>NC_086196.1:70924166-71268333 GCF_035770615.1 Melospiza melodia melodia
CCAGACCTAATTATAATGGCATTGGTACATACTAGTGTACCAGCACTATTTGTAAATCACATCTCTTTTGCATTATTTCTGAGGGGTTCAAAATAGCCGTGCACCAATCAGGATGCTCACTCTTACCCCCAAATCATCTAAATGCTTATTACAATTTTCAAGCTTGTAAGGAAAGCAGAGATAGTAAAAAAGATAGAACAGTCTGTATACTTTTAAGCTTCTCTCTGGTTCTGAGATTTCAGCATGTTTATATTTTATTGTCTCATCATGTTTAGCTGTCATAGCTACACAATGACATTATGACAGGATAAAAAGATGTGTTGGAAGGAATTAAAAATGCTTGCTTGCTAGTCTGGCTGGCCCATAGTCACAGAGAAATTGGGGAAAAGCAAAGATATCTATCACTGCTTGCTTAAAATATTCTTTGAAAGAAGTGCTGATGCACAGCCTTTCACTTATATAAGGAAGGTGAATGATTAGATCAGGTAATGATGGATTCAGGTGACATTTAGTGCTCAGCTCACTGGAGGGCTGCCATCTTTGCACCAGAGCCAAGGTCCACAGGCCAGTGCACCAAGATGGGAGCCTCCACCCTACCCTTCTATAAAACAACCATAATCTTAGCTACCAGCAAAGAAGCTGAAAAGCCATAAAATCTTGTTTAATTTTCTTTCATTTCCTCCTCAAAAATGTATTACAGAAGACAGCTTTCAGAAATGCAAAATACCCTTTGCAAGCCACATCAGTCACGTGCAACTTCAAATCAAACTTTACGCTGCCTTATCTGAATGTACATACCTAGTTCTATCTTTCTTGATTAAAACTTCCTGATAGAAAAATAAAAATGTATTTACTGTAAAGTGTTTGTATATTTACAGTTCAAACTGGCTCAATAATGGGTCAACACCCTAAAGAGGATTGAAAAACCTGAACATGAGAGGGATTAAAAACAACTCTGAGTAACCAAAGAGCTGAACAAAGTACAGAGAGTTTGGGCAGGCTTTGAAGACAACAGGAACATCCCTGCAGAACTGCAGAGCTGAAGGCTCTTAGCTGAGCAGCATAAAATGAGATGGCAGAAGACAACAGCATTTCAAGGACAGAGTATTTCCTGTTTGTGTTAGCAGACACGGACAGGCAGCAGCTCTCAGGGATGGAGTGATGACACAGTGAGGGTCTGGCTGCAGGGCTTCTCTTACCAACTCCTGCTTTACTCACCCTGTGTACACACAGAACATTGATGCCTCACTGCTGTTCGTCCAACAGTTTTTCATCAAAAAATAAACATATAAACAAAAAAGAAACCCAAAAAGTAAAAATTCAAGAACAAAGACTACTGAATGCAAAATATTTAGCTTCTGTGGGGAAAATTCAAACAGTACCCAAGGAAATTATAAGTAAGATCTGAGACTTTTGTGAGAAGCCTTAAGAGGAATGTGCAGGCTTTACACACTGTCTTTTCAGGCTAGTTTAGAGTCCAAAGACAACAGTCTGGACAATTTGGAACAAGGGAGGACGAAAGTCTTCTAGACACAGGCCATTATTTTAGAGAGATAAAAGCTAACATAAAACAGGATAATAATCTGTCTTTGAACCTGAAAGTCCTATCATCTCAGCCCTCTCCTGAAAGCAAGAACACCAGTTCAATCCACCTGCTGAAATGTTTAAGTTATGAACACTGAGTAATTACATATTAATGAAAATGCGTACATACTAGTATATATAATAACTGACCAAATAAAAATTATGAGAAATATATTTACATTAAATATTCACTACAAAATATCTAGCAAGTACAAGACCTCTGTGTTGAACACAAGACTTTGCACCCAGCTGACAAATGAAAATTCTTTTTTTTTCCCCTCTTTCTTTTAATGAAAGCTCAGAGTTTTCAGGATAATACAGTGCACAGCAAAAACTGTGAAGAGACCCTAAAAATCAATAGACCTGTAACTATTTTTAGATGTTGTTATTTTCTACCATCCCTGATGTTAAGCCAATTTTGGGAAGATTTGGCTGTGTGTGTATTTCTGTGAGACACTTGCAATCAGCCACCATGTAAATTATCCCAGAAGCAAACTGAGAGCTGCAGCTGAGTGAGTGCTAGGCTGAGCAGAGAGAACATCCAGTTCCTCCATACCTTACATCTCACAAAAGGGGCAGAACATCACTGCATTCTACTATGACATAAGAAGACATCAATTTTATATATTGAGCTCGTTTTTGGTGGATTTGTTCTCTTTAATTTTTTTAGCCAGGAAATTGCTTGTTTCTAATTTTTTTCTAATATTATTGATTTTTATCATAATTATGCACACTTTACCAAAACTGCAAATGTATTTTTGGGCCATGTTAAAAATATATGTTCTAAAAAGACAAAATTACTCATTCTTATGCATCAAAACAGGGTTCATTTAATTTCTTAATGTTTAAGGAAATGAGCAGGAATTGATTGCAGGAGGCTGGATGTTTTTTAGACTAAACTGCTAAATTGGAAAGGGAATTACAATCTCCATTACCCTTAAAAACAGGTGTATTCTCTACATTAGAGTGATATTTGCCTTGTGTAGGAGCTGCTAGGTGCCCTGTGAGGCTTCTCTCTTGTGTGAGATGCTGGCGGTGCACAAATAACTGTGCTGGCTCTCTGAGCAGCTGCCAGTGGCCTCCACCTGCTGAGACCTCAAGAGACTCCTCTGGAATGGAAAGATTCCCACTGACTCCGTGGAAAGGACATCAGGCCTTACACGAACACAGGATGTGCTTCATAATCTGACTTTATCAGCTCAGCCTTCCTCTCCCTGAAGTCAGGGCAGTTGTGCCCATGATTTCAACAGGAATAGCACTGAGGATCTACAGGTCTAACCTAATTTAGTAAACTGATGAATGATCAACAAAGGTTTGGGAAGTCCTATGTTCTTTTTCATTGCATCTATAATAAAGTACCCATCACAATTAAGCCATTAGCATTTAAAATAAGCAATTCTTTGAGCTGAAACATGCTACATACTTCCTACATGTGCACAGTTATAATATTTGACACTTCGGGCAGCCTGGTTTTCTATTCTGTATTTCAAAGGCTGTTGCATTTATTTCTGTTTTCCTGTTTTCTTAGTTGCAGTAATGCAGCAGCAAACTCATTTTAAAAATAAGCAGAGAGAGAGAGAGAAGGAACATTATATGAACAAGGAAATGAAACAGTGCAGGGAAGAATGACCTCCAGAGCACTGGAACTAAATTCTATCAATTAGAACAAAAACCCTCGGGGGAATTATTCTTCATGCAAGCCTAAAGGTAGAATTTTCCCATTCAAATCATGAGGAGGCCCATTTTTTCTTTTAGACATTTTGTCACCTACCAAACCCATGGTTTGATTCATCCAAGTATCTTCCATTATTTTGGATGGCACCTGAAAACTCTCAGTATTTGTGCCATGTAGTCAGGACCATTGCTGAAGATGCTGCCATGACATTATGATGGGTAACGTACTTCCTATTCTTAGTTCCTTCATTATGCCTTTTCTTTTCAATGCTTGGTTTTGCCCTGCTGCATTTTTTTTTGTCTCCACAGCACTGTCACCTGCTGATGCAGCTCGTGCTCCAGCCGCACTGAGACTTTTTGCACAGCTGCCAGTTCTAACTTGAGCTGCGTGGCCAAGTCCAGGTTGCTAATCTGGAGGATGACGTCTCTGCCTTGTGCTCCCATGCCCAGAAACTTTCTGTCTGTGGTGTGGTGTAAAATTGCAGTTACCTATTACTGCCAGAAGTCAACACTTCAATCAGGTTTTGTTTCTGTAGCAGTTTTTTCGGTGCTCAAAATGCAACTAAAATAATCGTGCATCAATTCAGTCCTGTAGGACAGCTATTACACAGCAATTAAAGACCATTTATAAAAACAGAGTTGCTAGTTGAAATTGGTGCTTGAAGTTTAGCAACCAAAAAATACAAATTGCTTCAGTAGAAACATTTTTTGAGCTTTTCTGAAAATGTTCTTGAAGGTCAAGTGAAATCACCTACCTCTTCTTTATTTTATTTCTTTTTACTTTTTCCAATACAGAGACTTGAAATGAGCCAACTGTCTCTGTATGTGTGCTTATTTTACATATAAACCCAGGCTACCATTGAGAATCTTTGTTTACTGGTTGCCAATACTGCAACATTCAGCTCCATTAGAACAACTGAAGTATAATGTTTCTTTTCAGTGTCTGTATGTCCCTCATAAAACAGGCACTTCATGCTGGTAAAAGGCCCAAATCTTCCCAGCAGCAAAATGGAAGAGAGAAGAATAAAATGGCCACTGCCTCAGCAATATAAAAATCAAATTAACATTCATTATTTTTTCTTACTAATTTTACATTAAATATGGAAGCACTATACTCAAGACCAAATGTTTTTTAATTTGGGGTATGTGAAATTACAAACTGAAGCTCACTTTATGTTCATTCTTAAAAAGCAAGTATATCACCAGATTGCATTTCCTTTCCTGAGAATTTCAGGTGCTCAACATGTATGAAAATCAAGCAGGTTTTATTGAGGAGCTTAAATTTGGACTTAGCAACCTAATTTTAGTCTCTGAAGTCTGAGTTTAATTTAATGTGACACTATATTCCTGCACAGGCCAAGCTTGGCCTCATGTTCTTTAAATAAAGCACCTTCAATTTTACTTGAACGGATGATATCTAAATCAAAGGAGAAGGTTATTTTGTCTCCATAGGTTCTGAAGCTAGAAGAAGCAGTCATGCAAATTCTCCCATTTGTACTAATTTATGCCAAAATATGTGGCATATTTGTAATAGGTATCAAGAGCAAATTAGTAAAAAATACTGAGCAGAGACCAAAAGCTGCCAGCTTACTCTCCTTAGAATGTGATCTTACAGTTATTTGACAAACTCATTTAAGGTCACTGTATATAGTGGTTGAAAGACCAGTTATCAATACACTGCTATGCACAAAGCACTACACCACTGCATTTTTGTTCCAATTTCACATGCATTTGTTCTTTAACAAATGTAAACTAGATTTCTGTAACAATTTAAGTACAGTAGTGGTGTATCTAGGAGCAACACACAAGCACAATCCTGTGTGCCAGCCACAGGGAGTGTTCAAGAGGTGTCCATGACAACCTTCCGAAAATGCTCCTCTTTCTTTGCAACAATCATTTATGGGAATCCAGAAAAACTCTCAGAGGAAACAAATCTGAACATCCACTGATTAGCTCCAGCGCTCTTCCATTTTTTGGAATCAAAATAAACACGGCATGTGACAGGCAGAGCTCCCAAAGAAGGCCAAAGAGGGTTCTTCACGAGCAACATCTGTAGGACCAAGCAGTACGAAGAATGAAAAGGCACGGTCTGAAGTGCTAACAGGCTTCAGCCAAAGACCATACATTTTCATTCTGAGCAAAAGAAAGCGAGATCAACAAACAACCCACCTTGAATCGTCCTCTTGAAGAAAGCCTTGCAGGCCTCGCAGGAGGCCACTCCGTAGTGGTACCCTGACGCAATGTCACCGCACACCAAGCACAGTCTCTTGGGCATGGAGTTCAGCATGTATTCACACTTGGTCTGTGAGTCTTCAGCGATGGTGCTGGAGCAGTCGTCGTACCGTTTCCTGACGGGCCCGTTGCCGCCCAGCCCCGTGGCCGAGGGGTAGAGGGGAGGCGAGTCCAGCCCGTTCTGATGGCCATTCATGGTGGAACTGTAGCTCCCGCTGGCGTCGGAGGAGCCACCGGGGCTGTGGTGGTTGATGCTGTCCGTCAGGGAGGCGGGGCTCGACGGTTCCGTCTTGATGTACGACGAACAGCTGGAATCAATGTGTCGATCTTTGCTTGACATTCTGCAGAGAAGCCTGCAGAGGGGAGAGAGAGAAAGAAGAATGTGTGTATTAAAGACAGTGCTCTTTAAGGCTGCTCTGGAAGGGTTAGGGACTGCACATCATTCATTCATTAGTCAATACTTCTTGTTCTACATGAAGGTAATCAGCATAAGGGCATGACAGAGCTTTGTCAAAGCTCCAGACAGGCAGTAAACAAAAACTTTAAAGAGACCAAATCCTTCTGTTGTCCCCTCCACCTGCCCTCTAGGCTACATGTCAACTTCACATCAACTCTAAATTCTGAATTTGTCATCAACCAAGTAAAAAATTTTATAATTCCTATTAGATGGCCTGGCTATTAAATGTCTTCATTTTTCCATCTCTACTTTCTTTCTGTAAATTCCACCATTATCAGAAACAAATATTTTCAAGTTTGATCACATAAATGCTTTGCTCTGCAATTAATATTTGTCAACACACTTAACTAAAACACATATCCATTATCTATTGATCTGATTCAAGAACTGAAGAGCAGGTCCCTTGCAATCTTTTTTTTCTTTATTAATACTGCTTTATTATAGATACAGCTATTTAGTAACGAAGTAGCACATCAACAGGGTACTCTAACAAATAATTACAGCTGAACTCCATTTTCACAAAATCTAAGTAAAATGATTCATCAGCTGTGGCTGCAATTACTTTCTAGCCATTATCCTCAGACTAACCAGTAATAACCACAGCACTATCCCATATATCTACAGCTCTATAGGATCTGACATTTAATGTGCTCCATTCTTGGATTAAAAACATGTATTAGAGGAAATTTTACATACAAGTTTTGTCTTTCAGAAAGTGAAAATTTTTTTCTTCTCAGTTCTCACAGTTTCAGAATTAAGCATCGGAAATAAAACTACACAATATCTGATCCAACAAATTAGTGCTTTCTACAGGGAGGACTGGGGGGAGAAATCTTTGTCTATTTCCATCCCCAAGTTTTTTACTATTAACATATTTTGGGATGAACAAAGGACAAAAATAATAATTAGAAAGCTCTGATTCAGATATTATCTTCGTTTTCTCCAGCTGTGATTATGAGAACACAGTAGCAAATGGCCTATCCAGCATTTTCCTGACAGTACTCTCAGAAGCTGCCAAAGTCAGACCATAGCTATGAACATTTCTTTAGAAACACTAACTGCAGAAAAGCAACTATCCTGTAAGACCACCTGGAACTATGGATTTGTGTTTTCAAAACAAATATGTTAAGGCCAGGCAATTTGACTGATGTAATTTTTTGAAGTAATTTTTGAGATCTTGCCTTCATTTTACCACTTCTTTTTATTTAAGAATAAAAATTTTTCATCAATTTCTACTTTAATATCTGGAATCAAATTCACCAATGGAAAAAAGACATAAATCAAAAGAGCTGGCTTCCTTCCCAATGGCAGTAATGGAGATAAGAGCCTGACCCGTCATTAAAGACAAGTGTTTAAGATGAGATTCACCCTAAAACCAGTGCCTATGGATTTTATTTAGATTTCTCAATTGTTGTGATTTTTACTGTAAAATTCTATTGAAAACAACTAATGTGCATATTTGGAAAACAGCCAGACTGATGTACAGAAATGTTACCATCTAAACTTAAAATCAGGGCTTATTTGGGGAGGTGGAAGGAGCAAGCTATCTGGTGTCAGCAAATAAACCAAGGAAATGGGAAGGTTAAAGCCGTGAAAATATCTTATTACAGTGGACCACCTGCTTGTGTTGTCCTTTCCTCAAGAACTGGAGGGGGGGAAATCCCCTTGCCAGCCTGCACTAGCGTGTGCCTTTTCTTCTGCATCTGCTGCCTTGTAGCCGTCACTGTTAATGAGCGCTGTAATTAATAGATAGCTCTCTCTTGTCTTTCTACTTGCACTCTGGGCTAAGCACTTTTCTCAAGTCAACGTTTGAAAGAAAGCGGGTCGGCTCTGACTTACAGCAGCTCTGCGAATTCCTTTTAATTTAGAGCACTTACACCACCACTCCACTTATTACCTTATAATTACTGGACCGCTCGCACATACATTACGATCTCAGACTAGAGTAAGAAGTTATTAGGGTACTAAAACATGGTGTCTCTCTGTCTCTCTCTCCCCTTGCATTGACACGGAATTTTATACAGCTGTGATTAAGATTATCAATTAACTTCCACATTTTACCAACTGATTTTTTAATATTATTTTTCTACACACTAAGATCTTTTTATTGACTAAACACGTACTCTGTTCTTTTTTCACCTCCCTTCTGCCAAGACTCCACATGTAAAGTCTCAAAATACAGCACTAGTAGTCACTGCCTGCCATTACCAGCTTGATGGCACATTGTTGCATGAAACTTCCATGGACAATTTTAAAATCTAATTTGTGCAATAATGAGCCCGAATGTCACCCTTCCCATTCCTGAAGAAAAAGCCCCATTTGTAATTAATTAGCTGCTCAACTGCATGTTGTTTTGGCCAGTACAGAAGTGGCTATCTCCCACTCCAAGCAGTCTGAACCAAAACACCATCTCGGTTCTAACAAGCACTAAAATCTGATCACAGTGCTGCCTGTGCTAAAGGCAGCCTGCTGATGGCTCTGAATTAGCAGGTTCTGGTACTAACCAAGGCAGAGCTGCTTTTGGCTCCAGCTTCAACAGCACAGACCGGACTGGTGCGTGCTGGCAAAGCGTAAATGCGGCTAAAACATTAACGATTCCAGGGAAAAGCAAAAACAACAGCGCCTGACTCTGAGAACAGAAACTTTCCCAGTCCCCAGGAGGTGAAACACAGACAAGGCTGGGTACTGCCTGTGGGTGGGCAACAGACACCTACGGCTTTCACTCCTTCCTTCCTGCACCACTTCTGAACAAAAGTAATTCAAGAGCCATCTAAAACGGATGGCAGGTGTGACCACCATCAAATTATCATGCTGAACATTTGGAATAATGCCTAAGCTAGATCTCTGTAAAATCCCTCCCTCAGTTCCCTCCTAATTACTACTTAGCTCGTTACACTGAAGAATTCCTAGACACCATTGCATTATAGTGTAAAACTACAGTTGGAGTTTAATTCTCTCTTCCTCTCTGTGTCTGAAATTCTACAGCTCTATTATTCAAGCCTGAAATATTCACAACTATCTATAAATTCAATTGTCAGCCAGTGGGTTTTATTCTAGACCTCACTTCAATCTAAAATTAGAGGCACTAAAATTCACATTAACTCTAAGAGGAATGTAGTGAATAAGACTTTATTTCAAAAGAACACCTTTTTGTCAGAAAGAGCTATTTTCAAGATGATGGCTTTATCTGCATTCAAAGAGAATAAGCCCAATTCCACATTGTGCTGTTAATGCAAAATTTTTAGGTCACATTGGATTAATAAAAATCTAAATTTAGTTAAGGTTTATGAATAGAAATAACATGTGTCATATAAAAACGTACAGTATTTATTTTAAAGCCATGGTGGGGTTGTTTTTTTTCTTTACTAGATTTTAAGTCAAATAAATGGCAGTTCCATCTGTGGTGGGCTGTTCAGAAATAAGTTTTCTAAAAAGTGGGAAATCTCAAGTAAACTTTCCTTTTAGTACCCTCAGGAAAAGCAACAACAACAAAAAAAATGCTCTAGAAGCATTTTCATGGCCAAATACAAGAGAAAATACATAGAGTACTGCAAACCATGGCTAATATGCAATATACAGCATTAACTCTTCATGTCTACACTAAATTTACTTCAAAACTTCTTCATTTAAGACAGACCTGAAGCCAGGATCTGCTGGCAGAAAGATACATTGACAGAGAACTGCAATAGGCAACTTCTTCTTTAAAATGGTCTTAAACAATAGTGAATAAATTGTAATGCTATGTGCTTATGAAAGGCTGAATATATTAAGAATTTATTAATGCAATCACATTCATATTTCCATCTACCTGCCACATTACTAATGATATTGACAGTGCTGACACTGGCTAAATCAGTATCAATATACAAGTGGAATGCAAAAATTAACTGCATCTGATTACAGTATATAGCCTTAAGAAAGAAAGCCTCATTCCAGCTACTGGGAGCTCTTTATATTCCATCTATATATATAACCAGTTCACAAATTTACTTTTCCCTCATCTCCCTTATTACCAATACACAAAGGAGGTCAAAACAACATGCCAATACTTCATAATCCATGAACACATTTCACATTTGTTTTTCAAGAAGGAAAAGCTCTGCTTACAGCATCACTTGCTATTTCAGAGCCACGCTGGTGGTATCTGTGGCAGTAAGAATTAACTACAATAATTAAAGTGACCACTTTTACTGCCGAGCAACAATGAAGTCCACTTCTACCTGCACATAAAGTATTTTCTTTTCTTGGAGAGAGAACTGCCCTACTTCCATAAATATCAGAATAGGTTGTTAGCAGTTGACATTTGTAATGACAGCTACCACGTGGGAGCATCAGCAAGGTAGGTGTTATTATGCACACCTAGGTACTTTTCACACTAACAGTACCACCCATCTGATTTTCCTCCAATACCTTCCTCTCACATGGATGTCTACCAAAAAGGTCTTGCTATCCTCAGACCTTAACTGTGACAACCAATGCATTAAAGAATCTCTTTGTCTAAGTGACACAGTAAGTCTGCAGCAGTCAGGAATGGAAGCCAGATCCTTGCTTTGACTATAAATACCACATTTCCTTCTAAATCCTGTGCTTACTTTCAGTATCATTTTGCAGTCTGTACTAAAATCAGCAGACAAAAAAAAAAGCCAGCGTGTTCCAGTGAATTCCCATAATCGGTTTCCCTGACTGTAACAGAGAAAAAAAAAACATTTGTGTGCAAAGAAACCAAAACATTGCTTCTCGCACCGACACCCACGACAACACCTCAAGACATTCACCAGGTCCTGTTAAAGAGCTGAGTAACAATTTCAGCCAAGCTGCTTTACACTGAGCACTTTTTTTCTGCTTCAGCTAATTGCACTCTAGTAAAGTGGTAAAATGTGAATCACTTAGTAGGAAAATGGGCACCAGCTGCTATTGTCAGAGAATGGAGACGCCAAAGAAAAGGAAAGTGACTGAATGAAGTGTCATGTCAGAAATCAACGGTGCAACGTGTGATTTGAGAAAACATGACTACTTTACAGAGACAGGGTGTCATTATGGCATCACAGTAATACGATGCTTTGACAACTGCTGGGTCTAACATATCATCATTGCATTAAGGTGCACTGGCTTAGTTGGAGGAAGGAAAAGAAAGGATTTCTTCTTTTAATAAGAAATATGGTAAGGCCTGCTTGGTTAACCTAGTGGATGAGATTATTAATCACAAAGTATTGCTAATCTTGTCCTATGCATGCACAAACAAAACCGTTATTAGGCTCAAGGTCTTTAATAATCAACACACATCTACAACCACATAGTAAGGAGTACCCAATGCAAAACAGAAGAGATGTGGTGGTTTGGTGGGGTTTTTTGGGGGGGTTGGGGGGTTGTTAAGAAATGCTGAATGTTTCATTGCTTTTTGCAATTTCTTCTTTCTTTTATGCTTTCTTGAAACTTGCCCACTTCACCTTGGTAAGGAAAAGCAGAGCAAGCCAGTGGCTCCTTCCAGGGCAGCTGTCAAAGCCAGTAGCAGCCGGAAGAGAAGGAGCAATGCTTGAAGCCATCATGTGGTTGCCAGCAGTGGCCTGAGCTGGCTGATGGCTGCTGACAGAGGATCCAGCCTCCCAAACAGTTGCTACTGCTCCGTATGCCACCTACCCGAGCGCTGCTGAAGCACTTCCTGCACACGAAGCAGCGCAAGACTGCACTGCTGTGTGCTCGTGTTTAGCTCAAGAGAACAAGCCAAACAAACCATTATCTCACACCCTTCAGACCTGCACCTCGTCTGAGAGGCTGCACGTTGTTTTCTGTGGTGCTTTTAAAAAAGCAAAATGTTCAAGCGGCTGACTTGCAACTACTACAGACCCCCCAAAAATGAGGAGGAATGATTTAAAACTACTCACCCACCATATATAAATATTCATTATTGCCTCCCATTCTATTTCAAGTTGATTCCCCGTGCTTCCTGGTTGATAAACTTTGTTAACAAGAAGGAAATGATCCTGAGATACCCCAATGTGTTGCAAATTATCACTGTTGACAGCTCCTACGTTTAAGGATTACATCTGATGCAACAATGCATACTAGTGTCATTTATCTTTAGCTCATTTCCTTGGATCTATTTCAACTGAGAGTGAGCATCTCTTGTTTATAGCTCTAAATACTGTAAGTGAGCAACTGGCAAATCAATAAAACTGTTAAATGCATAATAATACTGTGTAATTACTTACATGATGTTTTGCATAATTAACTGTCTGAGGTGTTCCTTGATATAATGGATACTTGGAGTATGGAATAACCTATAAGCCTATAAAACACACCCTGTTTATACGAACAGAAATTATGTGTAAAACTCTCATTCTAATAGTCCAAATCAGGCTTTGGCACTATATGACAGAAAGCCTTCCTTTCCTGCCAAGTCTAAATCAATTCTTATGGCATTACTTCATAACTAACGTGATATTTCACTGATGATGACTATTACCCTGATTACTTGGAAGTAAGGTAGTAATAGCAAAAATACACTTAGATTAAACAAACTACTGCTATTTAATCAATATTATTGAGACAAACTAAGTGTTTTAATAAGTCTGTATAGATGCACTAATGCTGGTTTAATTAAATGTATCCTTAGACATGCACAGGCTCTGCAGCATACAGATCCTATGGTTTGACAGACTATAACATAAGTCTTCTGAATTTAAAAGCTGAAGCACTTACAGGCAACATAATTTAAATCTTTACAAACTGAAAAATTATTATTCTTTACATCAGATACTCTTTTAGGAACAAAAATGAGGAATAATACTCAAAGACCTCACACCTTTGAGCCAAGAGCCAAAACACCAGACATCTGAAAAGGTGCCAGCCCTCAGTGGCACAGTTGTCCACTGTACCCAATACATGTCACTGCAACACACTGGCACAAACAAACAAACAAACCCTATAACTGAAAGGAAAAAAAAATAAAAGCACATATGGAAATTGCACTACTGACCTTAATTTCTGCATGTGCTTTATGCAGAAAATATCCTATTAGCTGTTATGTACAACTACTAGGCAGGCCATCACCAAAAAAAGTTTGCTGCAGAAAAGACTTCCCTACATACATGGACCTCATGTCTTAAGTAGGAAAAGATACCTTTTTCAATATGCCTTATTGATATAGTTTTCAAGGACTTTAAAACAAAAAGAGGAAAATATTGAAGAGAAAGCAACACAGGGAGATGGCACTTCAAAACAAAATCATTCCATAATGCCTCAAAGTTAAACACAGAGGAAATGTATTGGGTTTTGTGTATATATTATGATCCTGATACAACGTAAACCTTGGGGAATACATCATACACCTACTTTGTTTTTACTGTCTCTAACATTTCTCTCCTGTGTCTTTAACATTTTTACAGCTAGAACATGGCTGCTGTTTGAAGCTACAATCCTACCACTGTAATATCTTAGACTCATCATCTCTCATTTACTGACTTTAAGCCTAATATTTTATATATACTTTTTTGTTGTTGTTACGGTACTTAACATCTCGGAAAAGAGCCAGCTCTGCAGCGAGAGTTGAGATCTGCACCAACTCACACAAGGAGAATTCCCATGCCCAAAAAGTTCCAATCAAAAAGACTGTCATGTGACAATCAGAATGATGGCCAAGCCCCATCATATGTAAATCAGTAAAGTGATCAGGAAGAGTAAGATTTTATTAGTCCAAATGCAGACCAACAATTCATGTCTCATGCTGTAAGACAGCAAAAACTCCGGTTAAGAAGTGTTTTTCTGCGACGGAGCATCATTCTGTGTGTGGTTGTATTTCAGTGGTATCAGGTGGAATCCACCTGATGTCTCCAGCTCCCAGAGGACATGGCAAAGTGTGAAGGAGTCAGCTATTAATTGTGAGGATTCTTTTTATTAAGGGAAATCAGCTGAATGAGCAAAAGAAAATTAAATGCTACATTCAGCTACTTCAAGAGATAAAAATAAAAAACTACAAAAGTAAGTAAAGATTCATTCAAGAACATAACAGGCTTTCTAAAGAGGGATTATTTTGAAATGATTACAGCATCAAAAGCACTTACTTGCACCAGTCAGAAAGCCAGTACTACAGATCAGAGAGACACAGCTGTCATTCACCACTTTCCAAAAGGAAAAAGAAGACAAAAAAATGCCTTCAGTCTCAAGAGAGAGCCAAAGTTTGCATCATGGCATTTTTTACAATTTCTGGCAGCAGTTTTGTTCCATGGCTGAAAGGCAGAGTGTAGGTGTGCGCACACCATGTACCTGTCTCCCCACCCAGCTCCCTCACCGATTTTCTGCAGATTTACAGCACAAGAATTATAATTTGCACGCCAGGCTCTGTTAAATTGGGGAACCGATTAGAGAGAACACACCAGAAATAGCAGCAGCGAGTGAGCGTCTTAGAAGACTGAGGACTGGAACTTAGAGAGCCAGAGATCCCTGTCCCACCCCCTCACTCAGCCGGCGCCCAGGGCGCGCTGCCCTCCCAGCCACAGGCCCTGGATTTACACGGCCCCTGCACACACATGTGCGCTCGCACACGAACCAAAACGCCACTTGGGGAGGGGGGATGACGCTTTCCTGCAATCAGTGTTTAAGTGAATGTTTGTCCCAGTGTGTTACACCATGCTGTCAGCAAGCAGCAGGGAGTCGTTGAGTTGTTACTACATTTGATTTGACTGCCAGTAGGAAGCTTTATTTCTACCAACTGTTAGTTGCCAGCTCTACGAATCTTCTCCTAGTTTGAGAGGGTTTTATTTTTTTTTTTTCTTTCAGATACAGTCCATTATTTTTCTCTTTCACTCTTTTAGTGTATGGCAGTAGCATTTCCACATCTCCATGCATCACAGCAGCAGTCCCTTCACTTACACTTGCTGCCTTATACACAAAAAAGTAATTGTATTAAGGCAACCCTAAGTCAATCCTGACACACATCAAGAAAGTGATTTTTGTATCTGGAACCTGAATGAGAGGAGCAAAGTTGAACATTTACATAAGCAAACTGAAACAGGGTAATTTTATTCTGATCTTTTCTGAAAAAATATGGGATTAGACTAGGAGGAATTGATATGGAGAGATAACCTGGGTACATTTTCCTTCCAAGGAGAGGGTTTGCTCTCTAGATCTTTATGTTTCCCAGAGTTTTCAGCAGGGCTTTTTGTATGCTTATTATTCAAGTATATCCTGAAAGGTTCCTGCTCTGTCAAACAAGATCCTATAACTTTAACAGTTGTTTACAATGCTTCCTCTTCCTACACAATAATGATGATTTTGATAATTAGGATCTAATTACAATGGATCTGACAACAACTTCCAACAATGAAAAGCATCTTTAGAAAAATGAAAGCATATGCACGAGTAGTGCAAGGAGGTAGGGTGGGGGAGAGAACTACATCCCTAAGAGACAGCCCGAGAATTCAGGCTGAATGGAAAAGTAATTAACACTAAAGAGCTAAAACTGTAATTAAAGAAAATTTCATTAAAGAGAGGCAGGTGATTCCACTTTCCTAAATATGACAAGGCGCTGTATAAAAATAAAATAGCAGCCAGTTTCAGTGAGTGGAGCAGGAAAGCCATGTCTTTAACCAGATCAAATTCTCGAAATTGGCTGTCAAGACGGGATTGTTGTGATTTATACCCGTCTATCAAGCGCATGAAAGAGAGAGACAGGAGAGGAAAAGAGGCAAGCTGCTGTCGCTTCCATTCGCAAAGCACCTTTAATTTCCACGGCACCATCTGTTACCAAATCTAATTCACATTCCCTCCTAATCTGGTTTAGTTCTGTAATACTAATTCTTCCACTACTCTTATGAACATCGCTCTCAAGAAAAAGCTTTGGTCCCGGGTTGATAAAAAATTGAATATTATACAGTTTAGGTTCTGGTGACTTAAGTGAAGCATGCTGCCATTAAAATGCACTCCTGGTAAAAGGATTTGTTTTCAGTCAGCGCAGAGATACAGAATTGCTCAGATTTGAAAAAAGTCATGGGGGGAGGAGGGGAGAGAAAAAAAAGGGGGAAAAAATCACGGCTGATGATGGGAAAGTAGGCTGTGGACATGAAAGCAGTGGTTGTCATAAAATACAATTGTTGTCAAGTTTAGTCACTTTCAGTACTGGCTATAAAATCACTTTGTCACGGTCTCATATTGAAAGCCTGAAACTGTATTTTTGATAAAGAAACTAAAAGGAGTGAGATGTAAGATTCCACGAGGGAGAAAACCTTCCTTTCAAATTATGAGATGAAAATATCTGTAGGAAACCTAAAAGGTAAAAAAAAAAAAAAAAAAAAAAAAAAAAAATTAAAGTGGTTTAAAAGAGTCTCTAGAGTGACACAGTCTTACTTTTAGCTATGTTAGGATGACAAAAATCCCAATCACTTTTGCAGGACTTGAAAATGAAATAGGGGACCAGGCCTTTTCTGTGGCTAAGGGCTCTCAGACAGGGAGTCCCTCAGCTGCTGGGTCTGGGGTTGACTCAGCTTTCCTGGTTCTCACACAGAGCTCTCTGACCAGATCACTGGAAATCAATATACAAGCAAGGAAAAGGACCGAGGCAAATATTTCTAATCATAATGTTATGGTACCATTTATTAATAATGATCTGTAACTTATTAATTTTTAATACATTTCTAGAGAGTACCCCTATCTCACTCCTACAGATGTACAAAACAAAACACAGAAAGGTGAAGAGTTGTCTAAAACTGCTCAACAGAACAACATCAGGGCATAGGAAGCCTGTCATGGTTTGGGAGAGTTCCAATCCAGTACATTTTGTTTGTTTTCTATGTCTTTGATTAAAATATGCTTTGGAAGTTTGAATATTTATGTCTGAGAAGGGAACTTGCCTTCCACCTCCAAAATAGGACCTTTGTTGTTTTGAAATATATAAGGGGGTTTTTTCCTAAATGGAAAACTTAATTAAATTTCCTCTTACTTCTAATTTAAAAATGTTTATTTTTCTGTTAAATTAATCCAAATTTCTTTGTGTGAAGCCTTTCCAAATATAAAGCCTATGGCAAGAACAGAACTAGCCAGCACACAGGCTAATGTGTGAGCAATGCGTAGTTGTGAATAGCCCAAGGTTTTATGGTTGGGGTGGGGAGTCTTTTAAGGATTTGAAATGAAACAGGCAGACAATACTAGGAAAATAAATACTTTGATAAAGTATTTATCAGATACTTCACAAATACAATTTATCAGAATATCTTTTTTTCTACAAAATGTGAAAGGGAGAAAGGGAGTACTAGTTTTCATTACATGAAAGAGGAATGCATTAAAAAAAATCCACTATTCTTTGCCTAAACAAATTTTTCACTGCTGTGAAACAGCCATGAACAGAGACGTCAGTTCTAAAGATGAGCATGAATTCTGAAGAGGACTCCTCCTCTCTGCTCAATATCACTGCTCGATTCTCAATGCTTAAATTCTCTGGGTAATCTTATAACAGTGCTGGGTTTGTTATTTTAATGGGAATAGTAGCTAGAAAAACAAAATCAAATTTGTTCCAAATACAGCACATCTGCCGTTCATTGTGGGTCAAAACCTTGGGTACAGGGGAATAGACCCAGCAATTCTGAAGCTCTGCAAATTTATACCAGCTAATGGTGTTATTCCCTAACCCAGCCTGTGATTTCAGAGGGTCTAAGGTCCTGATACTCTTGATACACAAAATGCAAGTGGATTACCATAACCTACTGCACTCAAAGAAAACCACACTGACATGCAAGGACTTGGAGAGCACTGCAGCCTATTTGTTTACTTGAACTAAAGCACTGGAGTGATATGAACTCTGTTAACACACAACATTTCTATTTCTACACAATGAAGCCCTGTAACAGTTTTAAGTGAAAACTCTAAGAATTAAAAAAAACCTCTTCCATTGAACTCTACTTTTTCTTTGTTGAACTGTCTTGACTCTGGAAGCACTGGAAATAGAAACAGATTGAACAAATAGTTTAGGATGTTACTTGGGTGTGTGCTGATGACCAAATTCATCACACATTGAGATAAATCAGACAATTTATAAAAGCAAAACCTATACTGTTTAAGTCTTTCCTAGTCTATCTTGGATTTTAATGTGTGATTACAGATTCTTACAAATAAATAAATAAATAAACCTTTGGCTTTTCACAGTTCCCTGTTCTTCACATATTACTGTGTGCAATTCAAAGCTATCTCTGCCACTGGGTTTATATGTCAGAGATTTGCCTCTGGTATCTGCAGCAAAGGTCAGGAAGCAAAGGCTTTCACTTTTAAAATGTTTGCATGACTCCAGAAGTTTCCAGGATAAGTGAGAAGCTTATCCTGGAAACTTCTGGAGTCATGCAAACATTTTAAAAGTGGGAGTCACAGGGAGAAGAAAGAAATTCAGCATATTCCAGGAAAATCATCTAAAGTAACAAATATGTGCCTGCTCAATTATAACATGTTCAACAGGGATGTTGCTACTTGTAATTATAAAGCACCTGTATCAATACACTGCAATCATTACATGCTTCACGTGTGGCCATCTCTTCTGGAAAATGTCTGTGAGAGGCTTGTCCAAGAAAAGCTTTACATGAACAGATCAGCATTAATTACTCCACATTGGATGCTGCAAACTTCAGCTGTATTTTAATGACATATTTGCTTCAGTTATTTCACCAGTATTATGTCTAGATCAAATATTTATTTCTAGTACAGCTGGAAGTTCTGTTTAAGCTGACTGTCCTTGGGTAAGCAGTGAAAGGAAGACTGGCCTGAAGAAAGGCCTGTGGCCTGTGCCACACATTTACTGCGGCACTCCACCAGCAAATTCAAACAGAATGCATCTCATCCAGAGAAGTTTTGTGCCTCACCAGTTTCAGCTCAAGTTCAGGATGCTCATCAAACCAAGGACCAGCCTTGATCAGTTAACAGGATGGCACTAAATAATGACTTTACCAGATTGGGAATCAGATTTTTTTTTTTCCCATGATGGAACCAAGATCTGGAATAAGAACCATTTCTCTAAGCATTTGCTTAGAACATCCACCAAATCTGCTTCACTTGTTCCCCAGTTCTTAACACAGTAGAGGCTCTGACAGTAAATCTCTGCATTACTATCGCTTCATGGAATGAACAGCCTGGTGTTCTGAAAAATAAATTATGAGCAACCAAGATAACACCAATATACTCAAGACTTTAACTGCCTATAGTTGGAAGCTTAATAAACTAAGGGTGCTCATGGAGATCAGCATGAACACCTAAAAGAGGCCACTCTCATCTATCCCTGGATGGCTGCATCATTCTGTAAAATCCAAAACGGGACATCAACTGAAACATCCGTCATAGGACAACAAATAATGATAGCCAAATGGTGATGTGGGATTGGCTGACTGTACATTATACAGGCATGGTTATCCTACAGGTTGCATTAAATATGAGAGCCTGAGATTTATGTTATGGGTGATAAGGCCAAGAATGCTGTAAAAGTGAAAAAATATGGCAACCATATGCAGTACATCACTACCAGGGTAATTATTTATATAAAAAGTTCCCATTCTTACACTTCCAACATGTAGGGATAAAATTCATATATTCAAAGAAGACATAATAATAACCCGTCAGCTTGTGGTTGATGGATATATTTTTAATCCAAATGACCACAGTATCCACTCCAGCTGTCATACAAGGACACAAAAAATTGAATTTTTCTTTCATAATTCTTTAAGTTGTAAGGGAAAAACATGGAAGCATGATAAGTGGCTCATTCTGGTGGACAAATGGACAGGCAGTAGTAAAATGTATGAATAAAAGGCACTGTTCCTTCACTAATGCTATTTTCACTTGTTACACACTGCAATGCAGGCCCAGGGAATGTATTCCTTCCTTTTCCTTTTCAAGTCTACCCCTAGATAATCTGAGTTATATTCCCTTCAATATGAGACTGCAATAAAAAGACTTAAGAAGGGTATTACACTATTTAGCTCTCATTTGAAAGCAATCCTGCACAAAGTGGCACAAAAGCACTATTTCATATACATCTCAATGACTTCAGGTTTGTGCCCACAAAGGTCCCCTATTCTTAAACTCTCTGCTGCTGGGAAGGAGCATCCTGTATATTTAAATTTTTTAAAATTCACTCAATCTGTGGCAGAAGTTCCATAAATCTATCAGATCCTTCTGATGCAGAAGGAAAACATCAGAGCCTGTTCATGTATCCTCCACCTGCAACACACACAAACACACCACTCATTTGCCACTAATCTTCCCCAGCCTGCATTTTTCCAGGGGTAAAAATGACAAAGAAATTTAACCAAGTTAATTTTAAGTGCTGAAAATGTAGGCAGACTGCTCAGTTATTTCATTTTAAAAGATCTTCATTTTCCCATCTGTGTTATGGCAATTTTATTACACATTCGGCAAATTTACAGTAACAAGATGTTCCCCTGACAAATTAATCACTTTCCAAGCATTTTATCATATAAATAAAATATCACCTCAAGAGAGAAAATCAGCTCAATCAGTTGATTTAACCCATCTTTCAGGGAACTCGTCTGAAACAGATTGAGCGCGTTTTTTCCGAAGAGGGACTGCGCGCACAGCCGCCCGCGCTCCCAGCTCATACGGCGCGGCTTCTCCGGCACAGAATGCCTCAGACCCGCTGGCAGGAGGCAAGATTCTCCCTGTAAGAACTACCTCCCAGCAATGCCAGATCTCCTCTGGGAACACACAGAAATTCATAAAGAACTTGGTAAGGGTTTGACTGAGAAATGACATTTTTCCCCTTAGATCACTGATAATAACTTCTGCAACGTTTCTCTGGTGTTATTATCATAATGTAAGAGCAAAATATATACTGTTTTAATAATCTGCTCCAGTGTTTTAAGAATCTCACAATAAAATAGCACAGGTAATAGTCCAACCAGTGCTGCAGCTGATGACATGATTCTTCACTTGGCTTTTTAACATTTCCCCAGTGCTCTCTAATCTCATTCTGGAAAGCAAATTTTGTTTTTTATGAAAAATAAGTGACTGGCAGCATTAGGAATGCAATATATGCACAAAAGAGAAGTGCATTCAACTCAAGTTTTCCCAAACTAATCCTTAAAACAACTCAATGCCTTTCTGGAGACAATCTGTCACTAAAGCAATTCAGCTCCTCTGCCATTTAACCTCTCTCCCTCTGCCCTGCTCTCCCAGATCTACCTTCATTCAGGGACTGCCAACAAGTAAAAACAAGAACAAGGATGACAACCTCTTCTTTATGTTAATAGAAACTAAAGTTGTTAAAAATTTAAATTTAAATTTAATTTAGCCAGCTGTGTTATTTTTAGCGGGAGTTAGTAATATCAATGTAGGATTTTTGTCATTATTCCAATACTCTGAAGAAGTATGATGGTAAATCATCCTTTTGCTGAAAGAACCACTCCACCAAGACAACAGATATGTAATCCTTACAACATGATTATACTCTCCAATGAGATATCTACAATATCCTCTGCAACAAAGTTCTGAGTGCCAAGGACAAGAGAATTCAGGCATCAAGACAGGCTTCTCACCCCCTTTATTCCCTCAGCAAAATACTGACTTCACCTCCCCAAATACCAACATGTGCAAAATGCATATAACAACATGACTCACTCACAAGCAGGATAACAGCAGCATTTATGGAATGCAATCAAATACCAACATAAATGCTAAGAATTGCTACATAATTAATAATGCTGTAAATAGGCCTATTAATACTACAAGGCCTCAATATTAAAAGATGCAAGCTCTGTACAACTCTGAATGACTTGTGAGCTGTCAGTAAAGAATGTTTAGATGAAAAATTATGAATTTACAGGCAAATACAGAATTCCATATCTTGCATATAATCTTTTACCTGCTGAAACATTCCTGGTTTAGGTACTTTTTTTAAAAATTACTCTCAAAGGTCATGAAACACAAGAAAGAATTCTGACCATAGGTCAGAACGACTTTAGGTCTTCAAACCAATGAAAACTCCAAGCAAACAAAACCCAGCAAAAATGGGGAGAAAAAGTCAACACAAGACAATTAATTATACTACTTGTTAAAATTTATTCTTTTCTAAACTGGGAAAATCTAAATATTTGTTTCACAAGATGCAAGTGAACCTGGCCAGCTGGAAAGAGTTTATTATCCTTTAACCCCTTCCTTTAAGTACTTTGCCAGGAAATGTACTGCCTATATCAAGTGACTTGGGCATGCAAGTTTTTCAGCATATAGTCCCAAAAGTTATTGTTTCATTAAGAAGCAGCTTCTTCACCTTCTGATAGGAAAAAAACCCACATTGTAAATTTGAAATATGTGTCCTTGAGATACAGAACAGGGAACAATGCTTATTTGCAGTGTTTAACAGAACTATATTTTTAAAAGACTTGGAGCACCAGGAACCCTAAGTCAATGGAAGATACCCTGCTCTCAACCAGTACATAAAAATCAGCTATTTTTGATCTAAACTGAAAGCAGTGCTTTCTTTGAGCACGCAATGTGACATTCAAACTGTGCCAAGAGAAAGTACAAGGAGAAGACACTACTTTCCCCTCACTTAAACCTTTTAAACAGAACAAAATTCAGTCAGAGTGGTTATCAGGCCTTAGAATCCAGCATCCTGCCAGATCACTGACAATCCAGCTGGCAGTGCAGGCACTGTGGAAGCAAATGAATTTGACTCCATGCTGTAAAGACACAATTGATTTCAAGATTCAGCTCACCTGGTCACAGAATCTGGCCAGCATTTTAGAAAAACTGCTTTGTTCAAACCAAAGCATAACAACACACAGCCATCCACAGAATGAAGGGCAAATCTTGCAGATCTCACAGAGGGCAGAAAGCTCCAGGATGAGAGGCAACCTCAGAGAATGCTGGGTGCTCCTTATTTAACCAAAATTCCTACAAACATCCATTTATTCTTATTCTGATAATATCTAACTGAGGCAGTGTGTTCATTTGGTACTTCTTTCACAGCCAGCTGGTGGGCAAGGCATTTAGATGCTTCAGCCTAAATGTCCATGAGATACACAGAATTTCTTTTTTTGGCTTTCAAATTTAAAATTTAACTATTCTTTTTTAAAGTTATGTTCTTGCAGTTCTGAAGAAGCCACTAATCCTTTTATACGTCATCAAGTATTTCCATCATTTTTCCCCCCTGCAACTGTCTCCTGATTCACCACAGCACATATACTGTACTCCTAAAATTATTTAACAGTGGAGTAACTCTACAGAAAGAGTAAGAACTCAAAGACCTGAAAAGTTAAGAATCATAGAGTTGAAGTTACTTTCAAAGGCTAAATTAATCTTTATTTAATGGGGGTGGGGGGGAGGGAGGAAATCACATTTTAGATATAAGATGGATATGCAAACTGACTCAGACACTTTAAAACCATCTCCAGGATGTCCACTTTTGCAAACAACACCTCTTCAATCTGAGGAAGATACAGGACACCGGATCTTTTAATTTGGAAGATGACAAAGTGGATTACTGGTTAGTTACACGTGCCAGTAGGGTGATCCATTACCATGGACGCTCTACTGCGAGTACACCATGTCTCCTTAATAGTAGTTAGAGCCTTATTGGCTTAAAAAAAAACGTAAAAAGGGTTTTGCATGTGAATTGAACTTAATAGGTTTGACATGGACTAACCTTAAAGAATCCAATCCACTCAAATCCCTTTGAAGGCTGCAGCTGAATTTCATGCAAATCTTAGAGAAGTAGCCAGGCTGCTGGGATTTCAAGATGCCGTGTCCCTTTCTTCTGCAGATCTAAACCCAGGCAAAACAATGACACAAAACCCTCCCACAATTTCAAGGATTCCTTGTAAGATGATCCTGGTTTTGTTCTTTGGCCCAGGGAAGTGTGACGTTTAAAATTTGAAAGCAAGAAGAATCTGACATCAGGAAACACACTGAAGTAGGAAGCCAAATCTGTTTTTTTTAAACACAGCACTGGACTAATATTTCACACATAAAAAAAAAAAATCTGACATGGCATGACTATCATTAAAATGCTTAGACCAGAAGGATGGAGATGAACTTTTATGCTCAAGGCACTAATGATTTTTCTTTTATAAAGATAATTCAATTTAAGAAATAAATAATCCACCATAGTCTAAATCTTCTGGTGGTCATTTTGAAATTCAAGCAAGCAACTTGAAAATAAACCTAGTTATTTTTTAAGGCCACTCTAACTGTAAAATTATGCTTTCTTACATAATTCCTTACATTTCTCTTAATTTCCATTATAAAATATTTTAAAATATTTAAGTGTCCTATGTATATTTATGTGGGCAGAGAAGCAGATATATATTTGTCTGAGTAACAATATACACTGACAGCTGGAAAATTATTTGTTTGATGACTGGCTTTAATCTTCACCTGATAAACATGAGAGAATAAGAAAAAGGAAAAGCATTTGTCAACTGCTTTTCCTCTTAGAATAAAGCACAGATGACTACAAATGTAACTATAACCAAATCAAAACCACAGCGTGTATAAAGCACTGACTATGCAAAGCAGTTATAAATTCTTGGTTAACAAAGGGCACAGAAAGCCCTTAAAGGAAATATTTTATTTCTGCTAAATTAATACCTAAAAGCATTACATTTCATCAGTTTCACTTAGGTTTAAAGTCCCCAAAGATTCTCCTCCTGAAACTGGCTATATTTTATGTGCAAACCGGGCTGAGAGCTATCTAAATCTAGATAAAACTCATTGGCTTGTAATCTTCACAATGATCTATACATCTAAATCTATATGCAAATCAAACGCTCTCATGCATTAACACATTCCAAAGCATCCAGGAGTAAGAGAGCGCTCTCTCCCCCTCACAGCTCCCCTCCTTCGCCGCTCTCCCCCTCTCTTTATTTACACTAGCTACCTAAATAATTCACGCTGCCTCCCTCTCAGGCCGAGCGCTGCCGTGCTGGAGCTGCTGCAGGAAGCAGATGGACACACGGATGCAGCAGGTGGGACAGATGGCAGCCCGCCCTGTCTGACGCGGCCTGCCTCGGCCGCGCTGCCTCTCCCTTCCAGGTACATTACCGTCAGCGCGGCAGAAAGCAGCGCGCTCGGGGAAAAACCCTTGCACACAATACTGTGGGAACTAGTTCAGTAAATGACCAGATGCTTACTCGCTTTCTTAACCAAAATGTAATTTACTTAAGAGTGTGTAAGGCACATTTCCTCTCTCTCTCCCCTTAAAGGAGAAAAGTCCATCTCTGTTCTCCAGCAAGCCCCTGAGTGCTCTTTATAAAACAAAACAGGCCTGAAATCTTAATAACATCTTAAACTCATGACTTCACAACAATTTTGAGTCTCCTTCTGTTTCCAAATATTTCACAGGTAACTGGCTTCATTATTTTATATATAAATCTATATATTTTCTAGTACATGGTCACAGTTTTTAGATGAAGCCTTAATAGTATATCTACAGCAAAAAGCCTCAGTTTCTATCATGTCTCTTGACTGAACGTCTTCAACCTATCTTAAGAAATATACAGAACTACTAAGTTTAATACAAAATATTTGGCACTGCTAGGGAAAATGCAAACAAAAGCTGAGGCAGTAAGTCTGTCTTTGACTGCAAAAATTAACAATTTCACGTGATGCTTTCCTCTGCAGAACACCGGGCAAAACATACTGAAGACACCCAAAATTATAATGCATATTTTGAACAAGAATATAAATTAAAAAGAAAGAAATCTGGTGACACATCTGGCAGAGTTTGACTGGCACTGGTATCACTGTACCACAGAAATTGCTTTTTTTATACAAAATGTACTGCTGTCCAAATAAGCAGAAGCAATTAACTTCATTTTCTTTTTCAAGTCAGCAGGCAACTGATACAGCATATTAAAAGGACCATTTTAAAAAATCATATTGCAAAAAAAGCATTAAATGTAAGCAGTCAGATGCTCTGTGCGATCCTGTACTATCCAGATTTGTCTCTCCAACCTCTCTACCCACCCCTTCTGCTATGTCAACACCAGCAGCCTGTGCTGTTCCCTGGTCTGTCTTCCTTCCACAGTGCTTTTCCCTCTACCTCCTCCTCATTAACTTCACCTTCTCTGAGCTGACACAGATGAAACCACCCATCTCCCTCAAACACCCAGGAGATTTCTGCTGATCTACAATAAAACAGCCCAAACTTCCTTGTTAGCCTTTCTTGGTATGCTTAAATTGAAGATACAACATCACACACAGAGATTTTATGCAACTACATATGCACACGTGCAGAGTCTGGTTGTACTTGCCACATTAGAAAAGTATGTCGTGCCCTTTCTGCAGCTTTCATTCTTTTCATTCTTTTTTTCTGAATTTCTTTTATTTGTAGTCAGCAAAGTCCTTGAATAGGAATTACCTAGGTATTTACACACTGTACACCAAACACAGTAGCATGACGGGGGCCTCTACATTCCTTAATATAGATATTAAGTATTAGCCAGGTGCATTGTATGGAATTGACTGGCAATTACACTCAACTACTGAGTCAAAAATTCATTTTGGTAGGGTTTTATTTTTGGTTTGGTTTTTTTTTCTTTTAATCAGAATAAGCAATTCCATGATGTTGAAGGCAAAAGAAAAAGTTTAAGTTGAGACATGTCCGTGTGATATTCTGCTTCCCCTGAGCATACTGGTATAACTGGAAAAAGAAACTGACTGTAAATAAACCTGCATGGGTAAATGAGAACTGGTCCAAACTGGCAAAGGAAACCTGAAACAAACAAGAACTTATCTCTTCAGAGATTTAAACACACTCATTAGGGACTCAAATAATAATAAACATAATAATACAGCATCTAGTTTCATCTGGTCCAGGGAGAAGACATAGCAGCACTATCAAAAAGTCTATTCTTATTTATTTCTGACCTGGCAGAAGCCAGGAATTACAGAAAACCTCAAGGGACAGACTGCTTTCATGGGATACCCAGACTGATTCTAAGGCCAAAGAGGTTAAGCACTTCGGATAAACTTTGGATAAGCAGCACAACTTCTGTATGCTTATATATCCTAACTGAAAATCCTGAACTTCAAGGTTTTATATTACCACCTCTGAGGATAAAAAAAAAAGGAAAAAGAAGGGAGAGCAGAAAAAAAATTTAAAAGATAAAAAAACCCAGGGACCATACATGCAAACTCATAAACCTATGCAACAGATTTTGGCACCAACAAATTCTGGAAATGGTGAACTATGTACTACCAGCTACAGAAAAGCATTTTGAGCTACAGTAACCAGTTTACAACATCACAGAGAGCCAGTAAAAGCAGTGCACTTTACAAATGCTATCACACAATTCATGATTCCACCACAATGATATAAGCTGTTTTCTCTACAACAGCAGATGAACAGGACTCTGAACATGCAGGAACACCCCCTTTAAAAATAAACCTGTGAGCCACCAGCAGGCTGCCACAACAGTAACACACACATTACTGGAGCAGCAATCCCAGAACCACACTTGGATTCAAAATGTGTATTATGTTGGTAAGCTTGTTTCACTACTGATAATGAATTAATACATTGGAAAATTAGGATTTCCCAAGCCTTCTGTTTCCATTATCCAAACTCATTGTTGAAATAATCATGAATATTCTCAGCACTGAAACTGTGTACCTAACTCTGTGTGTGAGGGAAATGCAATAAGAAAGAATGAAATCATTATTTTTATAAGGTTTTCGGTATATTTTCATGGAGTAGGTATTAAAGCTATTGCTTTTAATGATGGATTTAAATCCACTAATTAATAAGGTAAAGTGACTACTTCAGGTATTTTAGAAAATAGATGAATTCTAAACTATTTTCGGCTCTCAAACAAACCTACTCAGTTCTCTCCAGATTTAAGCTCTGGATGCAATATTCCTGCTTGGGTAATGCTTGCCATTGCCTTGTGGTCAACATGCACAAGCAAAGCTCTCATCCTATCCCAAGATTTCCTCTCAAAAACCAGACCTGTACCTCTCTAAAGAGGTGTACAGGGATGTCCTGAAGCAAAAGGAGTTGCAGAGGTGTCTGTGAAGACATGATCTGGACCCTACAAAAGCAGCTATGGTTCATAAAAGCATTTCAGAACAAAAAAACCAAAGCAAACAAAAAACAAAAAAAAACCCCAATAACAACAACAAAACAAAGCTAACAAAAAAAAAACAAAGCAAAACAAAAAAACAACAAAACCCCACATGGGTAAATACATCTCTATAAACTGGCAACTTGCAAGCAATTAAGGTGATGAAAGGAGACTGAATTATTAAAAATACTTTATTCTGTTCTATGAGAAAAGTAATTGTCAATCTCAATCCCATAAGTACATCATAGGAAAGAAGACATAATTGTACTTAAACTGGACTTGATATAAATACCATGAACTTCATTTTCAAAAGGATCAGATTTTCCTCAGAGCTCTGCAAACAGATCTGATGATTTTCCCTAAGGTTGAGTTTGCAAACTTTCAAAAATAATTACCAGTTCAGGAAAAAGGAGTTGTGGTTTTTGTGGGTTAGTGCTTTGGTTCTGGAGGGGTTTGGTATTAAGAGTCTGGAGATTTTTAATTGTTGTTAGAGGTTTTTTTGCTGAAGATTTGTTTCTTTTTTTTTTTTTTTTTGTTTCATTTTGCTTTTCTTTTGTTGTCTTCTTATTTTTCAAATGAAACTATGTATATAGTGTAAATGCAGCTTGATAGATTCCAATCTCTTCTCAAATCTGTTCCAGGAATAATGGGAAAGAGAAAAATACTTATAATACAGAGTATAAATGAAGGCAGATGTTGATGTTGAATGTAATGGATATAATAAATACATGGTTTTAACAGCTCCCAAATATGCAAACACAAAAGAATGGAAAAGCTGCCTTTTAAAAGGAAAGGTGTATAGAAGAAAGAAGCAGACATTAAACCCTAAATTGCAAAGGTGTAATTTCCAAAAGACAGTAAAATCTACCTCCTCCTCTATGTCAATGACTAAGAAAGTTTAAACAGTGCATGCTGACATTCCATCCTCCCATTCCTCTGCTTCAGTTTTGCAGCACTAACTTTGAACACCTTGACATTTACCTCTCTCCCTTTCCTTTAACAGTAACAGAGGTGCACTCTTAAAGGAGGAAAAAGTGTCTTTAAAAATCTCAAAAGCATAATAATTCTTGCACTTATTCCTTTGCAGCTGAGCAGAGCCATTTACATAGTCCACTAAACACTGTTTAGTAAACACGACAAGAGTGCTTCTAATCTTACTGCCCTTGTAAAACCAAGACAGGGGTTCTGTTTTTAGTGCACACTCTGGTTCAGCATTTATCCTGTTTTATGTTGTTCACACCTGCTGCTGACTAGCAGCCTGCTGATGGGTTGTGGTTTGTGCCGCTCCCAGACAATCCTCACCAGCTCCAACAAAAACTTATCACTAAAGTGGAAACAAAAACCCAACTGCTGTGCAAAAACTGTAAAAGGCAAGAAAGACCTGACATTCCTGCTTCCTCTTCCTTACTCCACAACCCAACTGTTCAAATTTAAAACCAATGTTCAAGTGCACAGGCTTACATTTAGTCCTCATGCCTAGCTTTTCTAGGAGTTCTTCTCCAGACAGCAAATCTTAGAGAAAAATGTCATGGACACAACCTTTATAAATATATGCTGTGTAGGTGTAATTCACCTTTTCCTTTGTGCCTAATGAAATAACAGGCTTTGCTCTAACAGAAGTGCTGAATGCTGATAATGCATCCTTTTGTGAACCTTTACAGGAACAGGCTTTTGCAGATTCAAAAAAAAAAAAACCCAAAACTTCCTTCAACGTATCTTCACATGAAATTAAAGATGTTACTGTTGTAGAAATCAGGTTTTGTTTCTTAATCACAACAGTAATCTACACACAAGCATTAAAAAAGAAAGAAGGCCATAAAGTCATACCTATGGCTTCTTTTGTACAGAAAATGGAATGCTTTATCCAAGACAAAAATGGATTAAAGGAAGAAGTCTGAAATTACAAAGCATTTATAGCCAAGGAGAATAAGAAACTCAAGAGAAGCAAACCAAATGAAAACAGAAATCTTTTTGCACTAGAAAAGTCTCTAAAATGGAGGGCAGTACATGGTACTTTCACACCCACTTCATGGTACTCTTTATATGACTCAAAAAACATAAACAATATTGGAGATATTGTTTGGAGAGCAAACTGTCTCCTTTATCCTGTTATGCCACCTTGGCCTATTTCTTTCTACAAAGAGAAAAATGCTTTCTGTCCAAAAGCCAAGTTCCTATATCTCTTAAACACTACACAAACCTTTTCATAAATAAAATGTTGGTTGGAGGCCAGACAAGGTAATTCTCCAGCCATTAAAATTTATTTTATATCCCATAGGCAAAGACACGCTGAATGACCCTTGGTGATTTCTGAATTCTGCATAGGAACACCAGGGTGTTTCAGCATAAATATAAAAAGGTGACATGTATCAAGCAGACATAGGTATTCCACATTGCAGCTTTACATCCCAAATTCATCACCAGAAACAAACCAAGATAAATCAATCTTTATGTAAATCCAGCATTTCAACCTCTCTTGCAATTCAGATGTAAAACCAAAAAAAAAAAAAAAGGGGGTAAGTCTCACTTTGTCTTACCATCTCCATCTGAAGGATTTCTACCTCCTCTTTAGGCAGCCCAGGGCTGAAGATATGGCATAATGCCAACACTGCTTTTAAGCTCACACAGAAAATATTATGGGGTAATCTTAGTATTTCCTGGTCACACTCCCTTAGGCAACTCTATACTGGTGCAAATGTCACATCCTGGCAGTGAGTCCTTGGACGCAGGCTCCGCTTCTTGATTGATTGATTTTAAAATACTACCAAATCATTCATTTTTTTAAAATCCATTATAGAGACTGATCCAAAACCTGCTAAAATGAATGGCATTCTTTCCATTTAGTCTTGAATCAGTCGACTATCAGTAGAAGCTAAAGATTTCTTCAAATAGATGCAAGCAAGACCTCTGCAGCAGACTGTGCTTCTTCCCTTGGAAAATCTCTCCTAACTTACCTAACAATGGTACAAAAGCCCCACATTAATTTTGTCAAACAGCTGCATCTGCAGTATTCCTGTTCCAGCATTACCTAATGCACAAGTATTACACCTTTTTTTAAAATTGGGGGGGGGAAGGCAGTGGGGTCAGGGGGGAAGAATTCCCACCCCCATCATCCATCAAGTGTACATCCAGGCCACTGCTCCTGAGAAATCTAATATATGCTAAAGAGATACAAAAAGACATAAAAAGCTTTCAGAAATAAAAGTGCTTCAGAAGCTATATTTTAATATTGCCAAGTAGGGTTTTTGCCCAATTATAAAGTTGACTTAAATGCCCAGGATACTGCATTTCAGAGGCAGTGGCAGCAGCTTTCAGATCGCCTGTATTAGTGGCTGAAGTGTATTGCTGATTCCAAAGACAGACTATCATCATCTGTGGGGGAGAATATAAATAAATAAATAAAGATTGGCATTCCCTACCAACCTTGCTACCTGCTGCCTTGAAGCACTCTTTTCAAGTGCAGCCTCCGCAGGAGAAAAAAAAAAAAAAAAAGTTAAGACTACTTTATTTTGATTATAGTGCTTTCCCCAGGCAGGAATTTTTATTTCAGTTAGAATCTTTAAACCATTACATTTTCAGTGATGCATTTTTATATTTACAGTTGACATCTTCATAGAAGAATGAAACCTTTGAGCAACAGCTCTAAAGCATGAAGGTTGCCTGCAGTAAGTACTTAAATTATTTTACACCCAAATGGAGCCAGTTGTTTTTAGCTAAAATTTAATAAACCTTAAATCAATGACCTTTCTTTTACTGAAAGCTTGCACTTGGGAAAACTAACTTTCCTAAGAAACATATTTTGGTGAATAAATGCCAAACAAAGGCCTATTTAAATCCAAACATTGTCTCAATTTACAGCTTGTGAACATTCAGTTCCTAAATTCCTGACTGCTACCTAATGTATAGAACAGTGGAGCTTTAGTTTAATCACATATCATTGATTTCAAAGTGTCACAGTGATCTCATTGACAGTAATCAATAATAATCCAAAATCAATCAAATATACTCTTGCACTATCATTCGTCAAATCTGAATATCCCAGAATTAACTGTAGGCACGTGAAAGAAAAAGACCCTAGAATTAAAAAAAAACAAAAGGGTACAAAAATACAAATCAGCCAACTTTGAGAAAATAACAGTGCATCTGAGCATGCTTCGTGCCTGCTGGAGTAAGTTAATGATGAATCATACCTTGCCTTCCCAGCAAATACTCTGAAATACATTCTTTTTCAAACGTGAAAATACACAGCACCTGAAGGCAGCGGACACACGAGTCAATGATCAAGCATGATTTTATGAGCAGCCATGTTACCTGCCAAATATTAAATGTGTTGCCAGTACATTACAAACAGCACAAGTATGTTACACTATGAAGAACTGCACATTGTAAGTTAGCCACTGCACTTCACAAAGCAAGAAAGGATAAAATTGCTGCATTTCTGTACCAAAAGCATGAATAGATGTAGCCACTTATCAAAAGAGCTGTTATTGTTGCCGAGGACTCCTCTCTCAACACATTCACCTGTAATTTTGTCAAGGTAATAAATCCTTCCATTCATTACAGCACACTCAAAAGCACCCTGCTATTTAATTTAAATGGAAAAAAGGCCCAAAGTGTCTAAAACATTTACTTTTGCTAATGTAAAAGTGCTGGCATTTTACTTCATTCCTGATAAGCCGGTGCCAATGGATGTGATTATTCTTTTCTTATTCAAAGCATATCAGTAGTTCAAAAGCACTCTCAATCTTATCAGGTGTATGAACAGCACAGTTACTGAAAACAGTTTGTACTGCTCCTCTCTCTTTCTGCCAGGCTATCAGATAAACCCAACTAACTAACTGTATTTACACACAATCAAACATAAGCTGTGTCTTCAGCACACTGTAGCGTGTTTCTGGCACGTCACAGGTTTTCTGCTTGACATTAGTCGTAACTAAACCAGCAGCAGTGAATTAGCTTACAACAAAAACAGTCACTCCATAATGCTTAACACAAAAAGGACATAGGGAGGGAAAAAAAGAGAAAAATTTTGTGAAGAATGATCACTTCTATCTCAATATTTCACAGGCATTTATCTGGTACTACTTGGAAAGCGCAGCATGGAAGCAATAGGTTTCAAATGCATTCAAAACAGATCTGACACAGGCCTTACCAGCAGAAAAAAAAAAATTCTATTTGCTTTTTTGTTTATTCTGTTCTCCGATCCTCCAAGAACTGTCTCTGATTTGCAAAGGGTGAAAAAGTGAAAGAAAGAAAGGAAAATGGTTACAGTGTCTGAAGGCATTTAAGTACTGGTTTTGTCCGGAACAAGACAGTGATTTCTCATGATCCAGCCTTCACCTGGCACTAAAAGACACCACAAAAACAAAACAAAATATCCCCCACTCTCCCCCAAACAAGCCTCTCGGTAACTCTCCTTTTCATTCAGTGTCTCAGATACAGTATTTTCAGTGCTAACTCCTGAGGAATAATAAGAAACCAACTACTTCAGAAGAGCCATCCGTGGCTTTGAAGATTTCACCTGCCGCAGGAAATAGGCACAGGATCCCCTTCATTCTCCTCAGGGTGACAGTGTACTCCCAGGACAAGCGCAGCATTTGAAGAGTTAAACATTAACCTAGCAGTGCGCTCTCAGCTCGCTAAATGAAAACTTCTGGAACGCCAGGAGAAATCCTGAGTTTCGGCTCTTTGATTAATTACAGCCTTCCTTGGGAGCTGGAGCTCCATCCAGCCCCTGCGTGGAGGCTCCTTCCCAGCACGCCCTCCCAGTGACAGCCTCTCCCAGCACTCTGATGGAGCACCAAGGGCAGCCCCACGCCACCACCTGAGCCCATCCCGCGCCTCTGCCCGGCCTCCCGGCGCACAACAGCCATCCTGGAGATGTGTGGGAGAACAATGAGCCGAATTAAGCCAAGTGTGCAGCGCCGGCTAATGCGGCCCGTGGTTGTTTCTCCATCTGCGACACCGGGCCGGGACAGGTGTCACTCACACCGATGGCAGCCACCTGCCGTGGCCACTCCGCGCCCTTCGTATTCCCCAGCACCAACTGGGCCCGAGCAGCTCCTGCCAGGAGAGTGATGGGTGTCCCTGGATGTCCCTCGGCAACACCCCAGTGTCACCTCTTTAGTGCTGAGGGCAGCAGCTGGTGGCAGACGTGGCCACTTCGGAACATCTCGTCTGTCCCACCATGGCGGCGGCTGCCATGAGAACATTCCCATCAGTGAAAGTATTCCCTGGCAAAGTGAATATAATTCAGCAGAGAAAAACTTGCATTCACAGCACATTATCATGGTAAGGAGTGAAAAAAAAAGCCCCACTTTTTGATGTAAGAATTTTACCATTCTTCCAAGATAATTTTGCCAGCAATATATCAGCATTTGCTTTGGAAATGCACTCTAAATGTACTTTAGATGGCAGGTGAGTTTTAGCACCTTTTTTAACTTGGTGCTTTTCCTTTTTTTTCCCCCCTTAAAAGTGAAAAAATAATTGTGCAGGAGAAAGCCTCACAGACTTGCTGAAATTAATCCCTCTGAAAACTATTTTAGCATTAATACTTGCCAATCGAGTATATCGCAGTCCGCCTAAAGCAATAAAATACCAACTTAAACACAAAGTGACACTGGTATTCATCCTTCACAAAGACAGGAACGAAATTCTAGAGCCAATTTAAAAATAGAAAAAAAAAGTAAAGAATACATAGAAAATTGCTTGATTCTCTTACATTTTCAATATTTGGAAAACTATACAAACTGCCAGTAGAACTCTGTAAAGCATACATAAAAGAGTGCAATTTCCCCTTTTTAGTTAGCTACTGTCTTTACTAGATTTTCCTGGTTCGTATTTCCTTAGAAATATTCATGTGTGAGACTGAAAAAAGTGTTTCTTCCAAAAACAGCTCTAGAAGCAAACCCAGAAACAGAGGGGAAGGGGGGAAAAGTAGCAGATTCATAGGTAAGAATGGACTGAATAAAGCAAGTCACCTCCTCCCCACCATCCCTGCACCTTTATATGGGAAGGAATTTCAGAAATGCTTAGAACAAGCTAGCTGTTCATTTTAGATACGACTTTTTCATTTCACTCACCAGCATCTCTACATCTACAGGACTTTAAATTGTTTCCAATCTAGCTGGCTTTGGGGACGCAGGGAGTGTCTAAGCACATATGGCTGGCTTTAAATTTTTTAATACAATTTTTAGCATTTTTAAATTTTTGTTTCTTGTTTTGTTTGTTTAGAGTTAGGGCTTTTTTCTGAGGCCATTCAAAACAAGCAACAGCAACTCCACATCATCTTCTCATTCTAACTTGCCAAAGCCATCAATCTCTGATCACACCTATTAGAATCTCACTGTAGCCAGCACTACATTTTGCGACAGCTTGACCAGTTGTTTAAGGGAAGAGTGTGTGATGGAGCAAAGCTAAATCGACACATCTGTGATACTTCTGACACCCCTCAGCATGGCTAATATTAATTTGTTTTCTTTGGCTAGGTAAGTGCTGCCAAAACACATTACATATGGTATGTAGTTCCAATCAAAATGATGAAAAGGAGATGTGCAGGGTTTTTTTTTTCCACTTACAGCAACACGAAGGCACACAGAGTGCTAAGAGACATCTATACGAAGCTACAGAGTAATAACTTGAAAAACCTCTAATCACCGCATCTTAAAGTTTGGTTTCAGAATACAACCCTTTAAGAGAATCTGCCCTCCCATATAAAGACAGCAGCTCAAAACTGCAAAGAGTTTTTACTCAGGAAAAGAGAATATGATTTTCATTGTATGATGAAAGGATATATTTCAACTATTCTTGTGTGCATAGGGGTAACTAATCATATTCCAGCAGGTTATCATATAAATAAATGTGCACAATTCTGTAGAAGGATATTATAAATGGCTTGATTAAACTGAGGACAAGGCCTTCTATTTCATACACCCCACAATACTAACTTACCACAGTGTATGATGATCCGCCTCCAATTTCATACTTAAGGTTCTGTATTAGCGTCACAAAATATTAAGTTTTGTGGCTGGGTTTTTTGTTTGTTTTGCTTTGCCTTGTAAATAATTTTGACCCAAGTAAGAAAATTTCACCTAGATGTCATAAAAATTCAGGCTGGTGCCCCATGGTAAGAATAAGACGTTCAGCGGTACAGAAAAACAGCATATGCTGGTCTTTTACTCTGTAAAAGTACTTCTAGTGCTCTAACTTTCATTAGGCTGCTAATAAGCATTTTTCTAGCAAGCATAAGAAGCTGAAGTGAAAAAATGAATTTTATTTCAATTTTAGAAGAAATGGGTAATGACGTTCTGATTTAAAAGCTATGCTACTTAAAAGAGGAAAATAATTGGAAATTAGATAAGATTCCCTTTGATGCAAACCTGTTATTGTAAGGAACAGTAAAGAGAAAAGCTCTTCTTCATTTGAAGGAAATACAAATTAATTGAAAAACATTACCAGCATTATGTAAACAAACCCAAGAGATTTAAAGCTTTTATAACACTGAAAATACAGAAATTGTTTCGTAAGACACAGAAGTCAAAAGGCAATATCCTACAGAAGCTACTCTCCAAAGTGCTACTGAAAAAGCAATACCAAGTCCTTTAAAGAATAATTAAGCAGTACCATCTGAAATGGCAGTATACAAATTCAGTTTAACATTTTTCTTTAATGTTAAAATAGTAAAAATAGTATTTTCACTTCTGGACAACAGAACCACAACAAAAGAAGAAAACAAAAACCCCACAACTATAGGACTTCTAGAGAGGACTAAGGAGCATTAAAACCGCATATGTGTTTTATATTTTTGTCTGAGGACATCATGGTGTATATCAACAGCCACATGCAGGAGGCTTTCCCCCCTAAAAATAATTATATTCTTTGGATGTAAATATAACTGTGTCCAAGGACATATTTAGCTGAAAAAATAAATCTGTTTGACGGCCAAAACTTATAGAAATGTGAATAAATATTAGACTTCTCATTTACTCATAAGAGAAAAATTTTATAAAAAAATACAGCATCTTTTAAAAGCAAAACTGTGAGTACAATACAAAACCTGCTAGATTACATGGAGAACCTACTACAAAATGAGGTGTAAATACTTTACATTGCTGGCCAGCTCTTTTCTCATGGACAAGAAAAAACCCACATAAAGGCAGCTGCTTTTTGACAAGCAACTGCACAGAAGGAAGTTATATAGCTCTGCATATATATATATATATATATATATACTTACTGTGTATATGTCTGTGGCTAACACACAACAATAGATGTACATTGCCAAAACTGCATAAGGAACACACTATACACCTGGAACACACACAGAGGCATGGATATAAACGTGTCTGAACACAAAACTTGCTGTGCACAGGCAGAAGATTTCACACAAAATGCAAATACACAAAACAAAACCACATACGTACATGCTGCTACAGACAGGGCTGTGCACGTATGAGTCCCTAAGTCGAGCCTAAAGGACGATACACAAAATGTAAAAGAACGGGTAATAAGTGGAGTGTCAAGCTGCAGCGACTGCTGGTGTCATCCCTGCACTATCAAACATACATATGAGTATGATTGGAGACAGAGAGGCTAAATATTTCACTGTCAGAGCATGTCGAGAAATGCAATTCATTTCTCTCTCATGTGCTTTAGGACAATGACAATTTAATACAAGGCCAGTGGATGTAAAAGAGATAAAAACTGAACAAACTGGCCCAGCATAATCACAGATTTCCTCTAGAGAGCTCGGTAGCGTGAGGCTCATATGCACTTGTAACGGATCAACATTTTATTGTTTCTTCCCTCCATGAATTTGCTATGAAAAAGAATTCATAGCAAAGCTTCTCTTATAGACAGAGGCTACTTCAGGCTTCAATAGGAGCAAGAATTTATTTCACTTTTTTTTTTCCTACTTCTCCTATACATTTTACTTATTCTAAGCAAAAAAGTAATTATTTTATATACTTCCTTGAAAGGTTAAATAAGCATTTTTTTCATTTTTACTTATACTCCCACAGAGGTGCAAGCAACCTCCGTGCAGGCCCAGGGTCAGTCCTTTAAAAACAGTTCTGTAAAATGAATAATCTTGTCACTTGTTCATGAATATATTATACTTTTATACCACAATTTTTCTATCATAACTTTGCAACATACAGAAATAGCAGCATAGCATGTGGACTGACATATCTGTGAGAATAGACATATCATACTTTTTAGCTACTCTAAGCAAAGTGGGCTTCAAGTATTGTTAAATATTATCATAGACAAGTTACCTTCTCTATTTGATGAATAGCACCATGTATTTGAAATTAATTGCAAAAGTAGGGTTGGCTAATGAGGTGGCCCTTATCTTTTCTCAGCAGTGCAAGCACAAGTATTTTTCTGCTGGCTCAATATTTTTTAAATGCCCAAAGTGCTATTAACTAAGTTGAAATCTGATTAAAATATGAACGTTAAAATATTCACAACAGCTAATGCAGCTACACAAAAAAAAAAGGGCTAAAAAAATTCTTATCTCTTTTCTTATCATTAAGCATGTGTTTTGAAAAATAATAATTAAATAAATTGTTCCCTACAGATTCTCACAGTTGTTTTGCTTCCCATTAGCATCTCTGAAAACAGTTTGTTAAGACAATAGTTATTCTTTATTATGGAACTATGGGGTTGATGCCCTTCTACCTGCCTCACTTCAAAAAGAAATTTGTAGGAAATGTTAAAGCTTAAGGTCTGTCAGAAAAAGGACAGCGATTCTTAGGAAAAAACAGGGGGGAAAAGTATGGAAAAAATGATCAGCCATTCGAGAGAATTAATGGATATCCACAAGGGCTTTGCTAATAACATGGGTTAATTACCGCTGCAACGCACCAGGCTCAGTAAATAAAAGAGCACAACCATAAACACATTAAAATGAGCACCCATCACTAAAAGAGGGGTAAGCCCCAGTAAAGGAAAATCTGCCAGGTAGGCATTTCAGCACAAACCCTTTATACTTCCTGCAGGATTCAAAAACTTGCCACCAGTATAGCAGAACCAAACCAAAAAGCAAAGCCCTATCACCGGAACGGGGAAGGAGGAAGGGACCAAGGCCTGCCTGCTGCCCAAGGGGAGAGCCCAGGCTGGGGCTCGGTGCCACCCCACACACGGGGTACCCACCAGAACACCAGCCTGGGGCTTCATTTCTCAGGAACAACTGCAACAAGCTATCGAATAAGGCAAACGGGTGAGGTTAAAGACCTTCAGAGCCTGGAGAAATCGTGGAGCGGAATCAAGTGCAGCTTCCCACCTCACAAAGCAGCGTTCTTCAGTCTGCCCCTTTCCTGCCCTTACGAATGAAAGACACTTCTAAAAAAAATTCTTCAGCAATTTGAGGCTATGCCAAAATATTTTAAAGAGTGAAACTGACATAAACTCTTTTATGTTTAGCACATAATCACCTAGTGCACATGCAAACACACAAATATATCTACATGTGAGTAACACACACACTCATATTCATCCATACACAAACACAACCCGGCCAGACTCACAGGGTGACTCCACAGATCATTCCGACATTGCAACATGAAAATGGTTAGAAAAATATAAAATATGTACACCAGCCACCACTGCACTGAAGTACTCACTTGCTGTGACACCTACGTCCACTTTTTAAACATTACAGCCCTTCTATGCAACCTTTATTTCTTGTCGTCAGAGAATCGTATCGGTTCTGTTGTAAAATGAAAATCTATGCACGGGAACAGATGAATTTGTTTCACATATAAACATTATTGCACACTTTTAAATGGAGAAACTGGGAAAGCAGCTACATGCTCAAATGAATGAAACACAGTGAGCCACAAAACATACACAGCGCACAGAAGCTTTCTGGAGTTACAAATCTCCCCAATTTTCTATGTTTGGCATTCAGAGACCGTGTTTAAATTTACTAAACTACTTCTGTTCTCTCCCCTCCCTACCCCCCTGCTTTTTTGAGTGTTTCAATTGCCTTTCCTTCTTCCAACAGCTGTGACAACTGTTAAAACAGTCGGTAAAATTAAGTCCGCTCTATAATCCTTTAGTCAATGTTACATTTTAATCAGAGGTTGAAGGAGATTTCCCGTTATGAACGCAGTGATTCATTTAAAATTATTAAACTGACACATATGTCAATGTGTGCAGATATATTTATTGCATATGTTAGCTTATTAACTATTAGTAATTATTAGTGCTATTGTTATTGCTGAAAGAGCAAAAAGCTAAGACTGCGGCTGGCTTTAAGTTATCGCATTCTTTAACAAGCTCTGCCTTAAAATCAAAGCATACCTAGTGATGGTCAGACAGATATCTGCGCACTCCCAAAAGGTTCAGACAATTTCTAGCTCGAGTCCTCTCTACCTTCATCCATAAGAGCTGCAGAAACTCCTACATGTATGTCCTTATGCTTACATGTGCACATGCATGTTACAGTATGTAGTTAAATCCCAGTTATTACAGATATTAATAACATGCAAAACTCTGGTGTTTATTAATTGAGATGGAGAAGCAGATATGTTTCTGAATGTTAGTTCTTTCTCTGTGTCCACTCAATCCCACATGCCTCCAGCCCTGCACTCAGACAATATATTAGGAGTGTTTTGAGATGACTTTTAATTGAGTCAGAGGAAGAAAAAAATTAGTTCGAATCTCGCACCAGAGCCAAAAAGACATGTGCCCCGATTTCATTTAAATGCATCTACTCTAAGAGGCTTATCTAAACTAATCATTCAAATTAGCTGTAAGAAGGTAAATTCAAGAAAGCTGCTTTGGGGGGGTGGGGGGGTTGAAACATCCACCAAAAAAAAAAAAAAGGCAACGCAAAAAAAAAACCCACAACCATGAAATACTCAACTTATTGTCTTTTTATGTATTTTATGAAAAACGTGTCATTGTTAGTAAAAGCTGTGGAAACTGTATTCTTATATTATGAAGCTATCTTACACTATATGCATACAGTGCACTGACCTATAAGGCATAGCTGAGAGGGCACCCTACCTCTGTTTATTTGCTTTTCTTTACCCCCAAAACACTGTGGGTAAAGAAAAGCAGTGGGTCTTCCCCGCGTCCCCTTCCTGCGAGCCAGGCTATTTGTTACTTCCCATCTTATTTCCCCAACATGCGATCACGGCAATTCACTTTTCATGCCTGGCTTAATTACCAGCAGCCATGCAGTCAGTGTGCAGGCAGTAAGGACAGCTAGTGGGCATCCACCTATAGTACACTGTCACCTCCGGAGCAGCCTCTCGGCGGCCGCGGCGGGGGCGATGCTGGCCGCCGGCCGGGGCTTCTCCTCGGCGCTCCCGTCTGTCACTGCCGGCCTAACACGGGGCACAGCGACGTAAGTGGCTCGACAAGGAGAAAAATGAACCGGTGACAGCTCCCGTGATATACTAATGTTTAATCCCGGCGGCGGGCTGAAATCAAGTTCGGGAGCCGCTCCTCAGCCCCAGAGCACCCGGTTCTGTTTGGGCGCCAGGCTTTCCGCCGGAGTCACTCCGCCAGGTAGCTGAGAAGTGCCAGCCAAGAACTGCGGCTCCTCAAAAAGTGTGTTCGGCCGCCTTTGTAGGGAGCAGCGGCGGCGGGGAGGGACACGCCGTGCGCCGCGGACCCGCCAAGTGCCCCACGCCGCCTCCCCGGCCGCTGCCGCCGCGGGTCCGGAGCGGCGCCCCCGGCAGGGCGCTCGCACCGCACCGCACCGGCGGCCGCCACCGCGCCGGGCACCGCGCCGGCGGCCGCTCCCGGCCGGCGCCCTCCCGCCCGCCGCCGCCTCTCCGCCGGCGCACCTGTCAGACGGCGAGCGCCGGGGCGGGCGCGGGGCCGGGGATCGCCCGCCGCCAGCGCCGCTCCCGCCGGGCGCATCCCGCCCGGCCCCCCCACGGCGCGCAGCGGCCGCGCAGCGCCCCGGGCCGGCTCCCGCCCGCGGCCGCGGCGCAGCGTTACCTGCAGCGGCGTCTTAGGCGCCTGTCATGTTTGGGGCAGGCGGCGTGCGGCGGTGGGGTGGGGGCGGGGAGCGGTACCTACTCTTCCTCGTAGTGCAGGGAGAGCGGCTCCGGCAGGCAAAGTTCTACCGAATCCATGTGCGCCCGGCGACCATCCTCCGTGCGCCCCCGCGGTGAAAGCAAAGTTTCCGTGGCCGAGCGCCGCGCACTTGGCACGGGCGCGCTCCGGGCGCGGCGGCGGCGGCGGCGGCGGGCGGGGACCAAAAGCTCGCCCGCGCGCCTAATCAAGGACTTAAAGCCCCGCGCGGAGCTCATGAATATGCAGCAGGGCTGTACATATGCATCCCCCGGCCCGGGGGGACGGCCGATTGGTGCGGCCGCGGCCAATCAGGCGCCAGGGGCGCCGGGGCGGCCCGGCGCGCGGGGCGCGCGGCAGGTAGAGGGTGGGGACGGGGGAGCGGCCTGAGGCGGCGGCGGCGGCCGGGGCAGAGCCCGCGGACGTGCCTGCGCCGCCGGACCGACCCACCGAGCGACCCGCCGGGGCTGCCCGCTCCGCTCCGCTTCCCTTCCCTTCCCTTCCCGCCCGGCCCAACTTCGGCAGGTACCTTGGCAGGCTCCCGGTTAAGGACTGCGCGCAAAGGTAGAGGATGAAGTTTGCGCCGCCGCCGCTGCCGGCCGTGGCGTTTGGCTGTGGCGGCAGCCGCGCTCGGCTCCCGGCGCGCTCTCCCGAACGCCGCTTCCCTAACCTTTGGAACTGCTCGGCGCCGGCGAAAAACAAATAATTATAACGCCAAGCGCGGCCTGCCGAAGCCTCCGGGTAACTCAACTTTTCATTGTCGTGCGAGTTGCTTTTGAGGGGAAAGGGGAGGGGGAGCGGGCTGGAATTTGACTATGTATATGTGATATTATACATAAAAACATATAAAAATTACACAACTATCTAATATAGAGATATATAGTTTCCTATTTAAAATTCAAAGTTTCCTTTTCTACCTAGTTAAAAAAAATTCCTTACGAAACGAGCACAGATCCAGTCCTTAGCATTATGGGTGCAACTGGGAGCGAATACAGGTACGCGTGTTCCTATACAACACGGGGGCGTGTGTTTATTTAAATATAAATACATAAAGCATCTGCCCCTAAACGAGTATTTGTATGTTTAGATGTGTATATTTAGAAATGAGAAAGAAAAGATCCCGAACTGATCAATTTCCTCTGTTGGTGTGCAGGGATTAGAGTGGACCAACTCAGCCTGCCTCATTTTAATGAGATAAGGGCTGCACTGGAGCAGCTCTGCAGTGGTAAATCTGGGAGGGTGCCTAGACCTCTACAGTGTTTGGGGGTTTGGGTTTTCTGTAAAGTAAGTTTTGCTGAACTAAAAGGGCAATAAACACATATCCCTGTAGGCATGCCTGCATAAACATCACCAAGCCCGGTTCCAGCAAAGCACTGCTTACAGCCAGCTCAGAGTTGTTCTCTGGCGTATGAAAGATTCCTGATTAAACTTGTTCCAGCACAAAAAATGTACTCAGGTTTAGGGACATTAGAGACACTGTTTGCCCTGAAATACATGCACATATCCTGTTTTGAAAGTATCAGTAATAAATATGGGATAAATCTTTTTTCTCAAAAGCTACCACCTTTACTTAACATTCCAATTGAGGCACCATATGTATTTTCCAGGTTCAAAGCGTTTCTGTCCCTACCAGTGAAAACAGATGCAGGCTGTTTCTGTCCAGAAAAAAGCCAAACCGACACTGGAAAGACAATAATTTCTTAGAATACAGCTTAACTCTTACAAAATCTTTTGTGACTGGAGCCCTAACATGATGCAAATGGCAGTCTTTTAGATCAAAACAAATCAGTGTGAACCCTCAGAATGCAGTAATACTATTCACAGAAATGCCCTCTCCAGATCTGTCTCACAGCATTTTACAAAAAAATATACAGCAACAGAACCAAATCCCAGCATATATAGGTTCAACAGACATGCTTGTGTATGCTTACAGCTAAGAGATTCCAGCATTCTGTATTTAACCTTATGTGAAAACTGGGCCTGCTTCCTACAAACCTGGTATAAATACCTGCAATTTTAGGAATCAGAACTCAGACAGCAAAACTACAGCTCAAACTACTGTACAAAAGCAGGTAGTAAAAGCTTAATTACTAGTAGCATTATGCTGTCTATATTGTTAAATGTGAACTCTGTAATTAAGATGTAAATTTGCTTGTGAGCAGTGAATTAAAAAGCTCTGAAATGTAGAGTAAAATTTAAGTACTCTGTAGAAACATCAGGGACAAAAAAATCAATTTTACCAAATTTTAAAACAGGAGGCATTAAATCATGTTACTCTGTTAGAACATCCTCTTTAAGTAACAATTTGATAAATGTAGATTTTGGAATCAAATCAGAACTGGAATAGGATGTCTTTATGTATAGTTATCTGTATGACAATATAAACTCAAAATGCAGTTCCTACAAACTGATTTACATGTGCACTTGGGCAAAACACAAATACAAATATATTGTTTGTATTGAGTATCTCTGTGTATAGATTTATAAGTATATAAGAGTATGTCTGTTTATAGATTTATACCCAAAATGTCTATTTTTCAGTATTTTTTATTCCAAAATGCTTTTAAATCTTTGCATGTATATGTCTTTTTCTTATATAAATATCAGCCATAAATTATCCCCTGTGCATGTGTGATTTGATATGGTCACTTTTCTGTATTACATTCATTGGAATACGCCCTCCTGAACATCTGACAGCTAATCCATTCTGAAACTTACCGAAGCACAGGTTAGCTTCATTCCTACTTTTGTTCATTATCTCCTTAGATTTTATATTCAGAGGCTGAAGCACAATGGTCTCTCCTTCTGACATGGTCTGTCTTCCTGTAAGCCCTCATTTTCACATTCCCATAGTTTCCAATGCCGTGCTGTCCCCCACCCTCATCTGCGCCCCCAAATAATGCATTTTTCCTCTGCCCCTGCAAGCCATCACCAGTTTTCTATCGAGCATCTTTGATCCAAGGAAGCAGCTCTCTGCCCTGCCAGTGCTGCCTCTTGGAGAACCAGAAATACTGTGCTGCACTTTGCATGTTGATAAACAAAGCAGTTGGCTTCTTCCCCCAGGGACTGAAAGTGTCACCTCCACCAGACTGGGGCCTGGAATTCCAGCTACATTCTCGAACTTGGGTTTCACAGTTACAGATCAGTTTGGGGAGAGTGGAAAAAAAATACAAGAAAGAGATTACTGCAGCAAATAAACTGGGGCTAACTGTAGCTTCATTTTAAGCCCTTCTGTAGAAATAAATAAAAGCAGTAGCCAGAAGTAGGGGGGGGAAGAAGGCAATCCAGGTAGCAGTTTACTGAATTTTATCAGGAAATACACAATAGGAACATGCATGCAAACACACATCTGCAATAACTTATCAAAATGTACAGTGCAAAATCTTACCACAAGGAGTCCATACAAAACAGTGCTAATGGAATCAAGAGAGGGGAAAGAAAAAATTGTCAGGAGTGCCTGTTCCAGTCAAGGGGCATTGCTGAGCAGCACCTACATTTCCATGTCTCTCTGTGAATCTAATTTTTCCTGTGTGCCAAACAGTACATCTTTAAGCATCTTCACATCTAAATACTACAGACATTTCAAGGCATCAGAAGAGCCAGATTCTTAAAGCACACCCACCTCAAGGCAGCTGAGGTGAGGTTCAGTGGCACTTCACAGAAACCTCACAGTGCTCTGTGTTAGATGTGTATTTACCAAAAGGAGCAACAAGCTCAAGCCAGCAGGGAAGCTGCAAGAATAGGAAAGTCTGGTAGCTGCTGAGGATTTATTTGGGAATAACCATACTTTAGATAAAGATTTGCAATACACCATGGAGGCTTATTCAGTGTCCAGCTGGAAAATACCATATTGTTAAGAGTTTGAAATAAATACTGAAGTGTCATCAAATATGTGATCTTTTCTTTATTCACAACCACTCCTTAAAGAAACACAACTCAGATGTGATCTCACTCAGTGCTACAGTGACATTAACATTAGTACTGCCACTGACAACTCCTCTTTTGTGCTTCTCACTGGAAGGCACTTGGTGCACGACTGGATATGCTACTAATGAATTAAAAAAGCTAACACCTCAAAAGTTCCAAATTCTGCTCACCTGTTTGTACATAGTTGGACAAATGCTATCAAGTTATTACTTGAAAGCCATCTGCCTCTTCAGTCTGTATTTAGCATTAATTACTCTTTGTTTTGATCTTAGGGGGAAAAGCTCACACAACACAATCTCTGATGCTCCTTAGAACTTTTCCACAGTGTGTTCACAAATACATGGAGCAAGGCTTTTAGCTTTTGCTGCTACATTCAGTCCCAGCACATAAAAAATGTCTCTGTGAAATAACAGCAATTGCCTTACCATGTTACTGAACTACATTCAATTTATCTGGTCTCAAATAAATACTCCATATTTTCTCCTTGTTTTATTTTCAAGGGCATGGGTATTTAAATGACTGCTTTCACTGGTACAGAATAGAATCTGTTCACACTGCTATAAATAAATATTCTCTTGACGAAACACCTTTTCCAAAGCCTCTGACAAAATGAAAGAAAGGAAAAAAAGAAGGAGAAAGAAAAAAAAAACACCAGAAGAAGGAAGCCGCATGCACATTGCCTGTCACCCACCAAAAAAGGTCTCCTCCCTAAAGATAATTCAGGCACACACTTCAATATGGATATCTCACTATTACCCCAAGCTCTTTTTTTAGTGGAAGTTTCTTCAGAGAAACTGAAGTACATTACTGTCTCAGACAGCCAAGGATAAGATGACTGAGGGAATTCAGTTGCTCTGTTTAATTAATACAGGATTATTTCACTTTCATTTTGTGAAGCTAATAATATGACTGGTGGAATGTCAGTAAAAATTAAATCATAAACTAGTGCAGTACCAAAGGGAAAACTTACTTTAGTTATGGAGTATTCCCAGCAGAAATCTTGAAAATCTTATACATATTTACACTGATAAAATACCACATGTACTTCATGGGATACTGCAAGCTTTCTACAATCCTTGTGGCATGTTTTTACAGAGCAAGAGTTAACATTTTGAGATTATACATTAATAAATGAGTTGCAGTTGTATTGTTTCTTGAATGTTAAGCACCACATACTAAACGCAGGAACACGTTCAAGGTCAATGCCCTATTTTAGACCTTTTCAGCAGCTGTGATATTATGATAATCATACTTAAAATATTCCTATAGAAAGAGTAAATTAGCCCCTTTCACTAGAAGGATTACTATGATAAACAACAAATCTGAAAGAGAACAAATTCAGATCTCTCTTTTTGTTTGTTGTTTTCTGTTTTGTTTTGGTTTTTTTCCCCCCCAGCAATGCAATAAATGGCTGTCTTTTACTGTGATGGTTTTTCTATCCAGGAATTTAAAAAATAAAAAGGCAAACCTAAACCCCCAACGATTTATTCTGCACTTACATTACCTTTTGTTGGTGTGGTTTTTGGTTTTTTTTTTGGAGGCCTCACCTATGTAAAGTGCCTTCTTTAAAATGTATTTATGCTTTCTATTAGAATCAAAACATACCAGTTGACATCCCATTCTATCACCTATACTGCAGTGAAATGTAATATCCCACTAAACCAGAAGGGAAAGAAGAAAACTTAGCATCAGCAGCTATTCCTAAGCAAGATTAGGGGTTTAGCTCCATCTAATTGAGGGATGAGACAGGTCCCTCAATGGGTCTCTCCCCACTCCCCCACCTGCCCTCCTACCTGGCTGCAAGCTCAAAACGCTAAAAATAGAAGAAGAAGACGGAGCGTAAATATTTCCCCAGTGAAAACACCAATAATCTTTACCGTGAGCTGACATGAATTGCTTGTTACACTGCCCTAGGATATCATGGCTCGGAGCGAGCGCGCAGACACGCACAGAGCCACCAACCACCCTCAAAGCTTTTGTGCCGTCTATTTGTGCATGTCCATGTCCATGCAGAGGCTCCTACGACATCTGACGTGGGGCCGGGACACCTGCGGTCCAGAGCGCTCCCTCCAGCCCGCCTGCCCACCCCGGCACTCCCGGCCCCTCTTCCATCACTCCTCTGCCTCCTGCTCCCCCTCCGCTCCCTTCGCTCTGGCATTTTTATTATTAATGTTATTGCTATTATTACTGTCCAAGCATAAGCTGATCCACAGGGGAGCCTGTGTAATTTAACCCCTCAAGCACTAAATTCCTTCACATGTGCCAAAGACACAGGTTTGTTGTTGCCTCCAGCAATATCCCAGGAAGACGAGTGATGGCGGTGTCATATCATCACACAGCGACTTAATCTATTGCGACACCCAGGGAACGGGTAACTGAAGAGATTTACAGAACATGCTCTCTGCCTGAATGCAAAATGTTATCCCCTTTACCAACAAACTCAAGTCACGAGAAACAAAGTGAAACAAATTTTGCCCTCTTATGGCTCATTGTTTCCATGACTGCTTTATCCAATCCTACCTCCCCATTACTTGTCCCACTGTACATCTTCTAGCTATACAACACTTTTTTTCAATATTTTTGTTCTCCATCCTTTGTTCTTCACGTGTTCTCTGATTAACAAACAGCTAGATCATGTTGAACTGCCAAGTAACACAAGCCTTGGAAATCTTTTATCCATACACTAGATGACTGGAACTATCACTTACATCAGGGTTATCTCTACATGCTGTCTTTATGTTCTCTGACATCTAATGCATGCTTTTTAAAACAATGGATTAAAAGGGCTGCACTTTTTAAAGGTGCAAGGAATGCTAATTTAAGCACACATTAGCTACAATAAACACCAACCTCAGGAAAGCATCTATTTTAAGTACTGAAAATCACAAACCCCCAGCCTGTTTGTCAAGTAGGGACTTTCGACATGATTGTCCTGTTATCCATAACTGTTAAGGAACAATTCAATATAATAAAGCAGCCTATAACTGTTCTCTCAAAGATCGAGGTGAGATTCTCTCTCTTCTAACATTTCACTGACCTAGGAAGCAAGAATTTGGCACAGAATTAATACTGAAGACAAATGAGACTAGTGAAACGTCCTCAGCTCAGGATAACCTGATTGTGCTGGTGAAAAGAGCTTTCACCATGGGAAATTAACAGCTCTGAAACCACTGGTAACAAAGGCTGAGTTCAGATGCTCAAGAGTAAACAAATCCTTGCTCCCATAAAGTAATAGCTACCCTTATCTCTAGACACCCAGATATAAAATAGGTAGAGGCTTCCATGAAGGCCACTGAACCCTGTCCTTTCCCTGTAGTAATAGAACACTGATTTTTGTTTCAGTATACATGCCTTTTTAAAAGCCTGTATCAGCTGAATGACTGAGCATTCAAAAATGCACACTTTGTTTAGAGGCACATTTAGACTCCAAGTTAGATTATTTCTTGAACACTTACTTGTGGGCACAGGAAGACATTAAGAACTCCTTGTACTTCTCCCAGCCATTAAGATGAAGAGACTTAAAAGATGGGTTATCATGGATATACAGCTTCCAGATGGTAACTGTGTGGTTCCAGGAGTTGAAAGAAAACTGGAATTCACCACCAATTGCTTTTTTCCCAGGCTCTTCAGCTCCAGCCCCCTGAAAGCCCAAGGCCTGATGTGGCAGGGTGCACTGAGATGCTGCTGACCACTGCTGTATTCCTTTCCCCTTAAGGGTGGGTGGGAGGTTTAGAAAGCCCACCAAGAAGATGGCAGTGCACACCAACACAAGTGCAGCATCCTGCTATCTCCAGTAGACTTGTACACTAACATTTAAGGGAGCATTAATGTCATTAATACAATACTGAAGAGTCACACTTTTAACAAAAATACCTGTGTTACATTACATTAATACAATGAAAACCTTTTTTTCTGGCTTTATTAGTATGTATGTTCAAATGACAGCATATAATCATAATGACATCCTTCTGCAGCTGAAGCCTTCTATTATCAACTTTGTTTCTGTCCTATAGCAGCTTCACTTCTATTGACCAGACAGTTAGCTCTGTTCAATTATTCAATCTCAAATCAATAGATTTTAGCTCCACATATAATAGTTAAGGAGTAAACACTAAGCATGTGCTCTTCCAGCTTTATTAATTTACTTGCAAATTTGAATTTATAGCTTATTTTTAAAGAAACATGCAAAATTCAGTTTTCATATTAGGCTGTTTATTCCTCCCACCAGCTCTGCCCCTGTTTCAGGCGTTACATTTCCAGAAATCAAGTTTAACTTGCCTATGACATAAATGTCTTTCTTCCACAGATAAAAAAAGGAAAAGTAAGAATGATAATTATTTAATTCTGATTATGCTGAATAAAGCAATAAAATAGCAGTATGACTTTTAAGCAGATCCAGTCAATATTTCGTTGCTAAAGCAGTCACTCAAGGTGTGAATTGATCCAGAAAATACAGCCTTTAGACTTGCTGCACTTCTGACACTTGTACCACAAACAATTCGGTTCAATTACTGCAGGTATGTGTCTGTGTGTGTGCCTATACCTACACAAACCACATGGAAATGTATTATATTATAGGCTCTTGGTTACCTATGCATCTTCACACACAAAAAAGAGGTGGCAAGAAAGTAAGCTGAACCAACACATGCATACAGAAGTGTCTCCATCTTTCATTCTAGTTAAAAACCACTTTATTAATTTTGTCCCTCCAAGCTTACAGAGCTTCCAGTTGACAGTCCGATTTCACATTCTTTTCTCAAACAAATGCACGTTGACTCGAGCAGCACACACCCCCCACTCAATACTTTAGCACTGCAGAACAGATTCCTGATTACCTGCAATGCTTTAACAAAGTATAACACATTCCTGATTACCTAATTCCTGAAAGTACGTCCATTTTTGTGCATCTAGAGAACAGATCTAACACTAGTGCCATAATGCAGTATCTTTACTGACCAGATAACCCAGAATAATGTGGTTACAATTTATCTGAGCCTGAGTTCAAACAACACTACCCAATGAAATACTGATATCCTGGGGAACACCCTTGCTGTTACCTGCCTTGAACCCTTCCAGGACTATGTCCAAAGCAGCTGCAGTTTATAAGCTGGAGGATAATGCCAGGGAGCTGTTACAGCAAGAAAATCTAAAGCAATTTTTGCATACAACCATTACAATGTGACTGTTAAGAGACAGATAAGAATTTCTCTATTATTGTCAAGGAAACAATAGGCTTAAAAATTTGGAAAGGCTTTAAAACATAAAATATCAAAAGGAAAAGTTGCAACTCAGTCTTCCTACTGACCCGTTTACTCCAAGTTCAGATTATCTGCTCCCAAGGTATTAGCATAAACTTCTCCAGTGCTATTAAAGGCCGTATCTGCATTCTTTTGCACTGTTTGCATTTAGTACACATATTTTCAGAATGCTAACAGTCTTTTATTCAATAATGAATTTGGCAGAAAAACAAGAATAGGCTCTCTTTTAGTGTTACTTTTCTAAATAAATTCTCTAAACCTGATTGAGTTAGATCCTTGAATCATGCTTTGGAAGATGCAACTTGGAGTTTTTGAATAAAGTGAAGCACTTAAGCAAATCAGACTTTTATTCTTCATCCACTGAGAAGGCTCAGATTTAAGATGAAAGAGCTGGGCTGCCTTTCTCTCTCCTTATCCTGCAAGGTCCCTTCATTCTCCCTGTTTTCCCAGTAGATTTACTTGTGAATCTGGTGACAGCCACATTTGAAGTCCTGAGGTCTGACTCCTGACCTCCGTTATGTTAGCCCTTCCCTGCAGAAGAACTACCCCTTGGATCACTGACTTGCTATTATTCTATGGTTAATAGACCTGAGCTGTGCAATATTTTTTTATCTGGCTACAGTCCTATCTCTAAATTCTCTATTTTGAATGAATACCGATTTTGTGACATGAAGTCTGCTATATAATGAAATGCAAACAATGAAAAGGCTAAATCAGTTTACAAAAAATCTATTTGTCAAACAGTGTGGAGATGCTCCCAATTTAGTCTGGGCAGTGCATGCAGTTCTTGATAAGGGAGTTAAAACCGAGCCGTTCCACTGCATAAAAATAAAAGCATCTGCAAGGGAGAGGCATTTTCTTTAGGAGACTCTTCCCTAGAACCTATAGGTAATTATTAAAAAAAAAAAAAAAAAAGGAAAATAAAGAAAAAAAAAAAAAGAAAAAAAAAAGAAAAAAAAAGAAAAAAAAAACCTGCCCCCTCCATACCCCTCGGATTCTGCAGGAATTTTCCAACAGCCAGGAGCACTGTTAGAGGAGTAACAGCAAACGCCTCCCCAGCGCAGTCCCCTTATGTCACATTTGCATTTCTATTCAGCTACATTGCCTGACAATGAAGCAAATGGGCCTGGCCTTATCTGTACAATTCCGGACAACAGAGATTTTCTGAGCCATACAAAGGAACGAGCTTAACATTCAGCACTCAGCACCTCCTGGCGTCCCCCCCGTCCCCCGGCCCTGGGGGGATGGCGGTCACACCAACACCTGGCCACGCCGCAGCCTGCGACACCCTCGCACGGCGTCCCAAAAGGAGCCGGCCGAGAGAATGACAATAAATTACAAGGAAAAGCCATCGAGACTTTGAAGGAGCTCGCCAGCCTCAAGGAAGAAAACAGCCCGAACCCTCTGGATTTTCAGGCTTTGTTTGGAGCGCAAAGGAGTGTCCCTGGAATGTAAAAGTAGATAATATCTAGTCAACCATTTGTGACTCCCGCCGTCCCTTTTAGGCTGGTATTTAATACAGCAGATGAAACCTATAGAGCCTTTTATCAGGGAAATTCCATCTCACCCCAGTTTTCATTAGAAAACCTTTAGCAGCTAGGCTGGCTATTTCATTGCCATTTCATTGCACTACGAGGAAATTTCCGGCTAATTCCTTCAAAATTAATATCGTCTGATCTAAAAGTTAGAAATGACACGAAAAAAACCCGCACAAGCTGAAACCTCCAGATCAAACTTGTGTTATGACAGGACTTAAGCCAGCTATAATACAGGCTAGGGCTTTAAACAGCAAGAAAAAAATTACAGTGACACGGTTCTGTAGACACTTTGGCTTTAGTCTGGCTTTACATTTTATATATATATGTATATACACACATGCACTTACACATTGTATCTGTCTTCTTGTCCCTCTCTTGCTCTCAAATACTCAGGGTAGGTAACAAAAGCGGCCTCAATCTCAAGTACAAGAAACTTCATAGTGAAGGGGGTTATCCACATGTTTATTTGTATACACAGAAGTAATCTGGGGTAGCAAGCAAGGAAAGGGAGTCGGTAGAGCGTCCCTTTTTTTGTCCCAAATAGTATATCCTAAAGCAGATTATGCTTTTACATACCACACAGAATTTTAAACTGCTGCCTTATACTTTAATTGTCCTGAACTTCCAAAGTTTATTCTTTGCTGTTGAACAAATGCTGAATTTCTCCCTAGAGGTGGTTGCAATGAGTAGTGATTCTCTATTTTTTTTCCTCACTCACACAATTTTGAAGATTTACAGGCATGAATATCATCACGTTAACACAAAATTATATTACTATTGCCAAAAAACAAGGCAGTTAAGCACAGAGACAGTGGGGAAGGCAGAGCACTTACTTGGATTCAAAGGAAACTCAAAGCTCCTTAAAGCAGCCCATTGTTTTAAATTTTACTAATACTGATGCACCAAAAGCTTCTGTGGTTGTTGCCTCTGCATGAGTTGGAGCAAGAGGCTGGAGGGCTGCATTCTGCCTCTTCAAATGCTCATAAGGGAACAGCCAACTTTTATTGTCCTTAGCACCAAGAATGGCTTTATTGCCAAGAAGGCACGAAGCTGGCATTGTCCTGGAATCACATCTCCTAGAGCACTGCAGATCCCTCAAACCCTGTCAAGGTGACAGATCACTTTTACCTTCAACTGCCCAGGCACACGAGCAAACTTCACACAAGGCATGGGAATAGGGTGCAGTGCAGAGCAAAATTCAGTGCTTACGCTTGCTGTGATCAAAATAAAACATAGGACAGAATTAAATAACTGCTACTAATATGTCAGTATTTTAAAACATCTTTCTAGACTGTTGTGTCAGAGATACTATGAGCTATCACACACTACTACATTGTTGGAACTACTTGTTTTTGTCAATTTATTAAAACGACAATTAGTACAGGTGGGAGCAAGAGGTGGTAGCTGAGTAAGGAAGAAAACAAACTAAGTGAAACATTTTTTCACAGATTGGTCCAAAGTTTATTTTAATCTCAAATAAGATGATCTAAAAGGCTGTAACTATGCAAATGAAAATAAGCCTTCTACCCCTTCATTAACATGCAAGGACAGAAGTTGGAGCATTTACCTTGCTGAATGCATACACAGTCTATGCCTGTGTATTGCAGCTTGAAGATACCTGTCAGGATGGTTTCTACAAGCCTGTCCCTTCTGGAGTAGACTAAGCAACACAGCTGACCCAGAAGGATTAGATGAGAAATTCAACTAATTAATGAGCCCTGCAGGCAAAACATCATTTCTTCTGCTCTTTGGGGCTTTTGCAAGGTCAGCTGGTTTGTTGGGGTTTTTTTCCCATCATCAGGTCAGACTCACTCATCTGTCAATTTACACAAGATTTGTAAGACAATAGTGGCCACTATCGCGCCAAACAACATCTTCTCCAATCCCTACAGTAAGGGAAAAACTGTTCTGGCCAATTCAGCCTTATAAAAATATGCTTCTCTAATGTTACTTTTCTCTTCCAGGGGCAATAGTTTAGAATTACAAACACAATACTTCCCATTTACAAAAATATTCTGGATCACAGTTCAAATATTCTGGAACACAGCTTAACTCCCCCCTCCTGCTCTCTGTCTTTCTGATGATTGCTTTTCTGAACGTCACATGGCACAGTTTTCTTCCATCTGCCAGGGAAGTTTCCCAAAAAGTATACCAAGTTCAAGAAATGAGGAATCTGAATAGGAAAATCGTTCAGATAGAATTCAGAAAAATGATCAGCTCACCTCATCTGTTTCTCTAGCAGTATGTGCACTGTTACCATCCAATGGCCTCTTTGGTAATAAACTTGTCCCACCTCCCATCTGCTCTTCTTGCTGGCCTCCTGCCACTTCAGCCTCAGTCCTTTCCTGTCTTCAAGATGTCATTCAACTTCACTTGCTCCCCTACCCATTTGTTTCTCTTTCCAAGTGAGATCAAGCATACATCTTTCTATGTCTCTCACTCCAGCCTTTAACTTCTGCTCCATCTTTTTAGTAAGTGTCTATATTTCTGCTCCATTTATCATAGTTGGCAGTATGCACTATGCAGGTGTCAAGGAAACCAAGAGAGAGTTCACTATTCATGATGCTGCCTTTTCAGCCTTCTTGTGGCTTGCCATTGAATGTCAGCTCCTTAACACTCAGCTGTATGTTGAGAAGAATATGTATCAGTTAAAGACAAATTACTTGAAGCCAATACAAAAGCACATGAAGAAACAAAGCTGCTTTAGACATTTTCAGCCTGATCTCTTTAAGATTTTTATTTGCTTATTACTTGATTTTTTATGTCATTTCTACAATATTTTTTTCCTTATTGGCTAAAAATAAATGTAAAAGACATTGAATGGGGCCAGATATAACATGTGGGCAGACCTCTGTAAATGTGAATACTTTACTTAATAATGTCACATAATAATGCTTGACTTCAGTAAATGCTTTCTTTTCAAGTCAATACAGACTTGTGTTTCACTAAATGCAATCCAGCTCAGGAAAAGAGACATACTGGGCCCAGCAGAATAGAAGTCAGAGGTAAATGAGAAATACCTAGCTGGCTTTCTGCAAAGACTGAGAGCAAAACTCCACCCTCCTCCTCTGCTGCCTTGAGCAGGGAAGAGGCACAGCCTTGCCCCAAGAGGATGGATTCACCTGCTACCAGCCAAGAACCACTGCTTTTAAGACAACACTCAATTCCACAAACATGCAAACATCATAAGAATCTAACTTAGCAAGGAGAGAGTTAATTTGATGAGAAATCACAAATTATACATATGACAATGGTTTGCAGGTAAGACAGTTCTTCAGACAAATGCTGCTGAGAGATGTCATGAAACAAAGGTGAAGAATTAACCATTGAGATAACTCATATGTGATGTAGCTTGAATTATTTTGCATAGTGCAATACAAAAGTCTCCATACAAGGATTTTTTAACTCAAGATACACTGGACATCATGACTACAGTCCGATTTAAACTATTTCTTCTACAGTGGAAGCACACACATCCAACATGAGCACAATTCACTCCTTTCTATTCTGTGTGACAAAGAATAGAGGACAGACACTCCTCATAATCATTTATTTCCAAACACTTCTGTACAGGCCACCTTCCTGGTTTTACCCATCATTAATATGACAACAACAATAAAAGCAGAATTTTTCTTACAGTAAAACAGACAAAATGTCCAGTTTGTGGCCCAGCTAAGCATCTTCTAATGCAAAGCTTATAATTTCCATCCTTACTGATACTTCATGCGTTCTTTAAAACAAGTCTCCAAAATGGTTCTGTGACTGGCAGAGCCACATCTGACAACTTTTGACATCATCTTTCACATAATTTCTGTGAAAGTGACAAGAGGTATTGATGTAAATACAGATATAAAACTAAAACTAAGGGCCTAACATGGAAATTGAGTATAACGCCTTGCAAAATTTCTCAGGGGGCTAAAGATTCATTTTTCTTCAATACTGTAAATATTAAATTTCAAACTGAAATTCAAATTTGAACACTTGCCAACTCATTTGCTGGATTTTCCGTCCTTTGCTAGAAGACAGTAAAACATATTCTAGTTCACTGATCAACTATGTCCCTTTATATTCAGAGACCACTACACAATGTCCTTACTTACAGAAAATGGTAAAACAACAAATTGCTTTAAGTACTGTAACCTATTTCCTGTCACTGTTACACCACCTGAGAAAAAATCCACACCTCCAGAAGAAGGTCAGCAGGAATGGGTCAAGGTCATGGCTGAAAAGGCACTGAAAGTGCACGACAGCTCCACACTGGGAAGGGTAACACAACTCTGTGGGCAACACACGTGGCATATTACGAGAAATGGCAGATTACAATGATATAATGAAGGGATGCCTCTCGTACCCTGACAGACAAGGACAGCATAAGACAAGAACCCATCCAATTATCTCCACTCTTATTTTATTCCTCATCCTTCAGTCAACTATCTCAAGCATGGGAAGCACCCTCTTAAATCAATCCTACGTTCACTGCATTTATCCCTTTACAGGTACGCTCATTTTATTCTGGTCCGCTCGGAGCCTGGCACGACTGAGAAGAACAAATTAATGTGAGCATGAAAGTCTAGCAGGCTCTGTCTGTAAGGAGTGACCACGTATTTTTCTTGTCACATTCCCTCCCCTCTACCCAAGTGCCACAAACCAGCCTCCGTGCCAGCAAAGCTATTTAGTACCCCGTGCCATCATGTGCGGTGGGGCAAATCCACACCCTATTGACCACCACTCCATAGCTGTTTGCCTTGTCTCTCTGGTTCGACAAGTCTGTGCTGATGGCACCTGTTAAAGCTGCTTCAACTAAGCTGTTCTGCATTTGTCTGGCTGGATTTGGACTTCCCGGATCCCTGACTGAATACAAAGTGATTTGAAAAAACGGTGTTTGGCAACAAGCACAGTGGGGAGTACACTGCGTGTTGGTATACAAGAGCACAATGTGTTCTTCATAGCATCACTGAGGGAGCATGCTGCTCGAATCTCTCTGCTGTCGAGATCAAAATGGTCTCCTTTGTTGTCAGCTGTTTAATAGCAGCTGTTTAATGTAATTCCAAATGATCTGCTTGAATGAAGTTGTCATTCTTGCAGTTCACTTTAATGTAGTAAAAAAAAAAACCCAAGAAAACAAACCACAGCTTGGCCATATTATTTTTCCATTGTTCTTATGAAAACTTGCACTCTCATGTTTCTGCTAGCCTATAAAAATAATAAAAGTCCAATTTCTTGAAATAAAACATAATTTTGAGGGGAAAAATAGGCAATATTTATTTCAAAACACTTTCAGACACTCGAGAATGGCTTGATTAAAAATACCTTTGCTACTAAAAAAATACACACAGAAAGAAGTGAGTTTGTGAGCAAATCTATTTCTATAGGTATTTCAAGATATTCTCCCCTAGTAGGGGGTTATAATTTATTTTATTGCATTTCATAAAGCAGAAAAAGTTGTAGCAGAATGTTGACAGAGTGAAAAAAATAAATGCGCTCTTCTTGATGAAGCAGTTTATCTGAAGAAAGTATGCCTTAGCATCTGAGGAAGCACGCCTTCATATTGTGCGTGGGTTTTGTTAAAATCTGTTTGATACCAAGAACGATAATAAGGATCATAATCTGTAAAAATATTTGCAGTTCTGTGATGAACAATAGAGGGCACTAATGTTTCTAATCTGGCAAACGCATCACGCGCCAGACAGACAAAATAGCCGTGGTACTTGTAGCACACAAACCACATCGTCTATGCTAAATACGTAGATAGTAGAGAGAGGATTTCTGTCTCTCAGAAAAGTTCTTTTTGTCCTTTAAACTTCCTGGTTTTTTATTTTTTTTTTCTTGCCTGCAGAAAGTAGGATGTGATAATAACGCGCTAATACTTGCAGCCTTTCAAAGCGTTATTTTCTTTTGTTCATTGAACAAAGCAGACACAACTTTTCCTGGTATAAATCCTTCTCCTGTGTACCTTCTCACCACATTCTCCTCTGTTTACCTGTAGCTGTGTGCAATAGTTCAAGGTAAAGCAATTCCACTGATAAGTGCAGAAGCTGAAGCATGCTTAGTGTGTGTTACCTGCATTCCCAGCAATCTAATGCAGAAATATTGGCTACTGACATCAGTAACTGGGAGATTCTGGGGCACCACCTGAAAGCTCTGGGTTAGAGGGGCTTATCAGGCTGTCTTACACCACTGAAGTATTTTAAGCAGTTTCACTTAGCTCTGGAAAGATGCAGCTGCTGAAAGTGGTACTTTCAATAAAAGATGCAGGGCAAGTATATTAGAATGGTTCTGCACCTTAAACTACCTTTTCTCTACAAGCACTAAGAACACCCATTTAGAAAATAATGCAGCCTTTTCCCTCAAAATAAATCTCAAGAAGATAAAAACTTTGTTAGTAATACTAGTAGATGAACAGCACGTTTTATTAAATGCTTACCAGAGTCTCTCATTGCTATTTAAAGAAAGAGATTTATTCCTCAGCCTTGGAGATTGAAACTTGGGCAAGAGAGAATTAAATACCAACTAACAGATTGTTGCTAATATTGTGAAAAATTGGTAAATGCACTGTGATTTGTTCAGAGTAACTTATATGGAGAAATGTAAGAAATACTAATATTCTGATGCAGTAATTTCATCACTTATTGTTAATGAAAAATGAAATTAAGTTCACACTGCAGACAGCAAAGTCTTCGTGGCTTCATTTCTGACTCCTAAATTTTAGAAGAGGTGATCAGCTTTTCAAAGCTACCAAGATCTCTAGGGTATCTTCAGATATTAGCATCTTGTCCAAGTCAAAGATACCATTACGACTGTGTTAATAGCTAGGCTCAAATCTGAAAGCTAGACTCAGGTTACTTTCACCACAAAGGCAAGACATCCACAATTAGGGAAAATAACTCCAATTTCTGTCCCAAGACAGACTGAAATATAATGAGTTGCCACCTTCCAATCTGGAACGTTTAAAGACTTATTGGCCACAGATCTGAATAGTCAATGCAAGTACTAGATGTTCTTTATTTGACTATACTGCAAAGGTCAAAAGCCCACACGCTATTCAAGCAACCCTCCTTGGAGTTTTCTGACGTCAAAAGATTATTCCCTAACTTCAAAGGGGTTTGTGTTGTTTGGTTTGTTTGTTTTTTTCTTTGTTTTTTCTTTTTAAATACGACCTTAACACAAGCATTCTGCCTTTTCTATCTTTATTTTTGTGCCAATGAAGAGACTGACCTTTGCATATTTCTCCATTTATTTCAGGCAGTCATAAGAGACGTTGCAAACTAACAGGTAAAATACAAGCCTTGCTGTAAGGGATTATCATTCCAATTCAACATTTTATATTAAGTGCTACCATACTGATGACACTCAATTGTATCTTACTGACTGTCTTGAGAGACAAGTAATAGCCAGACACAAAGAGGATCTGTGATGCTGCCCAACACAAAAAAGAACATATTCTGGTGTTGGAGACAGACTAAATCTTGCTTATTTCTATGCTAAAAATATAAACAAGAGACAGAGATATGGACCCCAAGACATTTTGTATACAACAAAACTGCAGTACGCCAAAAGCCATAAAAATACACAGACAGATAATACATATATAGAGTACCTGAAAAAGGAGAAATGTTGAAAAGTAGGATAAAGACAAGAACTTTGATGAACTCTATTTTAAGGAACCATTTTGAGCAACTCATTGCCACTTTACCAGAGAAGTTCTATACAAATGTTAAACTCAGACCAAAAAAAAATTTACATAAATATTCAAGTTGTCTATTTTCTATTTTTCTAATATTCACTTGTCTATTTTCCTTGACCAGCCCTCAGCAGCTCAGCACTGAGCACTACCCCTACCATCATCCTGGATGTCACACTTGGCTGTCTCGCAGTCATTGCTCAGTCTTTACCTAGGGCAGAAACTATCCTGCTCTAGCATTCCTCTTTCCCCTAAGTCATAAGTATTCTTTAAAGGAAAGTTTATTACAAATCTGCTAGAACCCAAAACCATAGATTCAAATATTTTGAAGGACACATGGCATAACTTGTCTCTGCTACTTGATCCCACTCCTATGTTTTGTCCAAGGTGTTGTCCGCTGTACCAAAATACTGATTGTCCTGTCTGCCTTCTCAGTAACAGTATCAGCATTATTTTCCTGTTGTTCTTCACATCAGACAGTAGTGTGTGCACCTCAATACAGGTATGAGAATTTACTGGTTCTTAGTCCACAGGTTTTACTTGATGGATGCTTATGACTACATTGGGCCAAATGTTATTGCTATGTACATCGCCAACTTTGGACTTGAAGGGATTTGCTTCAATAGAGACACAATGGACCCATACCAGCACAAAGCGAATCTAGAGACAGATGAAATAAGAAAATACCTTTATCAAACAACAATTACAGAAAGGTAATTTTTATTACTGACCTGCCAGGAACACTAACCAACATGGCTCGAAGATGCATTAGGAAATATCTAAACTGCAGTTATATGCACAACTATTTAGACACTAGCAGCTTCCAGAAAGCATCCAAAGTCCTAGAAAACATTAATATATCACCCACATAATGATTTTACAGAATTTTAAAGTCATCTTTGTGGAATGAATCCATATACCTAACGTAGTACAAAGCCAGAACAAAGATTTACCTATAAATATTATTGTAGAAAATTCTACAGATGCCATTTCTTGCATTTTCTTAGCAATCACCCTTCAGGTTTTTCTAGAACTAATTATTTGATCTCTGTCTTATTTTGGGTTTTTTTTTTTAACAAAAGGAACTGTATTAATAGTCAATCTGAAATTTGCAAGAAACTAAATGCAAGATGATGGAAACAAAGCAAACTTGACAAAACTGCTCTAGTCTTAAAACCAGGCGAACACTGAACCTCACTTACACCTTAATTTCTCACCAAGCCTTTTTCCTCCAAAAGAGCCAAGAGTGTGGATGCTGGCATGGCAAAGGTGCACTGTGAGTGACACCAGCACCAGTGGTGGCTGCACTCTGTACCAGAGTGTTCTGAATTGGTGCCTTCCAGATTTTATGAGTCCCTAAAGCAATAGGTAGTTTTCAAAACAAGAGGCAAGTTAATCAGCAAATTGCTGAGTATATCCTTGGAGCCAGAAGTATTCTCCTACTTACCTCCCAGTCCTTCATGTCAATAACGCAGAATTATTATTTTTAAATTAATTATGTACTCCTGATGCCTAAGAATAAACACAGAAAAGTCACTTGAGCCTCCAAAATTTACAAATATCCTTCCTTTCAAGCAGGAACCTATTTCCTAATGGGAGGACATGACTTTGAAATGGTTTGTCTTTTTTCCTTTCCATAAGCAATATGCAGAAGTTCAATTATTCATAAGAAGGACTAGCCATGTAAATAAGGACTGGAAGGCTGAGCACCATGTTGGCAAAACACGCATGAAACACAAAAGGCAGCTTTAGCCCATCCCTTGCTAGGAGGATGGGATCTCAGGAACCCTGGGGAAGGCAGGGTTCATAAATCTGCATTTACCATGTAGGGAGACCACTTACAGCAGGTTGGAACATACACAGAGTGTGAAGTTTTACAACAAGAGATTTACAACAGTCAGAGTCAGTAATGCAAAAACATAACCAGAGAGCACCTGTCTATCAAATGATAGTCTGAAAAACAAAACATAACTCTCAAAAACCTTGTCCACATGATGCCTTGATTCCTCCAGAAGGCTGAGGTTTACTGGGCAACTACATTCAGGGGATTCACCAGTTCTTGCAATATGTCTTCATAAGGAGCATCTCCTGCTCTTTAAAACAGCAATTCTGCCCGCTTCAATCAGAAAGAGAGAATGATTTGGTATTTTTGTTGGCTGGTTATTTATAAGAGATCTACTCTAGATTAGTCCTGCTTGAGTGGCATCATAAATGGCTCCATTCCCCAGCAGTAGTCTACTTCAGATGGGAACCTGACAACCTCTACTTAGCGTGTCTTTCATGGTACACAATGAAGTGTAAAAACTGCTGTGAAAAAGCCTGTGTTTCAAAACAAACCATCTCGGTAATAAGCATTTAAAACCACTTTTTATTAATATATTTCTTTGTGTACAAAACAAAAGCTTAATGCTACAACAAGCCTTGGACAATGTTTTTTTTTGTTTAGCTGTGTTGTTTTTTTTTCTTCCTCTACATGAAGTACTGCAGCAGCTTTTAGAAGGTCCAAAATAAATTATTTGAAATAAAGCGTTAAAGTGAGGCTTATGAAAGAGTTGCTTTTTCCCCTCATCACAGCTTAATAACATGGGGTTTTCAACCAAAAAGCTTAATCAAAATCCAAAGTGGAAATCCTAAATTAGTAAATATTGAATTTAACCACTTTTATATCTCAGGTATTAGCAAATACCTTTGGTCTACAGAGATACAGCTCCTTCTAATCCTTATCTGAATTTGCAATTAAGACTTCAGAGCTACAGATATCTGTACACAGCTCTGTACACAGCTCTGCTCTCTTATTTTTAAATGATTGGACCCAAATCAAATCAGTCTTCAAATACATTGGAAAGTAAATGTCTGATGTCTAATTGAACTAATAGATAACGCTCTTTTTAATACTGTTAATGCTTAGTGTGGGCTTCACACTGACAGAAGCAAGGGGAGGGAGAGAATTAGAAAAAATCCACATAGAAAACCTTGTCATTATATTATTACCATGCAGTTCCTTGGTATAAAGATAGAGAAAAGCTAATATTTACATATTATTTGTATTGTTGTCGTCAATCCCCTCCCCTCCAAAAATAAAAAAAATGAAAAAAAGAAAATTTCTAAATGTGTTAGGACCGAGATTCTTCTTCTCTTTCACTAATTGTCACCTCCAATAGGACATTGTAAGAGCCTGAAAATGAAGCACTTAAGAGTTTTCTTTTCCAATCTCTTGTGGGCTTCTCTCAGTTTATCGCAAATGAACAATCGTGTTGGAAGGGGCACCGTCTGTTTAATGTCATTAGTGATTGTTTCATAAAACAAACAGCCGCTCCACCATTCTGCTGCAGTTAATCTTAAATCTAAACGTGGCGGCACTTGGGGAGAGTCTCAAACATGGTTTGTTCTAACCAATGCAGGGCTCTTAATCTATTGCAAGTCAGGGCGCTTATCTCTCTGCTCAGCTCAGAGCAGCGATTTCTTTGTCCAAATATCAAACCAAACCCAGTTAATATCATGCTTCCAGCCTTTTCCCAAAGATTTTTCCTCCTTAAATTGTGGCCAAAGCCTAGGGCATATTTATTTATTGCTTATACCATTTCATGCTTATTTTTCGATATTAGCAAAGTCAAACTATTTCCAAGTTAGTGCACAAGGGTATTGCAATGAGCTTAATCAGCCAGGTGAACTGATAACTTGGAGATTTACCTAATTGTGCTGGAAAATCATTCATTCTGGATTAAGCCTATAATGGCACATGTGTTTATAACAATTGTGGGTTTTTATACAAAGGCTCAACTCAAAGGAGTATTAATCACCTTAAACTTTCATTACTGTTTGTAGAAGCAAAGGTTGCCATCACTTCACGGGTTCAAATTTATAGTAGCAGCAGCCAATGGAACCCAACAACACAAAAAGAAACAATAAACAATCCTAGTGCTAAAGAAAATTTCACAATAGTTTCTGCCAAATGCCTCTTATCATATTCCTCCATGAAAAAAACAAAATTTATCCCATATGCCTTCTAGTGCTACCACACCTTTATCTGATACACAAAGGTGGGCATATTTTGGCAGCTTGCATATTTTGGCAAATTACAACACATTTACAAGGGTATTTATGAAAATAAAGAGGTAATATCTCTAATGCACTAGTATACAATAGATTTTAACTCTCTTCTCACTTCTCTTAAATCTGTTGAGTCTGGCATGAATTACAAAGTCGTGAATTTGAAACAAACACATATATGTGTTCTTGCAAAGTAAGAAGAAAAAAGTTTCTTTTGACCAAAAGGTAATCCAAGTGACTGGGCTGAGTAAGAGGACAGACATTTCCTATAGCACGCGCTCGCACGATGGGGGCATTGGAAAAAATGTTTTGCTGCTCAAGGTAAGCCTGAAACAATTTTTTGGCCTTACTGTTACCAGCGTATGATGCCCTAAGCCCTACAGACAAAAGCTTCAACAGCAAAAGAATCCTCAGTATCTGTTCATCAAGAAAGAATTAAAACTAAGTAGAATTGATGCTTACCTATCATAGTTCTTAGAGGTAAGGAAAAGTCATGTAAGGCAAGCACTGGTGGGCAGGTATACCAAAAACATCCTCTATAATGGCACAGTACTAATGCTTATATAGTTTATATAGATATTCCCTGGTTATATTTAGCACACTAAGCCACAGATGCTTGTCAACATGAGGAAAGTATGCAAATTTTTTCTCTCTCTTCATTTCAAAAATGCAAAAGAAGCCAAAACCAGCAATACATGTAAGCCCCCACTCTTTTGTGGTCTGTCCCTCAGGACTTGTATTAAGCTCCCTTAATAAACACAAATAATTGTCTTTTTCGTTTCTCATTAAAAAAAAAAAAAATGGTGGGGGAAAGAGGAGAAAGAAAATCAATTCAACTCAGGTTTTTCCACATCTTCGTATCACTTCCCATCTCAACTGGCTGGAGTAGAATTTCAATTAACTGGTAGGAGTCCAAGAGAAGCCCGGCCGCCTCTGTTGCTCCCGGTCATGCCCCATAATTGTAGAGGGACCTGCATTTTTCAGCCAATGACACGGCTTACAAAAATAGATACACTGAGTTATTTGATAAAGGAACCAAAGCCTGTCACTCCTGTTCAAGTGCCAAACAACATGAGAGCGAGTAAGATTGTGTTCAGATCCCAAACTGGCCAGGCTTATTATCCCACAGAGCCATCTCGTGTTGGGAGGGGTGAGGGCTGGAAGAGGCCATAAAGAAAATTAAAAAGAAAAAAATAAGGGGGGAGGAAAAAATCAGCATCACATGCAAGCCAGTCAATTCCAAATCCTCCCTTTTCTGGAGAAAAACTAGCTACTGTGTTTCCAGCCCATCACTTTTCCAGAAAGCTCTCCAGTGTGAGGTAGAAGTAGTGTATTTATGTCTTTCCTACACATCTCTCCTCAAAGAGTAGAAATGTTGGCAGGTATACATCCCCTCTTGTGTTCAAAAATAATCTTGAATCACAAATAACATTCTTCTGAAGAACAATTGTTCTCTGCTAAGAAATAAAAATAAATGCTAAAAGCTCTCTGCAGCAAAATTTTGGGCAAAGATGTATGTAACTCTGTGGAGTTACAAACCCTAATCTCTAATATATATTTTACTGGACAATCAATGGATCCCTTTTTTAACAAGTACTTTTATCAAAGAGAAAAAAGCGTGTTCACAAGTAAGTGGCTGACAAAATATCTTTGGTTTATAAGAAACATTTGAAAGAATGCTTGTACTTTTATTTACTGTTAGTAACAGTCACCAACACTGATCCCAGCATTTTTCCTTCTTCTCTTCACCAGATTTATTCCTGAGCATCAGAAGTAATCAGGTCTACAGCAATTCAAAGACAAATACTAAATGCTCCACAATGCCAAGTATTTCCTGATGATAAGAGTCATATAATATCACAAGCCATATTTCCACAGAAATATGTTGCAGTGTGTGTCCTGTATTGCCCCACAGGTGAACAAGCCAAGGGGAGCGAGTCCTTTATGCTCTCCATGACACAGGTGTGCCCCATACTTTACAGATTATAAAAAAAGCAAAGGTCACTGTTTGAAGGTGCATGCACCTCCTAATGCACCACTGTATTAGGTTCATATTTGCTACTTAATAATCAAGAAATTGTACCCAGTTTTAAAGCCCCATTATTGAAAGAGCAAGTGAAAATAAAGTCATAATTATCAAATGCAGACTTTCCACTTTCAAGGGCCGATGCAGGTTAAGATAAAATATGTTCTGGTAAGAGTAAACTGAACCAACAACTCTCTGCAGGTCCTGCAGGCCTGATCCTGAAATCAAAGTTTATTTAGAGCACAATCTGAAACAAGGTCTATTCTCTTGTTTTTGAGATGTCAAACGCTGTCACGCAGAGTAACCCCACGCACCTGTCAGCTCCCTTTCCCACCACTGCTGATCCATCTTCCCCAGCAGGCACAAAAGGAGGGCAGCAGACCTGCTGCTGAAGCTGGAAGCAAAACCTGAGCAGGCAACAAGAAGGGTGATGCTGTTGCTCCCCTCTCAGCAATGCAAAGACATCCATGAAGACCTTGTTCAGGTGGGAACTACAACAAGGAACCAAGGGGCAATTCCCAGCAGAAGCAACATAAAATATTCCCTGATCCTCATAAGCTTCAGATTTATTTGTATTTGGATAACAAAACAAATCCTTGCATCCATCCTGGAAAACTTATGCCATGCCCTTGCTTCTCAACAAAAATGTCACTGTGCTGCCAAACAAGTAACATCTCAGAGCACTGGGATTAGTAACTCTTCAAATAAAATAATCTCTGCAAATAATCACCTCCCAGTTTCTCTCATCTTAATTTTCTCAGTTGCTGCTCTTTCCTCCTCTTAGTTACTTTTCTTATTATCTTATCCATATATTAATTCTTCCCCCCACTTTGCTCATTTCATTCCTCTCTGTCCTTTTTCCCCCTCTACTTGTACAACATCCTCTCTGCCTGACCAGTAACTTTAATTACATCTGAATTACAGAAGTCTAATTTGAAGATCCTTGATCAAATGTTCCATTCAGCAACCGCTTCCATTGAGAAGGAAACACAGACCCAGACCAAAATGCCACACACAGACATGAAGATGTGACCTCAGGCTAACAGAGACACGGGCATTTGTGCCCTTTGGAAGTTCAAAGACCTGTCTGCTTCATTTATTAATAAAATGGGCACAAAGCAGAAAGAAACACTCAGGACTACAGCCCTGAAAGCCCATCCTGATAGGCAAATCTGAAGGCAATCATCAACACTATTATATTACTATTATATTTTTACTTATCAAAAGGCTATTTAAACAATGAGATACCAGCCCTTTAAACAACGTAGACACTCGGACTGTGTAAAAGGGGTTGCCATAAAGATCAGGCTGGCTTTGATTTCCATGTACTGCAAATATGGAAAATTTAAGTCTACCCTTTTAATTGGCACTCTGGGCAGTTTACTTAATCAGTTGAACACCTTCAATGAATGAAATTCCCATAGGAAAGTAGGTTCCATAATCTATTGACTAGGAGTCCCAGTCATTAGTGTAAGAAATACTGTTATAAGTATTATAATGTTCCTCCTTCCTGACTGCTACCTTGTCTCTATAATACCCTTGAAACTCTCTCTGCTTAGTCTTGCATATTCTAAACTGTCCAGTCTTCAGGCCCTGAATTTAATGGGTTTCTGTCCAAAGACTGCAGAATTCACCTCATAAACCTAAATGCTGTGTCTTTTAAATGGTATTAAAATTTTATACATATAAGTTGAATCAAAATTAGATTTATCATATTTTCTTATTTTTATACTGCTACATTTACACTTGCTATGAAGTATCTTCTTTGTGGCATATTCAGCCTGTTAGTCCTCAGTTAGTCTTCTGTGTCAAGTTTTCTATTAAGACATTTTCAGGTAACAGTAGAGATTGCTATCTGAGAAAATAAAAAACCTAATTCTTTTACCTAATCTTGTCAAACATCACAGTATGCTCCAAGGCATCTCTACCCGACCACCTCAAAAGCCTGAACAGAGTATTTGTAATTGCAAAAAACTGAACTTTTTCATCAGGATAATGAAAAGGGACAAGAGGAAATTTTACTTCTAGTCTGTTAAAAAAGACTGAATTTTATTTAGAATGCTCATGAGTCTATAGAAAAACCTAATGGGGAAAACTGGGGAATTCTCTGTTTGAGAAATGAATGCAAACTAATGTGGCTTGTACAGCAGTAGTGAAATAAGCTGAGTACTTCAGAACAAATTTAATTCCCTTGAATTTTCATCAGCCCATAAACCCAACAGTGTGGGAGAACAGGGTCACCCTGCATTGTTAACAGAGTATAAAGGTAAACCCATCAAACCCAATCGTAGCTATTACAAACACAAAGCCAGTTGGCTGAGCAATAGTTGCAGGCCAGCAGAAACCTTCTGTGGCACCCAAGCTTCTAAAAATAATTATCACTGTTGTTATTAATAATAACATCGGTGCAAGCAACTAGTACTAGGGGGGAATATCCACAATTCCATTGCATTACTGTACACAGTTTTCTCAAGGGCACATTTGTTGTCAACTGCTACCACAGCTCCAGATAAGATCATGGCGGAGGTTTTTCAAATTCATAAATATGAATATAGAAGTCTAAACCTGACTTTTATGCTGATTTTACTTTCATGAGATTCTGCTTTCAAACTGTATAGCTGTAGAGCAGTTTCACAGTGAGCATGCAGACAGCAACAATATGGATTTGTCTGCATACAGCAGCTTCATCTCCAGCTTCCTAGCGCAATCTACTACGGAGTAGCACCCTAACAAAAAAATCTGCCTATACTTAGAACCTATAATTGTTTTATTTTTTTAATAATGACATCTGATGAGAAACCACAGCTGCTCTTCCATGCTAAGTATCTATGGAAAACTCCACATAGTCATTTCCAAGGGAGGGGGAAAAACAATAATCTTTCAACCATGTTGCACGTCCATTTCCGAACGCAGCAGAAACCTCATACACTGTTTGCAGAAAACAACAAAAACAGAGATTTATGTCAGAGAGATGGAAGGTTTGATGGCCTCTTACAGGCTGTGTTAACAACCCCATTTGATTCTCTCTTGTATACTCGTGAGAATCAAAGCAGTGCAGCAAACTGGCTTGTCAATGCAGATAAATATCTGCACAAAGGAGGAGGCTTGATGGTTAGTATCTCATTAGTCTGCCATAAGGATTGAACAGATTTCTCCAGATTTTCTCCTTTTTTCTTGGAAGAGGAAAGAGAGGAAATAATAAAAATAAAATAATAAAAGTACGAGGAGTTCAGATCACAAATGGTATGCATAATACCACAAGTAACTCCTTGTATCAGAGAGTACTTTCACCTGAAGAGTTCAAGGCACTGGAAACAATAACCAGCTCGCAACAGGCCTAATGTACTTTGCATCCCAAATGTGCTCCTGAACCTGGCTAGCTTGCTCTTTAGTTTTAAGCACAAATTTAATTTCCGCTAGAGATGCAGTGAATTACACTGATCTAATTTAAGCAACAGTGAACTTTATTAACCTCGTGGGATTGCCAAGTTCTTCAGCACTTCCTTTTGGGACCTCACGGGTTTGCTGAGCTCCCTAGAAGAATTTCCAATGGCCGGAGGTGGTCATCTCCTCTGAAAAGTTTTAAGACGTGTATGCACTTAATTATATATTCAGGTACATATATCTGTGGGTATATACACACAAAGTTATACATGCACAGAACTGTGTGAGCAGGCAGTCTATAGGCTGCTTTTCAACCAGCAAGCAATCACTGGAGGAACAGAGAATGGACAGCTATGGCACAGAGTGTATTCTCTCTAGGGCACTCTGTAGGAGTGTGGTTAACTACACAAGTATCACAGGAAGGATATGGCCCTGACAGTCTCCAAAGGCCAAAGGTACTGCATTTTTCTTGACTAACTCAAATGCTGAGTCGAGATTTGTAAAGCGGTCTTGTGGTGTGACGTTCTGCTAGTTTGGGATTAGACAGAAGTAACAAACATTATTTGAGTGAAGACCTCAAAATGGACTTGGACCCTGGTTTTTCAAGGGGAAATGTTCTCTCTCCTGCCACAAGCTCTTTCCTGCACAGAGATAAAAGTGTGACAACTGCAATAATAAACAATTCTGTAGAAGATGCATAACTGCTACGACCGGTAGTAATTTATTCCTGTAGTTGGGGAATGGTTTCTAAATGATCACATGGACAATTACTATTCCTTGTTTGTATTACCACTGTGCTCATAGACCATGACCTACTGTCTTGTAAATGCTGAAGAAGTTCCAAACAAAAGGACAGTTCATGCCACAAGTAGCATACACAACATAATATGGCTGTAAATTTGAGCTGGCATCAAGAGCCAATGAAACAGCCTGACAATGAACAACCAGGAACACAGAAATTGCCACATGGGCTCAAATCTAGTTCCATCTAGAACTATAAGCAGAATGTGATGTGTCAGCAGAAAATGGGAAAAAACCCTGTGCACGAGGCAGATCTGGGATAATCCATCCCCCAGGAAAGCATCCTTGCAATGTCTCCTAGCAATTAAGAGTGCAAATTTAAAGCACATAATTTCAGATCTTTCTTAGTAGTCTTTTTTTCAATAGATCATAACAACACAGAATATTCTCATTCATATAAATCACCAGACCTTTTCCTAAAGCTCATTAAATCCCTTAGCAACTTCCCAGAGCAAAGAAGTCCATTACCTAATTGCACATCAGGTGAAAAATTATTATTTATCAGCCATCTTTCTGTAATGTTCCCCTGTTCTTGTATCAAGAGAAAGAGAGAAAAACTCTTCCCAAACTGCCTTCTCTATGCAAAATAATGAATTTTAGAGCCTTATCATGTTCTTTTTTATTCATCTCTTCTCAAAGGTAGCAATCCCAGTCTTTTCAATCTCTCCTCAAATGACAATTTTCCCATGTGCCTGATCATTCTTCTTGCCTCACTCTGAGCTCCTGGTAAATCTGTAATACCCTGTTTGAGACGGTGTCACCCACTTGATGAACCAGCACCATTTACATAATGGCATTACTGTATTTCCCATATTATTCTTTATTCTCTCCTCATGTACCTAAAAACCCGTTTTTTGACTGAAGCTGTGCAGTAAGCAGATGTTGTCAAGGAACCACTGGTATTGGTGGCTGGGTTCCTTTCCTGAGTTCTTACAGTTATTTTATAGCACAGTTAGGCAAAAAGTAAAACTTTTAGGCAGACAAGTAGCAAAACCTTTCCATCCCAGTTGTTATTACTATGCATTCATCTTCAATTAATTTCATGTGTTATTATTATGCATTAAGTACTTTATAAGTTTCCTACAGTCTCTGATCTAGATTTGACTAAATAATTTTACATCTGCCAATTTTCCCAGGGCTCATTCTTACAGATTAAAAAAAAAAAAAAACAAAAAAAACAACAAAAACAAACAAATCAAAAAAACCAGACATGCAACAGCTTCCTTAGGTTATCAACATGGCTTAACTCATGCCTGGAAGGAAATACAGCCTTACAAAAGTGAGAAGGTGTAGGAATGCTCCTGCCAGTTTCTCTCGTGAAACTACCAACTATATGGGAAAAATTTATTACCACAGGGAAGAATTATCTATACAGAACTGAACCCTCAACCTAAAACTCCATCAACTGAAATCATATTCAGTTACTACAAACTGGAGCTGAATTACAAATTCTTAGAGGTAAATGTTGCCATATTGTGTAAGTGACTACACTCTACTCAAATCAGCATACTGGATTTTTACTTCAATTCCTTTCATTGTTATAACTCAGCACATTGGAAATGCTTGAAAATAAGAGTAGTCTGAATCCCTCCCACTGAAGGAACATCCACATATATGAGCTTCATCCCATCTCTCATCACAAGTCAGTGCACTGTTCCCCAGCTTATTCCAGTTCCAGTCAAAAGGCTAGGCTGTTAATTCATGCATTACAGAATAAGGATAAAATACAGCCAGCAATCCAAGGATCAAGTCAACAGAACAACCTGAACCCACACTGCACCACCAGCATATGCCACAGATAAGATTCAAACTATGTTATATTCATGTCTGATTTATGAAGTAGTAGTGAAATAGCAGTACTGAGCATTAGCTACATTGTGTTCATATAACTGTAATTCCTTATGACTAAAAACCTGCATCAAATAGTTTTTGCCAATTATTTTGAGGACATTTTCAATGCTTCTTTTCTCAGCTAACTCTTCTCTTTGATATATATGATCCCTACAAATTATCTCTTTCAAACAGGCTCACTTAATTTATTTAACAGCATCAAAGACTCTAATTAAAAATTGTAAAAAATGGAAAAAGAAAAAAAAAAAGAAAAAATAATTTCGTTTTTTAGGACGACCAGTTTATTCCTTGGCCATGATCTTCACAGCTCAGTCTTTGCACTATGGAACTGTTAAGTCAGCCTAAAAGAAGAACAAGTCTGGTCTACTGCCAAATTCCCAACATCTCTCTTGAAAAGACCTCAAAATCTTCATTCTTGCGAGAAGCTAAGCAGTTGCTTTGTCCTGGTGCCTCCCAAGCCCCTTTCAGGAAGCCCAGTGAAGTTACGGGCGCGAGTTCCCAGCGCCTGAGCAGGACGCGTACGCGCTCTCACCCCGCAGCCCATTATTATGGACAGGGCAGCCCTCTGGAGCCACATCTCAGGTGTCTGGGTTGGCTCTGCTTCAGAGACCCTGCAGGCATCCAAACACAGTCAGTGCATGGAGCAGAGGTCCTCCAGAAGGATATTCACATGCCCTAATTGAACACCCAAAGTGGGATGTGAAAACCCTTCTTTGAAGCGCACCTTTCTAAAGACACACAGTTGCAGCTGTTCCTGAAATTCAGGTGGAATACTGCAGCAAGAGGTTGTAAGGAACCACAGTTTATCAGCATCTCATCTACAGAAAAAGGAAACCAGAACAATGCTGGTAGGTTACACATAAACCTTACCAATCCTAGTGAAGAATAATTTATAGGATATGCCTAAAATATTCATCTGAATCCAGAAAAAAATATTTTACACACTTTTGCTACTTAAAGCTGAGGGGATGGGACAGAAAACACTGTTTCCTTTAAAAGAGCCTATACCTGGATTCCAAAATGCAGTGACATTTTGTAGGCTCTGATTTATGGTGAAACTATTCACATTCCCTTAGCAATAACAACAACAGCTCAACAGTGAGCAACAACAGCTGTTTAAGTGATTAAAAGTAAATTTCTATTTATTTTTTTTAAAAAACAGGGACATTTGTACTTGCTACTAGATAGCTTAGTAACACTAAGCTCTGCCTCTCATGAATAAAGGCATGGTGCCCTCATTCTTTGACCATTAAATATCTTCTCCGTGTGTCTGTGCCTCCCTGTACATATTAATACGTGAGTTCCAAGCTGCTGATCAAATTGCAGGCAAAAAATACCTAGTAGTGGCCTGTAAAGATGATGATTTTAAATAGCTAAGGAGAAATTAACTTTCCACTCCAGATTTCAACTTGTTGACTTAAATGAATCAATAGGCATCATTTCCAATCTTCAGGTTATTGTGTGCTGGAAAAGTTAGCGCTGAGCTGCAGAATTAGGTCACTTGCATTAGATCTTCTAATTAACCAGTTCTTCCTTTAAGAGAGCACTTGCTCAGCTTTCAAGACTACTCCAGCATTTTGTCAATAGAGTTCAGAACAGGGCTAATGATTACCATTAAAGAAAGCCCAGAGTGATTTTAAGAACTTATCTTTCTGTATTTTGTTCTTTTTATCCAACTGTGGGATCCTGGAGTACAGTTACTTCAGACAACTGCTGAAGTTTAGAAAAAAATAAATAATAGAAGAAAGATGTGGGGGAGGGAGCAAAAGGAAAATTTTCTGCAAGCAGAAAAGTCAAGCTACTTCAACACAAAGTAGTCCCCCTCCAATTTGGGCTGATGATAGAAAAACCACACATCTCAAGACCCACCATTAATATAATTTTATGATTATTCTTGGGGGGGCTTATAAAACCAACATTAACACACAGACAAAATTATTTTCCCTATACTGTTTTTTGCTTTGATTCCTGACCTTTGTAGTTTATTTCACTGTAACAAAATTGCTCCTAAATTCTTTGACTGCAGGGTCCTGGCTGTAACTGTAGTTGTGCTTTCCTGTGCTTGTGTATATCACTGCTCGCATAGCCTTCAGTGCTCTGCCTTTCCATTCCTGCAGAGTGTCCTCAGCCAAACCACTGCCTCCTTTGCCAGTCCACCTCGATACCTGCCTTAAACTCTTAGGGACACTTTCGCACTGATTTTCAGTTTCTTGTGTGCTCTGTTCACATTGCTGTTTCACATGAGATGCTCTGCTTATTTGCAATATCCCTTTTTCCTTTGTTGCTGTACTTTTTAAAAATTTAAATAACTAGGTGAGAAAAATACTCAACCCTACTACTTCTAAAGAAACCTGCCTTGCTCAGCCATGCACACCACACCACAAGCAGAACAGGGGCTCTAATAGCATTGTATTGCCCTTCCTCCACAACATTCATCAGGACACATGCCCAGTAGCCACCAGTGAGGACACCTTCACACCCCTGGGTTTTTCCCATTTTTCCCTGGCCCTGAGGACCACAGGGATCTGTGCTATGCTCCGCTGGGAAGCCTAGCTTCAGTGCCTGTTCCTCCTATCACTAGTGTTTGGTGGTAAAGATTTCAAATCTGCCTGTGCTTTTCACACACTTTTACAGTGTAAAAGGGGGCCTTCAGGTCATATATGGGAGCATCATGTCCAAAAAAATATTGCTTCAGATTACTGCTCCATTTAGTGTGCTCAGTTTATGTTCCAGGAGTTGAATTCTCCAGTTAACTACTTTGTTTGTTTTTTTAAAAAAAATCTTTTTGAATTCTGTTATCTCTTTGTAACGCTATCTCAGTTACTGAGACTTTTTCCTTTACACTTTTATACACTTTTATATAAGGCTACTCCTCCTCCCTGCTGCCTTCCTCTTTGATCTGCTCTCAGAAGTTAGAAATTATTGACCACGCACGCTGTGTTGATTTTCCTGCTTGCCATTTGAACAAATTGTCATCATTATGGAATTCCTCTAGAAACAGTCAAGTTTGAGGGTGAAACTTGCCTGGACAGCTAAAGAGGCCAACGACCCTTTTTGATTTTATCTACGCTTGAATCAAGTTTTGCACATGATGGAAAGGTAAATTCCAAAACTCCAAGGCTGATGATCTAAAATGCAATAAGGCACTGGGCAAAAGCTTGCCGAAAATCAATGGGAAACTCCTGCTGGTTTTAACCCTCACCCTTTTCAGTACTTAGTGAGGAATTCGTATATGACTTGGCATCCAGGTTATGTTAATAAAGGAAATATTGCTCAATTTACTTTAAATTAGTAATGGGCCAACGTAGGCAGCTGGGCTACATACACTGATTTCAATATGTAGGCATCTCTTAAGAGAGGCCACTTCCATGCAGGCCCTTTGCTTTTCACATGACTTAGAAATTTAAAGGAAATTATGTCATCAATATTTTAGTGGATATACTTCTTTTTAATCAGATTTGTAAGATACAGGTTTGGCCCTAGATTGAAAATAAAACATGTTGATTTGTTATTCCCATTGCATTTTTGGCCAGTGTAATTTAAAAATTAAAATCCCAATATAGTATACATTGAATAATTAATTAATCTGCTTTTACATAATATGGGCCTTTTTCTTTCCTGCCCCCAAATGGGCATACTGTCAACAAACAGCAATCCTCAACTATTTTCACCTGGATTCCTGTGGATGTCTAGGTTATAATTTTAAAATTGTGATTACTAGGACAATGCTCTGAGAGGGTTTACAAACCAGGGTGCCCAAACTTAGCAAAAGGGGCATTCAGCATCCTGCCAGAATTTATGAGGTTCCTTCAACATATATTTCCAACCTAGTTTTACGTCAACAACAGCAGCAACACAGCTTCTAGCGTCTACATTGTCACAGTTTTTAATTTAAAAGCAAAGAGCCATGCTACCCTTTAAGATACAATTAAAAGAGAAAATATGATTTGATTTATTAAAAGCTCCTAATAAGCAAAGCCAGCCAGCTGGGCTCAATCTACAAGGAGGATAATGATGGATGAATTGATGGATGCCTAGTTCACCTGACAACTAATCCCCACAGCAGCTATGGTGGTGGGTCTGTGGGAAGTGGTGCAATTGGGCACAAATCATCATCACCATCATCATCTGAATGTCTATGGCAGCTTTTAGTCCTCTGTCTCACAGATCTTTGCAGATGCTTAATTAAGCCTCATGATATCCCCTCAAGGGAAGTCAATATTAGTTTACCTATAGGTAAACTGAGATACAGCAATGAGCAACTTGCTCAAGGTCACAGAGTGGGCCAGTGGCAAAGCCATGAATAAAACTCTCTAAATTTGACCCCAGCAGCATGATTTAATTATGAAATGGTGTTCTCCTTCTGTTACCAGTTCCACACTGGAAATAGAGGTGGCAGATGCTTTTGGGAAGTAAGCAAAATGTGGGAAAAGCAAGAGGTAACAAAGTAGCAGAAGAAATCCCCAACAATGCAGAACCGACTCTCAAAACAAATCAATTGGAAAATTGCTCTCTAAATGTGGAAACAACTCTACTGGGCATCTTTCGTTGAATAAATAAAATAGTTTCCTTTACTGAGGGGAGAATTCCATCATTTTACTTGCTCCCTAAACTACCACTCTCAACAACTAATTAATGTTAGTGGCTAGATAAGTAAACTAAACCATTGTGGTAGCATTTCTCAGATGTTTTGCATGTATGCAGACGGTGAAAAAAAACAGATGGAGAGTACTATAATGAATTGAAATGTTCTATTTAAAAACTGTTTGTCAGCTGTAGTTAAGTTGACACTGTCATCATGGCAACAAATCACAACAGTTTGGGTGTTGTGCCTCCACACTGCTTCTCCTGCCTCCCAAGCCGAGCTGCCGGAGACTGGGAGTGCTCAGCAGCTCCATGAGTGGAACAGCAAACAAGCCACTGCTGCCTCGGCTTTCTGCTGCACTCGGGCTGCCAGGAGAAAGGTCAGCAGAGCACTCAGTTTATAACAAACTGATGGTTACCTCCAGTATGTTGCACCAGATTAAAAAAATAAATAAACCAATCTACATAAGCAAAACCATACAAAGCTCCATGACGGTTCAAGGTGCTGATAAAGGGCTAATGTTCTTCAGCTCAAGGTCACTGGCTGAAGTCAAGTTTTTCCTTGATGTAACTCAAAGTCATTACAAACTCCTGTTCAAACCCTGTTCTATCAAAAATGCACTTCTGGTCCCTCTGCAGTTCCCAGCTGACTGCAGCCCAGGAATATTTAAAAACCAAACAATTTCAGCTGGCACTGCTTGGCACCTTTGCTGATATCCTCATGGAGGAGTGAGTGGGCACTGAATGAGGCTTCCTGAGCATCCCAGTGCACATCACCCAGTCTGGGAGGTGCCTGGCCAGGATCTGCTTCTGGGCTCAGCAGCAGTACAGGGGCTCCAGCCCTTAGTGCTGCCACTTGGATACTCCCCATCACTTTGCACTGAATTTGGGGGATTTTGTTGTTTATCCATAGAAGGAAAAAAATACACATTTTCATACTCATAATTTATTGCCCAATTACAAAGGCAGTGAATCTGTAGAGGAGGAAAGAGCAAGTAATTTTACAAGGTGAAGAAGAATCAAACCCTTGAATCCCTTCTGTGATTAAACTTCAACCCCAAGTGAAGTCCAAGTGGGGATCTCACATCACCCACTCGTAATTATGATTATACTACTTTTCATTCTAGACAGTAATAACATTTACCAGGCCTAAGATTTCTGTCATCTTCTCACAGGGCTTTTGAAACTAAGTCATGCTGCTAAAATAGCCTGCAATTCTTAACTACTCCAGATTAATTTAAATGGATTTGCATTTACATTTCCTTTACTTGTATTAGTTATGGCTATGCGCAGTCAAAACCAGTAATTAATAAAGAGAAAAAAATGCAAAAGACCAATTTTTCTTTACATCCCTGGTAACTGCTTGAATCTAATAGAACTAATACTTGTGTAAAAGAGTGGAAAATGATAGGCAAATACATCTCAAACACTCTGCTTGCTCTTAATTATTCCACTTTTTTAGGAGAGGTGAGAAAAATGTCTTCAGAACTGCCTACTCAATAGAGCATGAATAATGAAAATATCTCTACACAGCTTGCAACCTCCTATAACGATGGCTGTAGGAAAAGAGTACATTATTAAACATTGTGGCAAATGCATAGGACAATTATATCTCAGTTCCTTATTTTGCTAGATTTATGTATTTAGTTAGTTGTGATCATAGTTATTTGCAATACCTGTGGGTGCAGAATTGTTCCTTCTATTGTCTCAGTTTTTACACACGGAAGGATAGAGATTGTCACGAGGGAAAAATCAGACACTGGTTTTAGCAGCAAGGACTTGATTTATTATTGCTTCAAACAAGTTTCATGCATTAAAGATCCCTGTACAGAACATGACATGTTCTTTCTTTAAAAACAGCTACACACTTTAGGACAAGTGACATGATCCAAATGGTCTCGACTGACGTTGATGGGCTATTCTAATGCAGCACAGAATGTCTCCCTGACTCAATGCATTTAGCATATTTTTCAAACAGAGAGGAGAAGAATAAAGGGAAAAAATACTTAGTTAAAATGAAATCTCTGTTCTGCAAAAATTCAGTTTTCATCTCTCTTTCAGTATTGACTGTTATCCCTTAGGCTAAAGAAAGCATTTCTACAAACAGACACACACAACCCCCTTTATTCAGATGTGAATTTCAGCATTTGAAAATCATCTGTTGAGGGTCATATCTGAAATCCACTGATCTGAAGGGAACACATTCCCTCATCTTCACTTGCCTTTAGATCAGGTACGTACAGATGTGTTAATTATAGGAAATAAACTGCCAAGTAACACCACTGAAGCAAAACATCAAGTAGAAGTTTTCACCCGGAGAAAAAGGGGGCAAAGCAAGAGGGAGACTGACAGAACTGAAGGGACACAATGGTATCACACAGGGTATTGCCAACCTAGTGGCTTCCACTGCTCTAACACAATTCACCTTAAGAAAATCCTAAAACACTTAATATTGAAAAGCTAAGCACAATTTTAGATTTTAACAAGACTGAAATATTTTACAGTTAAGTACCCCCAAAAAAGGCAACTAATTACGCAAATCTGAAAAAAAAAAAAAAGCGTGAGTTTATTCTTTTACTCCCTTGCAAACATATGGAAGATATGAAGCTTTTTTGGCTGTTTATAATTTGTTGAGGGGTTTTTTCCATTTATCTTGTTTTTGGGGGTGAGGAGAGAGTAGTAGCAGTGGTGTGGTTATGTTGTTCTGGATTTAAATGGACAGAACTACCCTCCACTCCTGAAGTTCTAAGGAGCTATAGACAACTTAAACATTCTTTCTTCCTTCATCATTTGCCAACTTCTCTCCTGCTTTCCTCCCACAGTCTCAGTCTTGTTAAGACCTTTTCAAGGCTCTGATTTCCTTTCTCACCCACACATCAGGTCCTTACAGACAGGAAAGGTTCCACACACACATTTCAGACACAACAGATACAACAACTGCTCCTTTAAGTCCACACCTCCACTTTTTAATGCCCAGAAAAATAAACTATCTAAGAAACCAGCAGGCCCGAGTGTCAGTCATCACACAAGAACTGCCACACAAAGCTATGCTGGATTACAGACACCAAAGCAAGGAGATTGGCCAAAGCAGTCATTTTCAGCTCTGATCCCAGCTCTTCAGTGCCCAGGTGGCCACCAGGGCAGAGAGACCAACACCAGCCTCTACTCAGACACCAGAGCAGCAAGGGCTGCAAGGAAACAAAGGGCTCTGCTACATACCCACTCCCCAGAGGAGAAATTCCAGTGAATTAAGCAATTATGTCACCAATCCCCTCACCATCTGTAATGGCAAGTCAGAACATACGAGACCATTTTAAATCACAAGAGATTTTGCCTTGATTTCATTCTATCCCTGCACAGACAGCCTTTGCTAAGCAACGTATCCTAAAAAAGGATATCCTCATCTCAAGAGTGAAAGCACTTAAACCACACTTTCAGTATTACCCCAGCATATCTCTTTTATTCACTTAAAACCCCCCAAAAATTACTATTTCCCACTTGTAAGTGATCAAACGTGTTTCACAAGATGCTGTGACAAAGCTCAGCAGATGAGCTGCTACATCCCAACTGCTGTCTCACACACTCTCAGTGCTACTCTCGATCTCCATGTAGCAATTGCACATGGATGATTTCCTAAATCTTCCATTCTGCATTATGGTCTGTGCCTATTTCTCATTAGGTTCATTGTTACCCTAAGCTAGGAACGGAAACACTACTTGTCCAAGGAGTAAAGAGATACCAGGCTAACTTACTATCTTTTAGCATTCCTCTGAACAGATTCTTAAAGAGTTCCCAGAATGTTTTGGGGTGAATGACTGAGTTGTCTGTTTCACAGCATTTACCTGTGGTTTTAGGAAAAGGAATGAAGATGATGTAGGTACACAAGAGCAATACCTTTGAGAGGAAGCTTAAACACCCTGCATGTAACTCCAGCAGATTTTCTACAGTTCAATGTATTTTCACACAACAGAATGCTGAGATTACAGGTAGAGGTGTGAAAGCAGCTGAGAGCATAACCAAAATATATTGCCAGTCTGCAATCCTCAGCCTTTCCTACGTACAGCCAGTGAAAAAAGTGGCTATCCAATTCCCCTCCTAAGTCACAACAAGTGGGTTTCCTCTGACTAGATGAGTGTGATGCCACCAAAGTTCAGTATCTCTTTAAAGCTGAGAGAGAGAGAGGCAGGTACTGGAAGTGTTGAATTTCTCCCTTCTAAAGTGGCCCTGTGAAACAAAGGAGATGAATGGCACCCTAGAAGGCCCTGTTTCTCTCCACCAGCTATACTATAAAGAGAGCCCAAGATGTGGAGCTCAGATATAGAAGTTTACTCAAGAGATGTCTAAACTTAGATGAAATGAATCTCATCGTAGGAGTTTTTCCAAGGACTTGAAAGAGGAGGGGATTTCATCAAAGTGCTATTTCAAGGTAACTGTCATAGTCAAAAAAAGGAAATAATTCACTTAGCTGTGGCCAGCTTAAAGTTGGGCTCATTTCTACTTAAGAAAATTGGTTTAAACACCACATTTCGAGTTATTTCACTCTATCTGTTTGCAACAACACAGTAAGTGGGTCAGAACAGAAGATGAATGTGAGGAATTTTCCTCTTTGTTCTTGATTTTACAAGTGAGTGACTCTTGGGTCCCATTCACAGGCCCTTAATCTGCCTGTCTCTCCAGCAGTCCCTTAGTAAAAGCTGAGAAACTTCACTGGGACTGCAAGAATTACACATCTTTTAAATTATCATAAACCTTGCACCAAGGAATCTAGAGTATCAGATATTAATATTTTTTCTTCTAACTTTTTTTTCCTTCTGCTGCTCCCTGACATACTTCCTAAAAGGTTCTAGTGGAACAAACTGTCTTCTTGCTTTTCCTACTCTTTTAAAGGAAAGCAAAGAAAAAAGGTCATTCCCAGTTTGCATTTGTTGTTGAGCCTCATTAAGGTTTAAGAAAAAACCTTTTCATTAACCATAGTGTGCCCACTCAGCCTGGTGAAGCTCACTGTGAACATTTAGTTGAAGGTCTCACACACAACTGTCCAGGTGCTGTTGGTGATTACAGATAAAACCACAGAGACTGGAGACCAAAGGCACAAAGGAAGGCAAAGTGCCTCCACAAAAAAAGCACAGGGTGGGGCTTTTCTTGTAAGAAGTGGTTTAAGCATAGCTGAAGATATTCATACAGGTGTGGTTAGGCTCTAACTGAGCTGGATTATAGTCACATTTATTTATACAATTTAAAGGCTTCAGGTAATAGGCTTGAACTCTTTTGGCTTTAATACAGGGCGTATAGGAGATTGACATACCAGCACAACAAATACTCTCAACTTTTCCATTTCCTTTCTTGACATTGCTCTTTGACCACTGTCAAGCTAACATTTGCATCTTGAGAGAAAGAAATAAAAAATAAAAAGGCAAACATTCATACATGGCAAAGGATCCTCCACTTACTTACCTCTTGTTATTCTCTTCCTGTTACCCTGTCCCTGTCACTGGAAGGCAGCAGCCAAAGAGGCCAGGCAGGTGCACTCTGAAATGATGCTTTGTGCTGCCAACTAGTTATGATCAACATTACAGCCAATACAGTTTAGTCTAGAAGACAAAGACTGGACAGACACACTGGGAAATGTGCTCATTCACAAACTTTCTTGCCTATCCTGATCCTCTTCCACCCTCCGCTCATTTCTCTGGCAGGCAAATATTAACATACTTAATGTCAGGTATGTATTTGTGAAGGAAGAAGAATTATTTATATGACAGGCATGTAAGAAAAGAGAAACAGACCTGAGAAGAGAGTGGCAGAGGAGAGGATTTAAAGGCAATAAGGGAAATAGGCAAGACAAGGAAAGAGCTCATGTGTTCAAAGCAATAAGAATTCATTATGCTGAAGTTACAGGCAAACTTCAATAGCTCAGCATTGTTCTGACAGTGTAAGAGAAACAAACATGGGCACATAACTAACCAAAACAGGGATAGGGTTTTTTCCTGTATCATCAGTGTCACGTAGAATAACTGGAGAAACCAGAAAAATCTGACATATCAATTTGATGCAGAAAAAATGAATTAATATGCAGTAACAGTATCTGAAAAAATGGCCCCAAGCACAATTCAAGGCCCACTGCTTGGCTGACTAGTTGTTTTGTTTCCTGTATACAGGGGGAATTTTTAATTTTTAACATCATTTAATGTCCTAATTTGAGGAAGCAACTGAAGTCCTGTGGTTCAAATTTCATGTGTGTTTGCAAAAATCCAGAGTACCCCGCTAATATTTAAAACAAAAAATCAAATTCAAAAGCCTTTAAAATTCCCCAAAATAAAACTGAGAAGTTTGCAATTTTAATCAAGAGCCTGGTCTACTCCTCTATTCCCAACATGAGTGAAATAGGATTGAAAATCAACAAAAGTCACATATATTCAGCATTTATGACTGCATCCAACAGAATTTAGAAGTTTTCCCTGGCTTTGGCAGCAACAGAGCTTTTTTAGATGCATCAGCAGGCTGGGATACTTCACCTAATGTCCAATACTATAGGTGTGAATACTTGTGAAATAGAACATCTGTTTATTCACAAGGCAAAAATTATATAATTGTGCCACTGACCTTGGTGGATTCACCTCCCTTCAGGTTTGCAGTGAACTTAGATAAGTTGTTCTTTGGCCAAGAATATTGCATCAGCCTTACCATAAAGTTTTTCTGGAACCTTGGAAACTGTGAAGTCACGGCAGAACAACACCTGGGTGACTTCTTTCCTTATGCAGTTTAAGAAAAGTATAATTGAATCTCTGCCTCTCATTTGCAGACTGTCTACTGGTGAGAATTACAACACTAATTACAACAACAATTACAACACAAATAAATACCATGACAAGGCTAAGCTTTAAGATCACAGGTCACAGAATATTCTGAGTTGGAAGGGACCCACAAGGATTATCTAGCCCAACTCAAAAATGACAGGCCCATATGGGGAACCCCCAACCTGGCTGTTATTAGCACCATGCTCCAAACAACCGAGCTAAACAAGCCAAGATCATTTAGGTAAATAAGCTGGAGCACTCTGAGGTCCTTAGGAATGACTCTCCTATTCCATCCATGTATTTATGACACCTTCAAAGCATTCTACACTTCAGGAAAAAAAATTTTAAAATATTGAAGCGTTCTGCGCAGCAATTAGCCTTTCATTCCTTTTGGCCAGCGACAAATTGTCAGGGTGTTCAAACCCCAGACACTGAACCAATGCCCAAAGACTAGATGACATTCATCAAAAAATTTCCTAATGAAATGTATTAGCAACCACCTAGAAAAAAACTAGATCTGTCTAATTTCCCAGAACAGACTAGAGGGTTAATTTTGTTCACAGCTACACTGGAGTAATTCTAGAATAACTTAATTAATGACATTGAATTACTCAAATTCTCTCAGCAGCATATCTGGAAGGTGAATTTGGTTGTGGGGACAACAGATTATGAGGACTCAAGTGCAAATATCCATCTTACTCAGAAGTGCTGCCTTGCTTCCTCAGCACTGAGCCGGGGTTTGGACAGAGACCACCAGAACATATTTCCTTCTGTAATTCGTTGGTTTTGTGGGTATCAGGTATAAATATCCATCTACAAACAGAGAGTAGCCCTGAAGTTGCTGCAAGGTACAGCAGTGCTGGGATGGAGAAGTCAGCCCAAAGAGTCTCTAAAGGCATCTGAGCAGCTGCTCTCCCTGCAAAAGGAGCAGGGCACAGCTTGCAGTCCAGCCCACGTGTTAAATGAGCTCCCAGTGCACTGTCATTGTTATTAGCCAGGGGTAGATGGAAGGCTTGTAAGGAGACAAGCTTTTATAATACACTGCTGAATTAAAAACCAACCACCAATAAAGTATCATCTGCAAAAAACCATAGAGACAGAAAATTTCAAGAAAAATCATCTCTCTCCCTCCTTGTACAGAGAAAACAAAACCATCTATACATCATCACCAGACCAGCAGTAATCAGACACATTTGTTTTTTAATGGACATTTTTCTTTTAAGAAAGATGTTTATAGATCAGTTAAAATTATGAAAGATGTCTATCAGTTGGAAATGACAAACACATGCAGTACAGTTTCTGCTAATCTGTCTGGAAAGGGAGTGAAAAACAACAGATGTATTTAAATTTGTAGAGGCTTAGACATAATGATTTTTTTGTAGCATCATATAATCGTTTGTCTTTGGAACGCAACAGAAAAAACCTGCAATTCCAGTGTTAAAGGCAGGTCCCACAATACAGAACTGATTTTTGAATCCAGTCTGTCCTACATTTCACATGTACATTTGGGTGATAAAAATCTCATTTATATATCCTGTTCCCCTATTCTTGGTCATCTCTCCATTATAACGTGGCTGCATAAACTAATATACAAAACCCATCTGTAAGACCCATGCCAGGATACACTCTATGGGTCTCAAGAGATCCTTTATTGTTCATGGCTCCTCCTATAGATTTGGAAGTTAAGGTCTTTGTTCTGTTCAGAAGTCTGCTGATTAAATACATTGCTAAAACTACTCTACTTCTATTTTAAGGGAACCCAAGCTCACTAAACCTTGTTTTTTTGCTCCTACCAAGAAGTTGATCGGCAGGTCTTTACCTTTGGAGAAGTGTAGAGGGCAAAACCATGTGCAAGAGCAAACCAGGAAGCATAAAAAAGGCTAATAATTTTCCATTAAAGAGGTGATGACAGCTCTTTAGAACAAGGGCCAGAATACTCTGTAACAGTCATTTATTTAGCTGTAGTGCTAAAATGGCCAAATTCTGCAACAATTTTTTTCCACATTTGGACTGGAATAAAATGCTAAATTATTGCATAGAAATAAGACGGGGAACAAACCTTATCTCCCTAAATGCATCAGGTCATCAATATATAACAACTTAGAGGAAATATCAGCAAAATAAGCAAAAAAAAAAAAAAAAAGAGCTCGCCCTTATCTTCTTTACAGAAGCAGAATTTGCATTACTGCAACAGGAGCACAGGTTTAAATACAATATCCTGAGGGGACTTAAGGTCTTCTTCCTAATGTAGATTACAGTCTAATGCAGAGATCACCTTGTGGGTGCTTTGCTTCTCTTTTAAAGCCACAGATGCCATTTCCCCTCGCTTTCACAATCATTAGGCTGGAGCAGCTACAGCAAGTGCTCATTTGGAAGCACTTTATTAGGAAACCATGTAGGATACTGTTATCTACCATTTCATGCAGCCTAGCAGTGGGAAATGAGCTCTTCCCGCAGCAGGATGCCTACCAGCTACCCTCAGCCCACCCTGCAGAACTTCTCAGATCATATGAGAAAAACTCCTGGACAAGCCAGTGGTTCAAGCTGTCTCTGTACCTTCCAGCTTTCTGGTCTCTCAGGTACATCTACAAACTCATTTTCCAACTCCCATTTTCTCTCTATATTAAAAGGTTCTTTTCCACGTGAGACTAATAGTTTCCTTTGTGTACATGCAGATTATGTGCCCACCACCTTCCCCCCACCAAAACAAAAACACATTGGGGGTTGCAATAAAGGTATATATGCAAGTTAATAAAAGCAGTCAGAGGTGGAAAAACAAGGGACACAATGAAACACTTTCTGACACAGGTGCTTGCCCAGCCAGGAACCCGTTAGCACCTTGTCACAAAAGCCCCTAAGCACACAAAAATATAAATTTGAAAGTCATAAAAACCAATGGACACACACAATTAAGTGACCAATGAAAACCTGTCATCTTCTCTCCCTCTCTGGAATTTAGACAGAAACAACTGGTGGGAAGGAAAAGAAATTTGAAAATACCTCAGCCTGAACTTTTAATGTTTACTGTCAGTAAGGAAAAGCTAAAAAAAAAAAAAAAAAAAAAAACAAAAAAAAAACACCAAAAAACAACAACAACAAAAAAAGTACAAAATGCAGCAAAAGGGTGGGAGAGGGGAGGAGTCGTTTGCAGCAATATCTCCATCAATTTTATGAGACTTACAAAATTTGAAGCCTGGTAGTGACTACTGATTTGGTAGGCTCTAGGGGCAAATATACTGAACATCTCCTTACTTTTCCATACAGAGCAAGTGTCTGACAAAGAACCAGTGTCTCCACTTCCCCTGTCCCAGCCTCCCCCAGTCACTTCACCTGCTGTGGCTACAATTACCATTCTCCAACTGTACCTTGGTTTTCCTGCTCCTTCACTTCAGTCACTGCTCAACAAATCCCAAGTCTCCTACTTTCAAATCCAAAGCTTCACCATGGCATGAAAACTGCTTAGATCTTGGCTGTCAAACTTGACATGCAGTGAGCATAATGCTTTATCTAACTAAAATTCTGTTCTGCTCTGTTTCTTGAGCCAAACGTCCCTGGTCATAGCTCATAGTCTTTGTCTTCAACATCCACTCAAAATCTGTTTAAAACTTGTTTATCCTTTCTAGGATTCTACTAGGAGTCCACCCATTTGTAACTTCATACCATAAGCCTTTAATTATGAAAAAGAAAAAAGCCTGCATGAGAAATCAACACACCCTCTCTTACCAACACACCTCTCCCCACCCTGTTTGTCTTGATTACACATACTTAGGTGGGAAACTGTTAATTACCACCAATTATGGAGCAATTGTCCCTGCTGTACAACCCCACCATATTAAAGATTGCATAAATAGGTAAAATAAGATGGTCCTTGATGTAAAGAGCTTTTGGCAATTTGGTGCTGGAGGACTCTCCAGGTATTTGCTGCCCAAGACACCTCTCTGGAATCCCTTTCCTGTTCACCATACAACAAACAGGGGGAAAACCTCAAGAGTAAACAGGCCTCTAAAAGTAAATGTCAAACACACTTAGAAACACCTTTTGACACTGATTCTGAAATAAAAGGTTGGACCAGCTCAGTGATTTTCATAGGATCCACAGTTTCTCCCCCTACACTGCTCATTGCACAGTCACTGCAGAGCACAAAAAGACTTGGAAAACAGATCTGAGAGACACTTGGAAATCCCTCTGTTTTCAGGGCTTAAGAGAATTAAGGGCCTGACTCTTCCACTAGCACAAATCAGAAATAAATGCAGAGAGTCACCTGACACTCTGCTGCTGTAAAACACGTACGCAGCCGGGATGTTGTGCTTGCTTCAGTGGAATAACTCCAGTGACACGTGCGGATTGACATGCAAATAAACCTCTTGAAATTGCACCAAGAGAGGTGGAGAGAGAAAGACAATCTTGATTAAAATTTTTTGAAGGACACTACTATGAGGTGCTTAGTTATGATCAGCTCAACATAAATTATCATATAACCCATTTTCAATGAGAATGTAATATGAGCTAAATTTTACACTGATTTATAGCTTATGAAAGCTTCACTGAAAACCCTGCTTGTATCACAAGTCTGGGTCAGTGCAGAATTTAAGTTTGTTTTCTTTCATTAAACAGCTACGATTGGACATTAGGAGTGGAAGGTCAAAGAAATAGCAGGAAGAGGACTTTTTAAAAAAAATCATCCCATGTCAGGGAAAGATTAATCCCTTGTGCAAAGTCCTCAACCTGTGTTCAATTCATCCTGAATCGACTACAGTGATGCCATTGTTTCAAAGATGATGATGAAGATTTTGACAAGAAATAATACAAGTTAAGTCCCAAGTCTCTGTCTTATATTCACAGATTCTTGATTCCTCTTTTTAGACAAAAGGCCCCTACCTGCATCAAGTCCCCATTTAATCTGGCAGTCTGCAAAAAGCAGGTGGTGGCCTACCTTAGCAATGAAAAATGCTTTTTTCTCTTCCTTTTCAAACCTGCTTCACAAGTGCTGTGAAATCTCTTGCTAAAACCACGCAGACTCTATCAGAGTCCACATTCTGGTCCCTGTTGCAGTGTACAGCCAGAGAAACAGCAGAAAGTTTGATTTATTTGACTAGTGCAAATGAGATCAGAGTCAAAGCTCAGAGCTGAGACTGTATAACAAGGCCAGCAACTTGCAAAATTGATTATTACAAGGCTGTCCCATACAAAAAAACAGTTGCACGTGGGGATTTGGATATTTGAAGAGATTTGGGGATTTTCTGTATATTTAGGGTTTTTAAAATTATCATTACATGTCATTAATCTGTTCAGACATTATCTCCCTTTAATTTTCCTTGTTGCTTTTAATAGTCTATTTCAGAATATCAGCAAAGTATCTCTCTTCTTTCGTATTAGCTCCGCTCATGCAATCCTTACAGCTCAAAGACTTGTGTGATTAATAGCTCTGCCAGCAATTCCTATTTAAAAACTATTCCTATTTTACCTCTTTTTACCCTGTCCCTGATTTTCCTCAACTGGCTGTGCAGAATACCCACTGCCTGTGCCTTCACGCCACCCAAAAACTTTGCAACTTTATTTCTCACCATTCCTTTTCCATTTGAAGATGGTCCTGTTGAGTTTGACTGGATAGTAGCCAAGCAATTCAAAACCACAATCCTACAAGCAGTTAAGCGCCCACTGTTGATATAAGCCAAAAGTAGTCATTTGGCACCCTTGAATGAGCTCAGCACCTTTGCAGGATGGTATCAATGTGTTTTAGCTTGCTAAGCTACGTTTTGCCCATGCCCCTGTTTCTCTGTCAGAAGTCAGCAATACCTTCTAGTCTTGGATTTCAAGAAAACAGAGAAAGGTATTTAAACAAGATCACACAGGACGTGTCACCGAGCAGGCAGTGCAGGTTCCTTATTGCAAACCTCCCAGGCAAGCACTGGAAGTGTAAGTTGTATTCTCAAAATTATTCTGTCATCCCCTTGACAATTTAATTTTTTTTTTAATACATCTACAGCTTCTAGTCTCTGTTTAGGTAGCCATGTCTTTGTAATATCTCATTCAGGTGCCGCACAGAAAAGTCTAACAAACCTGGGCTGGCAGCCAAGCTGGCCGGTGACTGACGCTCGCTTAACTGAGCAAAGATTTGCTCTGCTCCAAGCAGGAACCTGACTACAGAGGGACCAGCAGTGACAGCAAGGGTGCAGGCTTGCATCCTAACAGCACCAGCCCCAGCTTGTGCTCAGGCGAGTGGAACCAGCACTTAAGCTGAATGCTAAAAGGCTCCAATCTTCTGCTTCTTTCCAATTCACCTCCTGTACAAGCCCAGGACTTTTTAGTAAGAGCAGCACATTAGGGTGGTTACATCGCTAATCTGGGCATAATTTTAAGCTCAGCGAAAGGTGATTTAAATGTTGAAGGAGGAGCAAAGTAAAGGGAGGCACAGGAGAGAGGAGAAGGAGAGGCATGATTTGCTTAGAATATATTTTTAAAAATATATTCTTGCTGGTAAATGATTGAAATAAATCAGTAGTATGAAGTCACTGGTAGCTGGACCTAAAACAGAGTTTATGACCACTTGTTCAGGGGCCAACAAAAAGCATAAGCAAAACTAATAAAAATAGAGCTTCTATGAGCAAATAGAATGTTCAGCTGTTAGAACAAAGTCTTTGATTTAAGTGAAATTACACTTCTCTGAACACAGATTACAGGCAACTTTATCAAAATCTCTGCCCCAGAGGTTTTACTGTCTAACCAGTCAATTACTGGGGCGTGTGTGTGAGGGGGAGTAACAGAAGCAAAGATGTGTAAATGAAGTCTGTATATCCAGACTTACCTAAATTTCCTCGCCTCACTTAAAAAAAATAAAATAATGTCTTCCATGGAGAGCAACTACAGCTTTCATGCAAGCAATTAAATGATTAAGAATTGTCCCCCAATCTCTCTCTTTTTGTTTGTTTTTAATCTACCTTTTTTTTCAAGTGATGAAAGATTTTGTGTAAAGGAGGCAATTGCAAAAGGCTCTGATGGTACAGGTGGACTGCAGAACTGCAGAAGAAAAAGGCAGAGTTGGTCTCATGCACATGATTTCATCAGTACGCACACAGTTTTGGAATCCAGTCTCTGATGCTTTTCAGTCCTTGAAAAGTTGCTAACTATTACCCTGTTTGCTAAACATACTAGCAATGTACTGGTCAAAGAAAACATTTTTACATATCCAGTGACCTGATGTTGGGTTTGACAAGCAAGAACCACTGTACCAAGCTGTGGGCAGCAATGAAGTTAGCTTAGCCTGTGGACCGAGATAACCCCTTAAACTTTTCATCTCTTAAAACTTTGATTTACATTTCAATTAGGTCACAAGCAAAATTCATTTGGTCATGTCAATCTACAGAGGACATAGCTTGATCATAAAAATCATCACAGAGCTAAGTACAATTGGTAATCTCAACAGCGGGCAAAGATGCTCTAAATTAGAACGCATGGGTGGGTTATGCATCCCTACTCTCTGTTTTCAGTAATCCATCCACTATGCATTATTTTTTTCTCCCATATATTATTCTTAAGTAAATATAAAAGCAAAAATAAAAATAGCCCAACTGAGGTATCCCAAGAAATAAAACATTAGTGGGAACAGGCAGCAAAAGCAAGAATAAAAGTAAGAGCTCCTCAAAGAAAGGTCTTTTAGTCCATAAACATAGAATCATAGCATCATTTAGACTGGAAGATCAAGTCCAACCATAAACTCAGCAGTACCAAGTCCACTACTAAGTCATGTCCCTCAGTGCCACAATATAGAGATCTTGTGGCCAGATCTCTGCTCTGTCTTTCAGGAGACACAAAACAGAAGATCACCAAAAACTTTTTGTCATTATTAGCATTGAAATGGCTTTTTTTTCTTCCCCCCTTCCCCTCTCTGGGATTTTTAAAATGTGGATCTTATAATTGAAAGCCAGTGGATTAAGCATAACACATCAAACCGCTGTTAACACCCAGTCTCCCGCAAGGCTGAATCCTAACAACTCTGTTTTCTGCCTACAGTATGTGCAAGCAAGTGGAACCACCACATGCACTGCATGCTAAAGGCCACAGCCTTTGTCTTCTCCAAGTTCTGTCTATTTCAGAGGCTAACATGCTGCAATTAGTCTAATTAATGTGAAACAATGAGCTGTGTTACCACTTATCAAATTGATTGTTCCCCTATCAAAACAAAACAGGCTGGCTTTTTGATGTAATTTCAAGAGATGATTTGAAATGTCATGTTGCTGCAAGCCAATTACCTTATGACTGGAGTCATGGTCAACAGAATACATAATTAGCACGAGTTTGGGAAGGCTGCTTACTGCTAGTATGCTAATTAACTGTCTTTTGTCATAAAACAAAAAGGTTGTAGCTAGGGTTGTGAAATAGGTCTTTTTTATTTACATTTCTTTGTGCTTATCAACGTGAGGCATGACAATGCAAAAGAATGGAAAATTTTAATTCCGCTACTTCAAATTAATAGCGAGCCGCAAGGTCAGGCACAGCGATGGACCGCGAGCAGCGCTCGGCTCTGCAAACCCTGCACAGGACAGGCCAAAATGAGCACCCAGGGAGCCTCACACCAAAGAGCAGCACACCTAGGGGACAACTAACAGGCATGAGATGGGTTCCAGATGCTCCTTTCCATAAAGGAGAAGAGGAGCAGTGACACCCGAGTGTGCTGACTGCCATCCCACCACACCTCTCCAAAAGCGCCCTGCAGAAAGCTGGAAACACTGAGGTATAAACAAGTGACATTATTACTTCTGCTTCAGTGTGGTGCTCCCAGAACGCTTAACAAGGGTGTGCAGGATAGCAAACGAGCCCTGCCTGTAAGTAAAAAGCTTCATAACTCAGCTGTTGCCGCCTCCTCTCTGTCGCCTCATTTGTGTGATAAATTTTGTATTCCTCAGGCATTCGTTAAAGATCTGATCCTGCAAGGCGCTGGGTGCCCTCTATACCTATAGGTTTCAGTGGGGAGCTGAGGAGCTCATTACTTTGCAGGATAAAGATCTACCAGAAAGAATCCAAACTTAAAAGCTGGCTGTCAGCAGCTCCCACTCTGCCCTCCCTCATCCCAGCGGCGCTCCACACGCCGTCACACAAGGGAAGCGGAGGGCAGAAATTAGCTTAGTGAATCATCGCTAATTCCTACCAATTTAAATTCTGGTTTTCTTTTTCCTGCCTATAATTCAGCACTTTATTAAGGTTTTGCTTGGCCTGAGCAAGTCCCGAGAGCAAGGTCTGGAATTGCTGGAAGTTTTAATGATGTTGTTTCACTAGCAGCTGCTGACTTACGAATCCTCCTATTTGTCGTAAAAGCGATTTTGTTTCTCTGTGCATGCTTGGTTTGAACCACTATAGAGATAATTCTCATGCTTCTTGATAGCTCTTAAAAGCAATAGAGATGTGCAAATCACTCTCATATAGAGAGAAGAATTTAAATGTTCAAAACCTAGATCAAAAAGTTGTCAAGCTGGCCTCTTCTGAAGACTTCATTTAAATTCAAACCCAGTCTACATCAGGTTTGCACAAAGAGTTGGAAAGTTTCACGTCCAGAAATCACATAGAGTGGATCACCCTTAAAACTGTGATATGAAATCAGTAGGCATTCCTAAATTATTTTCCTGATTTCTCTTTCAATGGAAGTGAAACTCAAAGTGCATTGAAATAAGGTATGCATGCAGGAAGGCTAAAATTTTATCTCAGATGATGAAACCTATAACGAACAGGAAAACACTAATTTCTTCTGGTGCTGTCATTTACTAGAATCAACATCATCCTTCCTGTCTTTATTCAGCAGAGAAAACAAAGCTAATCCCAATTTCTAAAGAGCTGGCTAATAAAGGAGTCAAGGGATCATTAGTCTAATTAACTCATTCCTGTTTTCAGTTTACATTTCATTATGCTATTACACTCTTTGAAATGTCAATTTTTAAATACCATAGAAAACTGTTTAACATATAGACATTATGTTCAACAAATCTGAGACATATAGAACAGTTACTCAATATTAGGAACTTAATAGTATCCTGATATGCAACTCAGTATCTCCCGGCCAAAGCATTATTCTAAACTTCATTTATTGATACAAAAATCAGGGAAGTATTTCAGTGACACTTGGCCCTTGCTTAATGTCAGTGCTTTTACTACCTGAGTATTTCATAGTTAGGTAGATGTCCTTGCAACCACTTTTGGTAATCAGACCATTTTATTCTGAACAAAAATAAATCAGGATATGAAGCTACAACTTCCTGCCAGGTTTCTTTTTTTTTCTTATTTTTATTGGGTGTCTTTCTATAGCATAACATAATGAGTCACTTACAGCATTTTAAGTCAATTTAAAAATTGATTTAATGAGTCATCAAGTCATTTACTGTCTTTTAAGTCAATTTTTAAATAAACACAACTTCTGTTAAATTGATGGGAAGTTCTATAATCAGCTGTTTGAAAACAATCAGCCTCAGTTAACAGCATGGGCTTCCCTGCGATGCTTGCACAGGCAAGTACAAATTTCATAAAACTATTAAATTAATGACGTAGGTGAAATATTACATAATGATACATGCACACAAAAGCAAATAGGAAGGAAGCAGGCCTGCAAGCACACACACACACACCAGCAGGCATTTGTCTGGCTGTACCTGTGAACATCTCACGTGCCCTGGCTTCCTTCCTACTGGGAGCACACAGCTCCTGCTCAGCATTCAGCACAGTAAACCACCAAATGTATGTAACACTACACACAGCCTGGCCCCACACATCTCCTGGATTGCTCACATGTTTAGATTAGATTCATACCACATTGGACCACAACCTGAAGGATGAAGACATTTTGCCAGTATGCTTCTCCACCCTGAAACATCCACAGGAGTTCGGGATACCCCACCAACTAAAATGGGCACAATTGGCACTGTCTTCTTGGAATCCCCTTTCCTAAATGATCCTTATGTTTGTGAGAGCCTTTTCTGGTGTGTCTGAGATCCATCAAACCCCTTTTTAAAACCTCCTGGTATCACCCAGACCATACGTACAGCAGAAACCTCACTGGGTAATTCCCTGGCAATTTTAATTTCAAAGGTCTGGAATTTTGTCTTCTGAATAGCCTGCCGAGACCTCCACAGCACATATACAACACCCTCAGTTTGTGACAGTGGGCTGATCGAAGTTCAGCTCTTCTGGGCTGCAGAAAGGTGCTACAGAAAGGATAAGGAGTTAGTTTTAATATCCACCTGTTCAGTCTGTTGCAGGAAAAGTTGTTGTTGCTGGCTCCTAGGAAAGAGAATGTGAGACTAGATATGCCACTGGCTGAGGGAAGCCATGCAGATACTCATGGTCACTGGTGTCTGTCCTTGCACTGTGGAAGGAACAATGGTGCAGCTTTACACACAAAGGTTTGGAAGGTATGTCTGGGAATAGGGGTTTGCATTAGAAATCTCTAGCCTGGTGAGACACACAACTGCACCTCCAGATAAGAGAGGATGAAGAGATATTTATCAGAGCTTGAAACTGAGGGGAAACTTGAGCAATGGCAATCACGTGCACCATGGAATCCATGTAATGTGTTTTTGGGTTCACAGGATGGGGACCTCAGATCTGCAGGAAGCAAAGAGTATGTTACCATTCTGCTTTTTGTCACCAGCAATAATACACTTGAGGAAAAAGAAGTGCCTTTGAAAAGATGTAAGGAAGACCATGAGTGCAGTATGTGAATAATTTTAATGGCTTAACAAGGATTAAACTACACCCATTAATTAATGTATTTTGAGAAAGTTAATGAAAAATAGCGTATCTATCTGTCTAAAACATAATACATATATCTTTAATGTCATCTCTGCTTTAGGAGGATTGAATCAGATAGGAACTGTGGCTAACAAGGTACCTGATAATGCTCCTGGAATAAGAGGTGAGCATTAGCTCTCATTAAGTCATGTTCTTAGTGTTATTTGGCACCATGGGCTGCCCCGATGTGATCTAACAGGATGTGGCATGCCAGAATGCATCACAACACGTCTGGAATTGTAAAAGCACACAGACCCTCCGCAACTAAACTGCCCTGCAGCCCCTGGTATGGAGTTCAGCACTCCTGACCAGGCACTGTCTCAGCTTTATCAGCATCTTATACCTCCCACTGCTTGTTCAACGAGTATTTTCTCTCATCTGTTTTCTAAACAGGCCAAAGGAGGTCAATGCACCCAAATTTAAAAAGAAAAGCACAGAACAATGCTTAAAGCTGTAACTTACTGGGATTTTTTATTCTCTTCCCCTCCATGTATTTTTATCACCAAAATCTAGAATTGCTGAGAGAAGACCAAGGCGATTAGGAGATACACACAGTTATGTTAGCAAATCACTTTAAAAAAAAAATAAAATCATTGGCCTTGAAAGAAGCCTGAAACATTAGAGCAGAAGCAAGCACGAAGAAGGAGCTGTGGCATCGTACGCCCCGTCTAACAAGGTATTGAGCACCGAAGCCCAGGGGACTCCTGGCACTCTCGCTGTGAAGATTAGACAAGAGCACTCGCGCAGGACACAGCAGGAATATGAAGGGACATGAAGTGAGCAATCCCAGCAGACAGCCTGTTGAAATGTCAGTCAGGCACTCTGCCTCCACCACCTTTCACAGAGCTAAACATCTCTTTATGTCAGAACAAATTGGGCAATCCTCAAATCTTTTTTTCCTCTCCCCTGACTTCAATGCGGCGCCGAGCGCTGGGAAGGAGCGCGGGAGGGAGCGCGTACAGACAGTTCACTTCAGTTCACATGAAAGCGCCCTGACACGCTACAAGGCTGAATACTGATATTGGCAACTCTTACAATCTTATCAGAGAGGCAGGAGCAGCAGCAGCCGCCGAGCTGCAGACCTTCCCCTTTCCAATTACGCCGGGTGGCTGCTCCTTTCCCAAGCATCCCGCGACGTCCTTTGAAAGCGAACTCCTGGGCTTGATCAAAGGCCACAAAAGCAAACACGGCCTTTCTGTATTTATGGGCATATTTACTTCTGTCATCTTTTTCTTGTTTTCACTCCCACCTTCCCTCACTAGTCCATTAAGGAAGTCTAATTTTAACCAACATCTAACACAGTGCTCAAACGCAGACTGGTGAGTAACCGCAATCTTATTTTAAATTATTTGCTTTCACTTACAAAATTCTCTACAGGGTATTTGGCTGGGGTTTTTGACTAAAAACCATACACAGTAGGTTTTTTTGCAGGAGAACAACAATAAAGAAACCTTCCCATTAGATAGTTCTTGGCATGATTGTATGAAGATACACGAATTAACGTGATTGATTTCTTTTTCATTTGATCCAACACATGAAAACATTACTTTAAAAATAAGCAGCCAATATATATTCTTAAAATAAAAGTATATAAAACCAGAAAACTTAACCCAGCCAAGACATGAAAAATTCTGTGAAACTGCCTCCAAGAACAGCAAGATTAACCTGCTAACTCCACACTTACATTATAAAGATGCTGAAATTATTCTTAAGTACCTGTCTGAGCAAACCCCAAACAACAGACACACACCAAACGCCACAAAAATCCCTCCCCTGAGAAATAAACCCATGGTTTTAAAAAAATGAAAGTGAATATTCAATAGGAAAATATAAATAATTGGCCACTGCCATGCCTGGCCACCTACTCTTTAAATCAGAGGTTTATTGTAAGCATGATCATTTGTGCAGAATGATCAATTTCTAAGACTTAATTCTGACTATCTTCTAAAAGCTGCCTAGCATTTCTAATATTAATTGATTGTTGTTAAAGATCAGATGCATTTCACTACAATTTAAAGTTCCCGTTTATGATTTTCAGGCAGGTAACTGCCTGTGTGTATGGAAGAGACATTACCAGGCCATTTATTGCCCATTATCACCAAGAAAAGAAGCCCATACTGGAACAGTGCAGCATTTCTGGCATTTGTTAAAGGAAGAAAGCTTTATAAGAAAAAAGAAACATCACTGATTTTTACAGGTGTTTAATAAAGATAAGCTGAAAAAGGGGTTCCTATTTTAAGCTTGGTGATAGCTAAAAATGCATTCAAATATGTTCAAAAGTAATCTGAAGTCTCCTAAAAATGGGTGTTTAAAAGTGTTCAAGGAAACAGTAAAAATGCAAATATTTGTCACATTATTGTAGGATATGGGACAAAAATGCTCATAAATTCAAAGAACCCTGCTGAGGCAAACTGCATTTCATTTAAATATGACATTATTTGGGAGTCATTAAAACAAAAATAATGTTTATCGGTTGCATTGTAAAGGTTACTGTGAGAAAACAGTCAAAGTTTGCCTGAACTCAAATGAGTGCTGAAAAGGACTGTGAGCATAACACCCTTAATTTCAATTGTTGTACTTGTGCCATGGGAAATAAAAACACTAAATGTAATTGATGAGTCAATACTACAATAAAAAATAATGAGGATGTATCAGTATTTTCAAGACTCTTGGTCTGATAGTCTTATGTACTTCATACACATTACAATGAGACAAATTAAAAAAGAAAAAATAAAAAGGGTGCCAATAGTGACTGCTGACTTTTCACTCAGAAATGTGTTAAATCCCAAGAAGAAAGTATACAGTGCCTTGTGATCGCTACAAAACACATATAACAGCCACCATCCCTCTGTTCAAAGATTTTTCATGATTTTTCATTAACAAACCCAGGTAATGGGACACTTGGGCAACACAGGAGTAGGCTAATATGCTGGGGTTAATATTAAGAGCCTAAATCTCATTATTAAAAGCATCCAACCTTGCTGAAGAGAGATGGCTTCTAGCTGTAGTCATGAAGAGCCTTCTGCAACCCAAGTTAAAAATCTTCTGTTTACATGGACTTGCACAAGCCTGTCTATACCCCTAAAAAACATCATGAAATAATGCTAAAGGACCCCCCAAAACCCTAGGGTTGCCATTTTGAACTTTAAATCTTTCCCTGCAGTCATTCTGAACCATTAATTGCTGGTTATTTGTACATGGAAATCAAGATGTAGATGCACACAGACCCCTTGATTACACAGACATTTAGTCGGTGGCTTTACTACTGTGAGTAGTTTTTGGTGAAGCAATCAAATTAAGCATCCCATTAAATATGTGATGTAGGTAAATCAGGTCTCAAAATTTGATCCATCTTGCATCTCCATCTCTTAGACTTGATTGTATTTGTGAAAATCAATCATGCACTTGCCTTAGTCCTGCCTTAATTCTGCCAATGAATTTAAACACACCACATACAGCACTATTATGTGGTTTAAATTCAGCTATGAACACCCATTATGGTGGTGAGTTAAAATAATTCTGCACTGCACCCCTCTAAGGAGGGGCTTGCTTGGGCTGCCCATGAACTGGTCTCACTTCCAACCCATTTTTTGTGTTTCTTTCCAATATGTCCTGAGCCACACGGCCTGAGGGGACAGGGAGAAGTGCAGGGATGTTACTCTGCCTCTCAGTGCTGCTCAAACGCTGCAGCTAAGCAGAGGCTTATTTACAGTGCAACAGCCTATACCTAACACAGTTTCCTGAAGCTATTAAAAGTGGACACACAATAACTGCAAGCAGAATTTGGCTTATTGTCTCCACAGATCTGTGCTAATATACCAGTGTCTCAAGACATCACTTCATTTTCATAACAAGGAGGAGATTTAATTTCTGCGGATTTCTATAAAAAGCAATTTGGAAACTTCTCAACAACGATATTGCTTCCCATAAATGCCAAATTGGTAAAAACATCATAAGAGGAAAACACAGCACACTGACAATATAATTTTTTCCAACTTAAGTACCAGCATTATTCAAAGACATTATACTGCTAAGTATCCAAATAATTCATTCATTTTAAGGATCGAAAGCATAATATTATTTTGTTAAATTAAACTCTTGCTTTCCAAATCCCTCTTTTCCACTTAAACTGAGGGAATAAAGGCAACTGAAAACACATCAGCATGCAAGGCTTTTCAGTTTTCAGGGGCTGTTCTGGTTGGGGTGTGCACTTCCCTTTTTGCTGATTACCAAAACCCAAAAGTAACTGCAATAACAATTGTAAATCCCTGCTTTGGATGATAAAAAGAACCTCAAGCATCATCATCTCATTCCCACCTTCTACTACTTGCAGGAAGGAGGAGGTTGGTGAGGGAAACCATCATTCACCTCTAACTTATTGATACTGCTGTAATACAGTCTCTCCAGCTAAAAAGGAATTGTAACAAGTCAAAGTGACATTTTAAAATTATATCAAAAATCAAAATTTCTGACTGTGGTAGCTTGGGGTGGGGGGCAGAGGGTAGGTAGCCTGGTTTTAAGCATAACCTATTAACTGAAGAATGTCAGGACTTTGTGGTCATTTAACACTCCCTATAAATGAAGACTTGATAACCATTATTGATCTCAGTTTTCCTGGAAGAGGATCTCTGGGCTCAGCCGTGAACAGTTTTGCTTCTCTTAGTTCATAAATACAAGAATAGGGCTATTGCTCAAATGCCACCCTAACTGCTGAAAATGAAATAAAAGTAAATTTCAGTGCAGTGTGGAAAGCAATACAGGTGTATTTCCACAGGGTTTTTCGGAGTAGGTAGCCCAAGGTTAATATAATCTCAAATTTTCTTATGGGAAATACAGAATTGCCACAGCTGACCCCTGGCATCATTTAAAAATATTTTCTTTGTGAAAGCTTACTCAAACCATAGAAGTATATAAGTTACTATTCTTATTTATTTATTGATTTTCCTTGTGCTACCATGGAACTGGAATACTTCTGCACATTAATGAATTCAGCCTAACAACACGTAAGATGGGACTTTGAGCAGTTCTGCTGCCCAGGCAAGAAGCTGAGCCAGGGAATAGGAAGTGCTGGGTTGTTGTACCTGCAACAAGAAACAGCTGGGAATGCCCATTGTCTCTCGTGTCTTATTGTTTTGTCGTTCGAGGCTTTTCCCCATTTTCCTTCTTCCTAGCTACTTCTCCTGAAAACTCTGCTATAGGCTCATCAAATTAAAAGCTGATGTCTAAAACTTTCCATGGAATTGCCAGAAGCACCTCCATCACTGAAAATATATTATCACAGGATTTAAGCAGAGAAAATTAATCCTCTCCCTGTTTCCACTTTCCCTTTCCCAAAATGAGAAAAACCATCTCTCCATCTCCAGACCCCCAGGTCAGATTAAACCCTGATGTCAAAGGAGAGACCTAGAAAGAGGTGCACATCCCTTCCAATGAGGATTTAAGGAGAAGCTGCATGAGTAGATGAACTGTTGAACTCAGTCCTCTGTCTTAAAAATACATTTCATTGGGATTGTTAACGCATGATATAAGTACCCAAAAGATGCAAGAGAATTCTGAAATATGAATTAAGGACGTATTGCCATCTCCAGCAAAATAATAAAAGTACAGAGATTAAGAGGCAAGCATATCTTTTTGATTTGTAGAATAGGTTTATAGGTCTTCTAATAACAACTTTTACTCAAACCTTACATAAATAGGCTTATATGATACAAATATTATGTGGGCTATGTGGAAACTACAAGGTCCCTAATCATGTTTAGGGATTACTTGACAGAACAGAGACATTTCATTCCTATTGGACCTAGGGATTACAGCAAAGAAACATCTAATATTCCATTTTTTAATTTCATGCATTTTTTATTTACTTTTAATGATGCTGTATATATTCATCATCCTGAAATATTAAAACAGTATGAAAAAAGTAATAAATTGGTGGAAAATTTAGGGAATGGGAATGCAACAGCACGCAAATCATACACTATCAAGTGCTTGATACACATTTAAAATTACTGTCTAGTACAGCAAAGCCAAATTCCTGGCAGATTTCTGAAGCACAAAGTCACAATAAGAAGATCAGCAGAACAGACTGAAATAATAGAATATTCATCCCCCTAATCCATATGCAATTCTTTAGGGCTTTTTTTTAACAATGCATATGAGGTCTGACTGTATTCAGGATTTAAATAAGTTGTCTCTCTCTCTCTCTCTCACACACACACACACTCCCTGTATATTTATAAAAAAAAAGTATATACAGTTATCATTTCTGCTCTACTGCACCCACATTGACAAGGTTAGCACATCTCCTCACACCTCATATGAAACAATAGCATTTTAAACAACAAAAGTGTTAAAAGAAATACATTTATTCATACCATTGAAACCTCCTGCAACAGCTGTGTTGAAAGGAAGGAGTCCAGTTGCCTGGAAAAGGGATTTTTTTTTTTGTTTAGTATTTTTAACTCTTTCCTACATGACTCTGAATAATTACTGGTTAATTTAAAGCAATATTACATGTAGTTCCTGGCAATAAAAATTTGAAATCAGTATTAATTCTTTGAGATCATGCCTTCCCCTCCAGACAGATGCAATTTTAAATCTGGTATTGTATAAAGGGACAGAGATCTAGAGACAAGTAAATCATCACTCTAAGGACAGATGCTGATGATAAGGATGGTCCATGCACAAAACGTGCTTGAGGACAGGAGAGGTGGAAGTGGAGTATAAAACTTCCATTGCCATGCTTGGGATTACCAAATTACTTTCAACCAGTGCAAAGGCACAACTGAGCCATGGATGTTCCTCCAAACAGGAGAGTATGAAGAAATTCATCCCCTGTCATACAGAAATGCAAAGTCTGATCCTTAGACCAAGCAGGTTTTGCATAGGTTTAAGTCCCTGATTAGGCTGTGAAATATCCCCACCCCACACTCACAGTACAAGTGACATAAAATGAAGATATAAATGAATGATATGAAGATATACAATGAATGTACCCAAACAGAAGACATTTGCACCAGTAATGTATGTGTGGACTTGCTAAATAAAGGTGCTCACATGTGATAATTATGATGGCCACATGCAGAAAGCAGCTTTCACAACCACCAGGACAGCTCTTGTCACAGCTCTGTTAGTGAGGCGAAGGAGGACAGGTGATGGTACATGAAAAGCCATCTGCTAAGTGAGAAAGAGCAGCCACATCCTGTCGAAACCTGAATACCCAAATGTAGCCACAGGCTATTTGTAGTAACAGGTCTCATGAGAAATGGCCTGGGGTGGAGATTGCTGCCCAGCATTTTCCAGGACTTTGGGTTCCTACCTGGTGTGGGCCATGCTGGTCCAACCCTCTTAAAATCATGCTTGTGTGTTATTAGCCAAACTGTGATATCAGTTGACATTGCTATTCACATTGCAAGGTTACTTTTAATTCAACACAGGCTAAACAAGAAATGTAAAAACATATTCAATGAAAGATTTTCTTTTTGCTGAGGAATCTGCTTACCTGCCCTTACTATGACACCTATCTACATTGACACAGACTCCAAACTTGCTGGTGCTTATTGTTTACAGGTATCTAATTATTACTGATATACTGGGGGGGGGGGGGGAAACCCTAAGCATACTGCAATCAGCAGAAGGTAAACCTACAACAGGGCTAGAATACACCCATCCTATGTGCATGTTTTGCAGGTAAGTAAGCAAAAGAAGAACCACTCTTAGAAATTATTTGATCTGTCCTAATGAGAAAAGTGTGAAGTTGTGCAAGGAAATAAAAGACAAATGAACATAAAACTTCTGCTAGAAAATATAACCAAGATCTATGTTAGCAAACAGGATCTAAGAGTGCACAGTGAAGTTAGGAGAGAAAGCCTGATGGACGCCCTGCAGAGCTGCACTGGACCGAATCTGGAAAGCACAGGTGGCAGCAGCTCCCATGCAAATGCGCCACGTTTCTGTAAAACAGGGCAATTAAGTACAAAGTACCTCCTCCTTTTGGGGGGAGAGTAAAAAAAGGCCACACAAGGAAGCTGGCATTTATTGAAGAGGAATACAGATCACCCAGTGAAAATTAGGGTATGCCTGAAATACATGAGTGCTACTCTCCCTTTATTTTACAGGACATAACTGAGCTCTATATGAGTTTCTATTTTAGTGAAGACAACAACAGTTTGTGTGACAGGGAAGGCTAGAAAAGAGCAGTACAGCTTTTGCCCAAATTCTATACTTTGTTCCAAAGCAGAGAGCTATTAAACCTTTTCTGCAAGAGTTTGTAAATACAGTAAACACTTTTTAACGTGCACAAAGAATATTTTGCTTCCTTGTACAGATTCAGAGAAGTCGATCAGCCACATTCTTTAGAAAGCTTCTAAGCAAGCAATGCAGGACATATATTTGGAATATGAAAGTTTAATCCTACTCATTAAAACATGCCAAAGTTATAATTAATTGAGAATGAAGTCAATAATGAGAACATCCTTCAATGTAATGATGTTGGTACTATCAGCTTGTAATATGGGAATATGCTGTAGAAAGTGAAACATAATATGGAAAAATTACAAGTCAGTTTAAAAAAGAACAGCCTGAAAGTTTTGCCTTGAGTAGAATCTTTAAAACACACATTTTAAATCCTCAGAAGTTACATTTTTCCAGTCTTCAAATGAGATAATACATTATGTTGTTTTCCTGTGATGAGGAATAATTCAAGGTCTTACATTGTCTGATTAATCTCTCAACCAATATTTAGAAAAGGTTTCTCTTTGAGCTAATCAAACTTGACAAAAGCAATCTTCAAACTATGCCACATTCACTGATATGTAAGATATCTCAAACTTGTGTTTTATTAAATGCAGTTTAAATTAGCAACAGCTCTAAATTGACCTGCTTATGACACCACCTTAATCTCGCCAAGAGGACGTAAGGTAGGCAAAAAGACTGCACATGCAGATTAAAATTATTAGGACAAGCTGGTTGTTACTTTTTTTTTTAAAGAAGGATGCAGTTTTAGTTTTAAGATTGCACTCTCTATTGCTCACACTACATTGCATTTTGGGGGATAGCTGCTGATGGCATTCAGTTTGCTTTTTCTGGAGATACCTGCCCTGATCTTACTGCACAAGGTCTCCCCAGTGATCCCTCCAAATAATGCTCATTTCTTCATCCACAGAAAGAGGCTAAATTTTAATATACAATCTTATGACATGCTTTGGCTTTCAGTATCAAACAGTATCATTAGGTTAAAGGACACCACTCCAGAAAAGCAATGTTTTGAGGGGAACAACAGTAAGGAAGCACTACAGCACTGCAGGTAGGGATCACTGTGGGGAAGCACATAAACACCATCCCAGCCTTCATGTTCACCAGAGTGTTGGTAGTTTTCTTTCTTTCTGTGAGTGGCCATATGTGTGCAAACAGGATTTTCCCATGGTTTGAGAATGTGTTTAAATTTGGTTGCCTGACTCTGAGCACTAAAAGAGATTCCTGAGTTAGCACAGCTGAGCAGGAGGAGGAAAAGCTGTGGGAGAGATGTAAGTATTAATTCCCTACTGCAAATGTTCCAAGAGGAAATCAGGCCTCCAGCTCATTCTTCCTCTCAAGTCACACTTAAGTTCTGGATAAATAAGTTTCTGAGCTACTGACTGCCCTCTATTTCCTCCTCATCGTTGTGTGCAACCAAGAAACTGCATTTCTGGCAATGTCTATGATAAAATAACACAATGCTCCATTAACAAAGCCTCACGTGTTTTAGAAGTTGCTAATGCAAATCTTTTTGGGACTCAAGGAAGGATATTCAAATATTGGGTAACATACTCTGACTGGGAAGACTATCAATAGAGTTTCTCAATTTGTTTATATAAATGGGCCAACACTTTTAAAAGCACTTCAGAGCACTTAACTACAGCAAACAAGCACTTGAACTTTAAATATCTAGCAGGAGAAGTCATTGACAAGTATGACTTGACTTAGTAAATTCTAATATCTTTGCAACCTTTCATTCATACAATCTCTTCATGAAGAGAAGCACCAGGCTCCCATCTCAGCTCCAGCTCTGCTCTAAGATACAGAATGAGTGGGGTGAGGAACAGCCTAGTCCCCTTTTAGTTCTTTTTGTTAAAGCCAACAGCTTTGCTTCTTCCTACACAGGGATCCTGGGTCCATAATGGTCTTTATAAAGCAACTTCCTGATTTTGAAAACTTATTTTCTCTCTTGTTTGACACTTAAAGTAGGATTACTTCATCTTATAAACTTTGTTTTCCCTGATATCCATAGTACCTAAGCCTTATTTTGGGAATATAACATTTACCAAGCACCATCCTACTAATTCCCAAAAGGTCTGGGGATAACTTTCTATACTCAGGACTAGGGTGCCTTTGGTAAGTGGTCTCATCATGGTACCACTGTCACATGCATTTTTTATATATTCATATTAATAACACAGCTCTTCCTAGCCACTGCATTATACACAGCCACAGAGGTCATTTCCTGACCAAATCAGTGTGATCTGATTCACACACACTTCCCTGCTGACAAACCAGCACCCAAGTGAGTAAGACAAAAGATTATTCTGGAGTTTTGGATGGTTTGGAGTTTTTTTTAAACTGATGTCTAGCTCAAGTACTAAATTTGCCCCTATAAACAAGAAGGTGGTGTTTAAAATAAGTATTTCTGATCCATAGCAGGTAAATCTCATTCCCTAAATTCCTGCAACATATCTTGATTCCTCTCATAATGTGGCAAAAAAGAGGGGGCAGAAAAATCCCTTTATTTTAACCCGGTCTTCACCATCTTAGAAAAAGGAAATAAAGTATTTTTAAGCTATATTCTGTAGCTCAATGGCCACATTGGAATTTTAGGTTGCTAGTTTTAGGGGACATGCAGCATGTTCTGGAACTGGCTGCTTGGGATTTGCGCTGATTAGTCTGGTTATAAAAATTCTTGAAACAGTGTTTTGGTAGGAAAAAACCCTACAGTTGATACAGCTGAAAATATGAAATACTCAGTGCTAAAAGCTCAGACAATGCATAGTTCCTAAAAGAAACAGCTTTGAAAACTATTTGAAATACCATGCAAGTCATAATTGGGTTTTAATGCATAAAACGGCTCAGTAATTTAAATGTTTGGAAAAGAAAACAGTCTTTGCTAGAGTTTATGAAGTGATAAGTCTATTTCTTGGAATGATTAACTATGCAACCTGATTTTGAACACAAGCATGTCCTAGCATATGCTCCCCACAGCTGACACCATGAGAGCATGCAGTTTTACCAAATTAATATTCCAATTCTGATATTAGAATCCCATTCCTCACCTCCCTGCCTTGAGTAAGTGCCTTGGTTTCTACAGAAGTTGTTTTACTTCCTATTCTCAAACAAGTGAAATCAGGATTAAGATCTGCTCCTCATGCATTTGGTTCTACTGAGTGACAAATTAGAGTTGTATGTTCAGGATGGACATACATAGATACAAATGTAGCATGACATTTCCACTAGAAACTTTTAAAAAAACCCCCCAAAATAACCCCAAACCCAGAAAATGAATGACATTCAAGGATAATATAATACTCATTCACTCATAGAAAATTTTTAGTAGCAAATGCATATTAGAAAAATAGATGAAGTACAGCCAGGACAGCATAAAGAATGCTTTTGGGGAAGAATGCCCCAAATAATGTCCCATTTTAGAACAGTGATAAAACAAGACTATGACAAAAGAAAATAGAATTCAGTTTTGAACTCACTGCAAATAAGTAACAAGATCTAATAATTTAGAAAGTCCTTAAAGAGCCCATGGCTTTGGCAGAAATTAATCAAATGGTGAGGTGAAATTAAAGAATGGAAGAATAAACTTAGGCAAGATGACCTGAGAGAGAAAAAGAGACAAAAACAGTGAAAAGAAACAGACCCAGGGAAAGTACTATTTCACTCTAATAATAGATTCATCAACAGAATATCTATATGCACTAACACCTAATTTGAGCATCCTGAATTCTGGTCCTGATTTCCCGAGATGGCAACTACAATATTAAAAAAAATACTTAAATTGCTCATTACTAGAAATAGATTGATTTGCACGAGAAAAATGCCGAGTTAAGATTCCCATTTCATTTACTTATTTATATTAAGATCCTAAAATAAAGTCTGAAAGAAAGTCGTAACTCCCAGGCTAACACTTCCCTCCTGTTGGTGACAGCATCATTGCCCCTGGGACCTGGGAAATGCCATATATGGTGGCCACAGGGAACAGAATGCATGTGTGAGCCATGAAAACCTGAACAAGGGCTCAGGAGATGAGTGTGACAACTTGCAATCCTATCTGGTATTCAAAGACAAACAAACAGAGAAACATCCAAGCTGGAAACACCATCAACAGCAAAAGGCCAGACTTTACTTTGCCACCTGAGCAAAAGCCATGGACATGCTCAACTCTTCTACTTCACTGTAGCTTTTATTCCTTCAGTAAAACTTGCAGGTGCACACAGCTACTTTATTTTTAAGTATATACATGTAAAATTGACTAAAGACACATGAGTTTACCCTGCTGCAGAAGCCAATTGCCACAGTAATCCAATATGGTGCATGTTGGACACCTGATGATGGCTGATATTCTGCAGTCAGCACATTTCAAATTGCTTACTGGTTTTGGGTTTTAAGTTGCTCACCAAAGACTAACTTTAGTTATATTTGGGTTGGGTTTTTGGGGGGATGGTGGGAGAGAGGGGAGTGGATGGTATTAAATTTAATAGAAACAAATCACCAAGGTATTACAAAAACAACAGTTAATTTACCTGCTGCTCTAGAGAATAGCTTGGGAATATAAATTTTAGCTTTCCCATACCTACAGCTCCAAGCTAAACATTAGGTTGTCTGAATTGTCTTCATTCCCTGAACACTACATGTGAGAACTTAATTTTGTGTTCTAGCATTTTAAGTAGAGTAGCTTATATAGTTAGGAGCCACCTTAAAGCTCCTCAGAACTATTCTGAAGTAGAAGACAGCCCTTCATTTTGAAGGTAAGAGTCTGTCAGCTTCTAGGGCCTTCAGCCACTAACCCTTCTCTCATCCATAAGTGTCTAACACATTCCCCTCTTAAACTCACTGAACACTTACAGCAGCCAAGACACATTTTTAAACATCACTAAAACACCGTCTCTGACGACCCTGGGACTGCACAAAGTTCAAGAGCAGGAGCAGAATTTGAAAGGTTGGTTTAGAGATTCAGCCTGAGCCCTCGGTGCACGCGAAGGGACACACTCCAGGAGGCAAACACCCCTCCCACAGCTGGCTGTGGCCTCCCACCCCCCGGCAGCTGCGACGTGCTCGTCCCACCAGACAAATGGGAGGAGAGGGAGCGAACCCCCTGCATGGACTCACCATCCTTTTCTAGTCACATTCACTACGCATTGCATTAGAAAATCGTAACGGTGTTAAAATATTTTGGCAGGATTTGTTATGGCCAGATCACTCACTTCCTTTGGGACACACAAAGCCTCCTCTGGCAATGAAACAGCCCAAATGTCAGCAAATCCTATAGAACAGAAAAGGGTCTGTCAATGTAAAGCCTAAATGAATCTCCAGTTAAGCAAAACAAAACAAAACTGTATAACATAAAAATGCACATACAGAAAAAAGAAACAACCTAGAAATATGCACTTTGTATTAAGGTTTCTTTTTTTTTTTCCCCCCACCCTCCAGAAACTTTTGAACAGCATTACAATGAATTCATCACAAGGTGCTATTAGAGCACAAGCTCCCTCCAAGTGTTACCAATTCACGGACAGATTAGAGGGCACATTAATAACATAGTTAATATGAAGTGTTTAGAGCCTTTACGTCGGTGACAAATACGACTCAGCCAAATTTCCTGACCATTGAGGCCACGGAGGAACAATTTGGTAGATTTCATCAACAGTTCTAATTATGTTCCTGTCAAGTCGAGAACAAAGTAATCCATAACTGGGGGGCTGCTCGGAGACAGTGCCACGTGAGAGTAATTTATGCCCAGGGCCCTCGCTGTAGTTAGTGTGCACAATGCTTGACTAACAAGTGGGTTCAAAAAAAGGAATTTATTAGGGAAAACACAGCCCTCCAGCCCTGAGCAGCTCATCAGGTGCAGGCTTAGCAGGAGTTATGAGGCAAAGTCTTCTTGTTTATGAAAGCATCTAAAGTCCAGACTGGCCTCAGCAGGTTTAAACCACAGGATTTTAATCCAAGGCTTCTGCTGGAGCTAGGCAAGCCCACTGCCAAGGCCAGGGTGCAGCCCAGCCCCCTTTAAAATCATCTCAGTCCTTGGGACAGTGGCAGTACCACCTCAGAGGCCAAGTGGTACCAATGCCCTTTTGCAATCCTATAAATAGCCCACTAATGAAAGATGCAAAGGCATTATTAGTAACAGTAAACTAAAATGTCACAATACACAATGTGTTTCTTACCACAGCCCAACTGGGAAACAGGCTGAGAAAGGGAAAGGGAGGGGAGGAAGGTAAATGGGGAGAAGCTGTCATGTAATTTTGAGTCATTTTCCACTGTGATCTATATTGGGATACGGCTTCTATCCTTTCAAACAGGATCATTTTATACATGACACTCTTGCTGCATTTCACAAAAAGGCAGGGATGTCTCCCTAGCGCTCAAAGTGCAAAGCCTGGCAGCGGTCATCCAGGATCAGTTACTGGCATATGCGGTGAGATGTTAGAGAAAGTAAAATGATGGATTCCAAATGTATTTAAGAACATTGTCTGTAAACAGAGGGTAAAATAATGTTGGCAAAAAATTAGATCCATGTGAGAAAGACAAAGCACTTAATGGGTTTTAAAGCATCGTTTTCTGAAGGTTCTGTGTGGCCCCAGGAAGGCTGACTTCTTCACCCACATTTCCCACTGCTAGAATGGGTACAGGTATGCAGATTCGTACCCACATGACCTATCTTGCCAATGGATTTTAGGCTATAAAAATGCTATTGGTTTCACTAAACTATTGCTCTTAGTTACATTTTAAATTACTGGTTGACCACTGGCAGAGAGGAAATGCAGAAGTTCACCTAAACCCTCAGCTTCTCCTTTCATAATCTATTAAAGTTTCTTATCCAGATTTGCTTGAACCTGTAAATTCTCTGATACCAAGTCTAGGGACTTTCCCAGCACTTACTGAGTGGGACAGGATTCATCTCATATGACTGAGGTGTCACAGATTTATGATTACTTGCCCCCAAGGATGAAAAAAAAGCCCATTTAAAAAGCAGTGGTGGCTTTGCAAAGAGGCAAAGAGGAAAGGGAAGAACGCAGACCCATTCTGCAGATGTGAAAACAGAAACCTTCCTGCAAGTCAGGGAGACAGTAATTCCGAAGCCAAGCAATGCCTGGACGTTCTAATTCCCAGACTCGTGATTCAGTCACAAGACAGGCTTCCTTTCCCGGTGAAATGTCATGCTGCCGCCTGCTTCTGCTACAGAACACATCCTAACCAAGTGTAGCAAAAGCATGATGATCCCATTAAGTATCTAACATCTAATACCTTGTGAAAACTAATTTAGTGCTTTATCAAATCTCTAGTTTGTATGTAGAGCATAAACTGGCTACATTTGCTAATAGGGCAGATTGACCCGTCCCATATATTATCAAACTACATCAAAGTCTGCTGGAGGACGTAGCCTTAGCTACTTATTATCCCTTGCATTAACTCTCTCACTAGCTACTCAGCCAATATATTTTCCTGTAATACATCTGTCATGATTTTGCAGGGAAATCAGCAATTCTGAACAGTGCAGCAGTTAGATAACAGGACTAAACCCATCATGGTCGCCCGGCTTTCCAATCTACTGCTAATTGGCATGGACAGAAGCCCTTAGAGCTGGGCTTGCACAACAGCACACCACTGCTGGGCCCCAGAGATTTGGCCTCTTAGTTAGATTTGTATTTTTAGAGCTTGAGTCATTTATATGATTTCTTCACGATTGATTATATGCAAGAGAAATAAAGTTGGATGCCAACACCTTCAGATTTACAAGATTTTTTTTTCTTCCTTTTGGCAGAAAAAGGTTTTATTTTGCAAGAGAACATGTGGCTTAGTAATCAGGAAAAAAGTGCTAGAATATTAGTAACAATAATGTTGGCAACATTAGATACAATGAGAACATCTTTCTTGGCTTGAATGCTATGCAATCATATTCCCACGTGTTTATTTAGGGTATTACTTGTGGCACTGTATAATGAATTACATATCTGAAGCCATGTTTCTAACTGCCTGGGAACTTGCATCTATGGCTAATAGAGGGTCTGGATGGTTGTTTTGTTTTAAATTAACAATTGCTACTATTTTCTGATATATAGTGTTTGTGTTTGGACTTGGAAACTCTGAGCCATTGTACATGGGTCTCTTACTGACCTTTCTGACCATTTAACTACCTGTCATCACTGGAGTTAGTGGTGGAATATGAAAAATAAACTAAAATAACAAAATAATCTCTCTTCAAACAGAAATCCACTCAACAGAAATAAAAGATTCTTTCACATTGCATATGCAATTGTGTGTAGTTCTGAAATAAAATTATATCCATCACACAATCCTAGTTGTTCACATTTAATACAACATTTATTTTCTCTTTTTATGGCTTCTCAAGCACTCTCATCTTCTTTTCCCTTCTAACTTCTGTCCCCTCATGTCTTTAAACACGAATGTAAACCAGTAAAAGGCATTTGGGGGGGCATGTGGAGGTATTATTAGGCAGTTTGTATAGTTTCTTGGTGATCCCTGATCCCATTGTTGATGGATCATTTTTAATCCAGAGAATATTAAAAACTGCTTACAGCCCAGCTGTGGTTTAGTATCACCAACAAAGGCAGGCCAGTGCAGTAGTTTTACTACAGAGTAAAACTTCTAATAAGTAAGCTTTCAGCCAGGGGAAATAAATTAGACAACAACAACAACAACAAGGCGGGCAGCGAGTTAAAACACCACAATTCTACGTTACCGAATTGAACTACAAGTCTTTGGAGCTTCATCCCTCCCCCTTTCCCTTGCCTCTATATTTTTCTTCTTCTGTTTTTATGTTGAAATCACAGGAACTACGCAGGCTAGCAAGGCTGTAATCACTCAGCGGGAACCTGGCACAAGCACAATGCAGCCACAGCCAGGCAGCAGGGAACTGAAGGAAATCTCTCTCTCCCTCCCCCCCAGCTTTCTTAAAAGGGGCTCGGCGTGAATGAATCTTCCCGGTAGCCACCAACAATTTCTTATTCCTTCCGAGCAATCATCAATTTCAGCATCAAGTGGTTTAGTGGCTCTACAACTGGTAGTGGCAGCGGAGTAAGCCCAGCATGCAAACGTTTTGGCTAATTTAAAACCCTTGTGCTGCCGAATCAAACATGACAAGACAACAGTAAAAAGAGAGGCTATTATCCCAAATGAGAGTCGGCGGATGGCTGAAATTGGCTTGAGTGGCAGAGACAAAAGAGGTGGAAGGAGCAGGGACAACCAGGCATGATAATAGCAGATACAGCGTGCACTTTCTCCCCCACCCCCAGTGCATCCACACGCATCCCATCTGGAGGAAAAAAGGCAACATTTCCAAGTTTCATGGCCAGGAAGAACACACTTAAGAAGATTCAAAATAAATTAACACCTGGTCAAGCATCTGCCCCATGGATATGGGGAAATGTAACTTAAGAGACTTCAGCATGTTAGAGTTCCTATTGAAAGGGAAATTAAAGAGTTCCCTTTCAACAGGAACGCTAACACCCCGAAGACCTGTCATTTCCTACCTGAATTCATGTCCTGCTGCCCCAAGTTCATTCCCATGACTTGAGAAGCAACTGAGATAGGAGAGAGTAACTTCAAAATGGGAGAAATCTGTGGCGTGGCTACCCATGAATAGCTGCTACACACAACCAGCTCACAAAGAGCCCAGATCTCAAAGAGCTGCTGGGGAGGAAATGTGGAGGGCAGAGGAATTAATTTTGTAAGGCAATTGGGAGACCACAAGCATTCTCACGATGTTGAGAGCCATGAACCCTGGTGATGGCTTGCAGCTCACAGAATGATGACCTGTGGGATCACTGGAGAGCAAGCAAGTTGTCTTTTGCAAGATTAACAATTTAAAAGTGCTGAAATTAATTTTGTTTAATAGCTGTGGGTGCAGACTCCTTACAAAGTAGGTTGCAAGGTCAGCAAGCCTCCTAAAGCCTTTTAAAATGCAGCTTTTTATAGGGACAGTAGATTTAGGGTGGCTTAGGGCTTAAAGATCTAAAAAGCAAAAGAGGGGTAAGAGGTCATTTCCTACCACTTCCAAATCTTGGGTGAAGACATGTTCTCTGTTTTGCTTCTCACTATGACATACAATTATTGGTACATTCAAAGCTACTTGAGGCAGTATCTGTTTCTTAGCGTACACAAAGTGAAAAAAGACAAAATCAACCCTGAGAACCAGATCAACCAGCACACAGCAGGCTCATCAGACTCATACTGGAATGTGTCCACCTGTGTTGCAAAAAAGCAGTAGGAGATGAGAAAATAAATCTGGGAGATGAGAAAATAAATCTAGGAGACTGAGAGACTGGGAGGGGAAAGAGAAGGGCAGGGGGAGTGCTCACACCCATGCCATCATTCAGAAGTAGTTCACCTGTGATTCACATCTGCCTCCTCATACGAGATCATTACACTCTAAATTACTGTACTGTACCGAGTGTTTCAAGGAACAGCTGGGCTCAACACTAAAACCAAAACCAACCATTTAAAAGGGATGTGCTCAGCTTCACACCCTAGCACATATGAGCTATTGCTCACAACACAGCAGAATCTGCTGATTAGTGCTCCCTTCTAGGACGCTCTTCTCCTACATTTTTGCCCACAGCATCCAACTAACTGCACAGGTAAAGTTCAGAGCATGTGCCAGTCCAGGAAACAGAAACAGGGAATGAATTTTGCACCTCTGTGTAAGATGGTCTGAATTTGCTGAAATCAAGCAACACTGCCTTGAAAAATATTTGCATTGCATGCAGGTGGACCTGTGTGAAAGGTGGAATCTGAATTTAAAGAGCAGTCCAACCTCAAAAAAGCATGCACCCTAATGCAAAGAAACATTCTGTATGTATAGAAACCCACTTGGTCTCACAAACATATTCAGGGAACTGAGAACCCTGGGGGAGGACACGATCACAAAGGACACAGCGCGTGGGTTTGTTTCATCCTGTCCCCTTCTTTTAAATCATTTCCCTCATAACATGAAGGAAACATGTGGCTAAGTTTTCAAAGAAAAACCAAAACCAGTAACACGCTAAGCATCAGGCATGCCAGCTGCTCCTAGCAGCCCACCCTGGGGACAGGTAAGTGTCACCCAAGAGAGAAACCTGTGTCACCCAGGCATGCAGAACCCTCCAGCATTTGCAGTGTGTTTTCCTGTGTAACCAAACTTCCTTATTGTGATCCTGCAGACAGAGGGGCCCCTTCCCTGGCAATCTGATGGTCATTAGGGAGGACAGAATTAATTCTGCTGCGAGCCTGGCGCTGACAGTGGCCAGAGTGAACACACCAGCCATTTTTCTCAGCCTCTTCCACAGGGAGTTGGAACAAAGAAAGGAGCTCTGGGGAAATACTGAAAGCATTACAAGAAAATAATTTTAGATTCATATGAATACTGCCACCAAACACTGTGTGCTTCCAGGCTGACATATGCTAGTGTATAGTTTAGCGTTTGTTTAGTTTTTTATCTCAAAGTTGAATTCATATCCTCAAACAGCACTCCAAGACAAGTTCAGTTCACAGTTCAGCAAGGAACTGCTTAAAAGGCAAGCATGATACAGGTCCTTAGGGCACCTCATCCATCCTGCACTTGGATGGCATTCTCCACCAAGGGACCCCATTAGGAAGGAAGGGCAAAGTGAAATCCTAACCCAAAGCAGCCTGAAACAGCACCAGCTTACTTGTGTAGCAGCGATGGATGAGCCTCCATTTGTCTTCAAAGCATGGGAAGCCAATATATCTGCTTCAGAGCAAACTCAACTTTACTTTCCAACCTTGTAGTGTACTTAAAGCTAAAATGTATGTCATCTTTCTATCCGTGGATAAGGCAGCAAAGAAGTGTCACCCCAGACTCCAATTAAACAGACTGGAAGTGATGCACTTCCAGTGCAACTCCATACAGGAAGGCACCCTGAGATGCACTGTTTGAAATCAATTGCCCAGGAAGGCATTGCCACGAGCTACAAACAGCTTCCCTTCCCCTCCACACAATGGAATAAACCAGAAATGTCTTATGCTAGTACAAAGCTTGCTGGAAAACACAGTTGCTGTAGGAATGCTATCAATACCAGAGGTATCACAGATCCTACTCTCCCTGCAGAAGGTTAGGCCCTTCCAAGCAGGAAGAAACAATATGTTTGTTCTGTGGCCAAAGTAATTACAGACTTGCGTATATTGCTTTATATTTCTCTCCTCATAAAAGAGCTTTGTATTGGTGTTGAACAAGCTGAGTTATGAGACTGGAAGTCTCCAACCTAAGCTTAGGTCTGGCAGAAGTAGAAAGAGCTTCACTCACTTCAAGAAAGGTGATTCTATGTATGCCAAGACTGAACATAGCCAAATATTCAATACTGCCCATTAAAATATTTAAGCTTAAACAGTGGAATTCCCTCATGGATCATATATTAAAGTATATCTCTTCAGATATCTCTTCACATGTTAGTGTAGCAATGATACTGCAGGAGGAACTCCCATTCTTCTTCCATGGGGGCAGTTCTAAAGGAGAACACAGATTCAAACACTGTAGCATGAAACATGCTTGAGAGAAGAATATTATATTTTTGAAAGCTGGTCACCTGCTTATAGGAATCTCTATCCAGGGCTCTTACTTACAGTTCAGGGGTCTCTGTTGTTGCAGGTGAGATCCTCCTGCACCAAGTGCAATGAGAGAAGACCACCATGACCAACACACACTGCAGCTCAAAGGGACCAGCCAGAGAGCTGCTGGAAGCACATGTATTTATTGTGCTCCAGCCAGGAGCCTAAACCAAAAGGTGACCCTGTCCTGGTGTAGCACCATATCACCTCCAGCGCCAACTAGGCTGACCAGAACTCGATCTATCTGCCTTCCTATTCAGTTCATATCAGGAAAAAAGGAGAGAGCAAAAAAAATGAGAGGGGAAAAAGCAAGCAAGGTCAGGCACTTAAGTTTGAGCCACATACCTTATATGAGTAACAGCAACAGGGACCCAAATCCCCAAAGCAGCACCAGAAACTGCCTCCTCCTGCTCAATTCACAATTAATGTTTACAACTCATCTCACTCCAAATGCCAGACCAGTTCTCTTCCTGTCTGTGTTTTAAATCACAAAAACATCTCCCACCAAAAGGCTTCTCACATACCTGTATTTACTGTCGCTGAAGCCAGTGAGACGGCTAATCTAGGTATTCTGCCAATTTACAAAACCTAAGTAGTGTGGATGGAGAGATGTGTTTCCTGCTAAGGAAACTCACAGGGTGTCATCCTAAACTCCAAAAACCATATGGTTAAGATGTCTAACAAGACTGTCCCAAACCTCACATTTAAACTCTGCCTCAAAATTTTTATCTTTTTTTCCCTACACGGCAGACTTTGTACAGGTCCTGGCCAGCAGGACAGTGGAAGAAATTCAAGAGCCACAGTCTTCCATCTGCTTCTCCTTGGGATCAAACATTTCTCACAAAGCAAATGTGTTGCCTCAAAAGCTTTTTTTCTCCTCAACCTGTAAAGTTCTAAAGATGTCTCAGAAAAAGTCTCCACAGCCTACTAGAAGATGACAATGAAACATGAGGTCCAACCACCTCCTCACCATTGCTGTGCCTCAGCACTATGTGCCCACAGTTTAGCACTATATTTGAAGGCCTTGCAAAAGAAGTGGGACAGGGCAGAGCTGGGAAAATGAGACTGAGATCTTGACAGAAAACAAAAGAATGGAGACCTAAGTCAGACAGCTTCGATTGCAAATGATCTCCATGAGCTTCTGCCTCTGTGTGACAGAGGAAAAGAGGTTGCTCTTTCTCTGAGACACCAAAAATATGAGATTCCACCTGTGATTTTTAACAAACAAACACACACACACACTCATATATATATACATAAAATTACGTAGATAGTGAATATTAATTTTACTGAAATCATTGCTATACTCAAGATTATTAAGCATCAGTTCCATGAGAAACATCAAGCCCTGGTCATGATACCTGATGTTATTCTCTTCACCTCAACATCTTCACTCCTAACAATCACAAGCCCAAGACACACCATACCCATAATGGTTTTCCCAAAGCCATGGTAAGACTCAGATCAATCTGATGCCTGTTGCAATGCTTAGAAATGTGGAATACTTACTATTTTCTTTGGGAGAAAAAAAAAAAAAAAGCAACCTTGCAGTCGCCTTTGAACTTCTGTCTGTACCACTGGGATAAACGCACTCAATATCAGGGAAAGAAGCACTAGGAGGGCTTTTATGATGCAGAACACGAAAAAAAGAAAGGGGAAAAAAAGGTGTTATGACATGTCCTGTTCCTATTCTGCTAATATTTTTCTTTTTACATAAAGCCTCCTTTTATTAGAAAAAATGTCCCATTATTTTCAACAGGATTTTAGGTTTAGTCTAGGTAGAGGATTTTCAGACCAGCCTTTACTGCAGCACTAAAGCACGTTAAGAATATTGAGCCAATTAATCAAAGCACTCTGATTCAAAAAATAAAAAATTTTTTAAAAAATCAAGAAAACCTGAAGCTCAAGAAAAAAAACAGGGTAGTAAACACTGAGTTAAAATTTTTTTGCCTCTTTTCCTTCAGGCATGTAGAGCAGTCATTGGGGAACAGTCCAAAGGAGCTGAGGAAACGCATTACTGAAAAAGCATGGCCAGGTTACCATTTTGAGGGAGGGTGTTGTTGCTGTTTTGTTTTGAGGCGTTTTGGGTTTTTTTCTACTTTTCACTTTTACATAGGGATGAAGCACACACAGAGTTTTGGGACCTGACTGTGTTATGGAGCAGGAATGACGTGCCTCCAGCCCTGCTCCACAAACCATTCCATCAGCAGAGTCTCCAGCAGGTCGGAGACGGACTAACTTTTCCAAGGTATTAAATTAAAAGATGTTGAATTAAGTTAAACGCCCCACATTGAACTGACATTTCCCTTTTTTAATGCAAGCTAAGATTGATGAAAAATACCACTTATCTACATTAAGGGTCAAACTATCCAGCAAAAGAAGCCTCTGGTTCAGCGCGTCAGAGCAAAGTCAGTCTTACATAATCCGGGGACCAGAACGCGGATCACATTCTGATGATCCAATTAATGGTGGGATACTTTGCAATCAGCCAGGAAGCAAGGCCCCTAACAGATTGTGGGGCTGTAACATCAATTTCTTAAGTGCATTTAAAGGATTACAAATGTTAGTCCTGGCTTGAGATTGAAACACCTATTGAGGTGCTCTGAACCACATTACAGTAATTGGGTACCTGAATTAATGCCATTTCTTCTGATGGGCGAGTTGAATACATCAGAATTACTGATTTCTTTTGCTGTGTTTTACTTTCAGCCTTTTCCTTCTTATTCTCAGAGCATAAATCTGAGGCAGAATACCTCTTTTTTATCTAGATAGTTTTAATTACAGACCTGAGGCACCCAAATACTGTCTCAATTTCACCTTCTGGATTGTTTAGGCGCACTTTCATTTTTTTTAATCTTTTATTTTGCTTATTATTTTACCATGCTATGACATTAAGATGGGAATTTTTTTTCTTGAAGCTTCAGGGGTAAGGGGAAATAGGTTGCTGAGACATGGAGAAAGAAAAGTGTGTTTTTTCCTTCCTATATCCCTCTTCCACTATGTAAACCTTTTTATGCATGCACCAGATACCATTTGCAGTTTTGTACCTCTAGAGAGCTAGAACTAGGACTGCCTCAATTAGTCTTCTATTCCGTCTGAGGTCAGTTCAAGTAAAGGTCTCCATCATATCAAACTGGCAGGAATGCTAACTACCTGGGTATTTCAGACCATACAGGGTTCAGCTAAAGAGCTTAAAAACCACGTAGCTGCTTTCAAGAGTATTCAGAGAATATACAGCATAAAGCTGTATTTGTGTGCCAGAGACTAAATTCAGTCAGTGCTTAAAATCTGAAATAGGTTATGGCACAGGTTTGTTTGTATGTCTTTTCAGCCAGGCAGTGTCTCTGTTAGACCACAGTACAGAGCATATAGGACACATGCATTTTCCTATTGGATCATCTGGGTTTGGATAATTAGAGTTTTAACGGGGAACTCCATCCATTTCTGTCCTCAGCACTGTGGCACTGACATTTCAGCGACCTCGGCGGTGATTTCTCACTCGCAGCTAACTGGAATGTACACAACCATGATATAATGCCCACGCTGTGAAAAAAGAGGTGAGAAACAGAGCGTGGAATCCCAAATATTCCAGTCCGCTCTGTACATTTCATTTATCTGGTTACAGCACATCAGGCTCAGATATTGGTTTAATTACTTTTTTGAGGTCTTATTAGCAATTAGTTGTAAATCTACATACACATGCTTACTTTAATTCTCATGTGTTATATATCCTTTCTGAGGTATTTCAACTTTCTGTTTTTTACTCAAGACTCTGTAAAGAAACTGTGATGCTGCAGTGATTCTGCTTTAATTTTGGTTTTGCTTAAGATAACTGTAAACAGCAAAGATACAGGAGCTATATATCTTCCTTGCTGGTTAAGAGGAAATCGTAGCATATACCTTAAGGGAGCTAAGGAAGCACAATGATTTAACAAGCATATGAAGGAAAGAGACAGCTTCTAATTCAATAACAGAAGTTTCTGATGCTCAAGAAAAAGCAGCTTGTATGGTTTAGTCAGATAGTCTTTCGCAGTTAACTATTTTATTTTATTTTTAAATCTGTTTCCCACCACATAAGAACCATAAGATTTAGGAGCAGTCACTGGGGACCTTTCAGTTGTGCTCCTTCTTTCTCTTAAATGGTTTTGAATGTTCCTTAATTTCCTATCTCCATTAACATGGGATATTCCTAGAGTTTAGAAGTAACCTCTCTGAAACAAATAAAACCTATAAATTGTCTCCACATAAGACACGATTAATCAGGGGGCAGACCTGGTTTCATTTTAAGGGCCACACGTTGAAGCAGGGCATAAGGTTTTTCAAAATGTGTCTTGCAAATCTCAGCTACAGTTTCAGAGCAGCTTTTGACTCATTAGATGGTGCTGGCTGAAATGATTTACATACAGATAATGACAACGCAGACCCCAAGGACTAGTTAGCTGTTTAGCAGCATATACATTTCATATAACCACTTCCATACATCTAGTTTTAAATTCATTAACAAAAATTAATTGCCACCCAGTGGTCTACATTACCCTGCACACAGCTTCAATACACTTTCTAAATTACTGCTTTCTGTCACTCCTCCCAGCAATCTTACAGACAAGTTAAACTTTACTGCCTTGAAGGCATTGACGACCAATTTGTAGCAAAGCTCGTGTTTAAGTTAGTGAGAAATAACAACTGAACTTGAGGAAATTTGTCTTGTTTTTAATATCTCATTACTATTTTGGAATAACAGAAAACTTTCTCCCTCTCCCCTTTGGCAGAAGCACAGTGGAATGCTGAGGGCTCCCCTGCAGAGACACCAGCAATAACAGCTCCAACACGCTCAGAAAGCCCTGATCTCACCAGCATTCATCTTGGAGCCCATTCAAAGTTTACTGAAGCCATTAGGAAACTTTACATTAGCTCCAGCATTCTTCAGCTCAGACCTTCCAGCCCTATTGCCCCCCCTTCTCCTCCCCAGACCCTAATTGAGCTCTGCTGTGTGAGCATTAATTATGTTGTTATTGTTGTGGCACATCCAGCATGAAGTGACTCGTGATAATGCTGTCCAAACGTCTGTCTGCTTTTTTACAGCTTGGGTAAGGAGAAAAAAGTTCCTTTTCATAAGTAATTAACAAAAATTAGTCTTGGGTTTTTACAGATGCATAATGATTAGGACCCAAGGGGGAGGTAAGGTTCACTTTTTAGTAATAACATTTAATGGATAAAAAAAAGAAAAGTCTTTCCACACTCTTTCCATCATATTTCCCAAATATTTACAGTGTACACCTCGGGTTTGAAATAAGCCAGGGAGAATTAATGCATTGCTTACACTTGGAATCCGAGGTGGCCCCGTCCCAGCAGGGCAGTACAATGTGCTGTATCTTTCCCTTCTCAGCACTTATCTTAATCTTAATAACTAGCCAGACAACTGACTCCAGAGTCCTGGGCTTATCGACTGGAATTTGTCACATGCACACAAGAGAAGACAAGAAACGCATTATATAACAATGCCATACAAATCATTATCTTTTAATATTTAAAAGTATGTATTCAAAGTCTGATATGAACCCATTTTGGTTGAACTCAATTCCACTGGTTGTTATTAAATTTGATAGCAAATGAACAAAAATACACTTGTAACGTATTTATCTGCAGAAGAGTTTATTTGCAATAGATCAAAAGGCTGCTTCTTACTGCATTTTAGCTACTGCTATCAAATGCAATCTGCTTTTTAAACACGCTTTGATATGGGAAGACTATTTTCAAAACAGGTTAATAGGAAACATATATATTTATTTTTTTCCCAAGTCTCCCAAGCACCAAGAAATACCCAGAGCACGAACAGAAAGTCCATTGCGCCCTCACTGTGTGCCTACAGCACGATTTCTTTGAAACAAGTTTATATAAGCAAGAGGAATACCATTCCAACTGCAGCCACCAGGTGCTTGGGACCATGCTCTTAAAATTATCCAACAGACCTGAATTTTGGATCTGGAGCCTCACACAAAAGGGCACTTTTCACCAGGAGGCAGAGGCACGTGTGAACCACAGCACCAGGGGTACTCTCTGCTGCAAGGCTGCTCTCCTGAGGGGACTTTCCTGCTTCTCCCTACACCTCCATGGTAAAAACTCTGTGAGTATCCACACAAGGTGGTGAGAGGGGAGCAGAAGCACACAGAGAGTAACGCTTAGGAGGCCATTCTTGCAGAAAAAGGGAAAAGGACAATGGTTTTAAGCACACACCCTGTCAGTATTCCCTCTGCCTGCAGCAGCGTAAGAGAGAGGATGGGTACTTCACCCACTGCAATTATTAACAAGCAGGAGTATATGAAATGAATACAGGTTAACAAAACTGCTGTAAATTTGCTCCTCTCTTCTGCTTGCTTTGCTCCAAACCCAGCCTATACAGGATCCCTCATGCCAAGTATTACACCCTCAGCGATGGGGTTCACCCAACACAGGATACCAGAGCTGAGCTCAGACTCATTGCCACTGCCACATTTTTCCAAATATCTTTTCCATATTGAAAACTTTTGAAGATTACCCTAGGCCAATCTTTGTGTTAAATCACAAACCACAGTGAATCAATTAGTTAATCAATCCCATCAGGCAATCAATTAACATGAACTAAGAAATCCCTGAGCAGACATATTCTCATGTGAAGAAAGGTCACCTGCTGAGGCCTTTATATGTCTGTTCATATTAGTTTAAGCCCAGGTTCAGAAGGAGAAATTTTCCTCTGATAACAGTTCTTTGTATTGATGTGTCAGCACAGACACCTAGTCTCCGTGTACGTCTGGCAGAGAGCGTCTCTATTTTACTCGTGTAATAACTAGAGGCCACTTTCAGGAGAGGGAATCTGAGATTTGTGCTCTGATGTGGTGAGAGACGAGTCCTCTTTCGGTGCCACTGAAAGGACTTTGTACCAGGCTTTGAAAGGGTACCTTAGCAAAGGAGGAAATGGGGCTTTTTCAGGCACACACCTCAGAAACTGCAAGTGCAAGCAAGTTTGCCATCACCCCCAAACACTGAATCAGTATCTTGTAGTTGTGTGGTAGTTATCACTCAGGGATGACTCACAATTCAGTGATAAATCCATTCATTCAGATTTGCAGCTGACCTGCAGCCCAAGAAGTTGAGGTCACCACTGTTCATCAACAGGGAAAGCTGAATTTTTGGGTGGGAGGAAGCAAAGCCATCAGCACACACAAGGCCCCACATCAATATCGTGGTAAAGCAGAAGCTTCAGCAGAGACAAAAGGTGGTGGGCAATGTGAATTCTGTGAAATCAATGTCAGGCCTGCAGAATCCTGCTTGGTGACCCCACCACTGCTGTCTGTTTGGACAGGGGCTGTCCTGTGGAGCTGCTCAGCAGCACAAGTTTCTGTGCAGGTAGCTAAGGAGTGTGGCACCTCCAACCTCTGCCACAAGCTCAATGTCCCTTCTGCAGCACTCCTCTTCCACTAAACAAACTACACACTTAGCAGAAAACAGGGTATCAAATAAATGCGGGCACTGCTCTTCTAATCACAGCCAGAGTCAGGGGGAGAAAGAAAGATGCCTGAACAGTGGAGAATTGGCCTATCTTGGGATGGGGGGGAAAAATGCAAAGGTATGAAAATGTATTCAACAATGCTCTCAGTGCTCAGATCCAGCGGTGACAGGGCTATAAGCAGATGCATTAGGCTGGAAATATATCAAGGTTAGATTAAGCTGCAGAGTTTCCATTTTATTAATGGTCTTCAATCTGACTCCTTAATAAAATGGAAACCATTTGTAAAATTTTGATCAGAATCCACACTTAGCTTTCAAGTGCTTGCAACCTTTGGGTATATTCAGGAACAGATTTCAAACAGTCCATGCCTAAAAATGAAGGTGAGGAGGAGATGAGGAGAAAATGGCTCGAGGTGAATCATACCTTGGAGTGAATTATTATGTAAACTGTGATTTAGGCTACATAAAGAAATCATTAGGACAGCAGGGGGTTTTTCCACAAATCACAGATATGTTGGACCACTGCAGTATCTGCCACAGGTGTAAAGAGAAGAGTAAATATCTGAGATGCCTATATTTAAACATTATCCTCAATGCCATATTAGAGCTACTGGAGTGTTGCTTTGAACAAGAAAGAATGAGAGGCCAATGGGCTAAAGAAGGAGCGGGAACTGCAATTAATGCAATGCTGCATCATTTTCAATTCATTCAAGTTTCTTCCCAGCTGCTGACAGAGAACAGAAGAAAGAAAAGTTTTACCTAACAGCTACTGGAGAAAGAAGTGCTGTTGGATAAAATAAAGGTGACAGGAAAAAGCATCAGGAAATATCACACCACAGTTCCCTCTCCCATGCAGAAGGGAGCCTGCATAGAAAGAAGTTCACACTTCTAATGTAAAAAGAAACTGAAACTCATATTTATATGAGCCATAGAATAATTTCATTTAATAACAATCCTGCCAGAAGGGAAAAGGCAAAAAAACCTTGCCAGTGCATATGCTGTGCTGCTGCACTTCTTCTATTTGAAACCCAAAGAAGAAATCTTAAAGGAAATAATATTTGTTATAATATGGCAGGCTGTGGGTTAATTGACTGTTAGTTACACACAGATTTCTGAAATAATTTCAGGTAGACTTTTTCTCTGGTGAGTGATTGAATTTACTGAAAACAGAGGGCTCAAGCTCTCCTTTTCAGCCTTAGGAAAAGGAGAATGGCATCACACAAGATCTCCAAACAGGATCAGGATGTTTTTAAAAATAAAAAAAAAAAATACAAGGAGAACAGTATCACCCACACTGGCTTACAGCCCTCAGTAAGGAGAACATTATCCAAGGCCACGGCCTTTGTTAGCAAGCAGCGACTTTTCCTAACACTTGAACCTGATGACGTCTATCCTAATAAAGCTTACATCCTTAATGAAGCATGAGCACTTCCTCTGGGAAAGGCCCAGAACTATCAGGAAGGACAACATGGCACTGTAACAAATTAAGAGTCTGTTTCCCTCCCTTTGACTTTGATATCTACTTGGATGACATTTGCAGCACTTATGGAGAATAGGGTATGGAAAGAAGAACATTGATCAGTCTGGCCAGTTTATCTTAGGACACAAATCTGGAAATGTTTAACAGAACTAGACACTGTCACTTCACCTTATACCTCATGCTCATGGTGACCCCAGCTGAAAGTATGGAACATACTAATTCAGACTAACTGAACAATTTCTATAGGGGACACCTCCATCTGCTCTTCACAAGGCATTTGTCTGCACATCCACAGACTACCTGGCAAATACAAATGCAACACAAGGCAAGCACAAGTGACCACTCTATGGAGCCTGTCAGACACATGGGGTTTTGATCCAGGACAAGACAGGCAGGTGAAGGAAAAAGACAACGTGTAGTTACAGAAATACTATTGTTTCACAAGCCATACTTCCACAAAACTGTTTCCTCATAATCCAAATAAACCAGCCTCCTCATATGTTAGGGTCTTCCTGTTATCACACATGCTTTGGCATTTTGGCAGGGTGAGAACCACCTACACAGAATATTTTAGGCTGACACCTTCTTGAAACCACACCGAAGTCAAAAAGATAGCTGGGTCTCTAATTCCCATTTCCCTCCACTACTTGAAGTTGAGTAGTAAGATGGCACAGCAAAGCTGATAAATTCAGGTGTTCACACTTAAAATAACAAAAGACAGGGCCCCTCTCTGAACTGAACTAGCCCAAGTGAGTCGATATTTTGAGGGTTTTTGGGAGACTCCAGCTAGACTTAAAAAGAGTGCTTTGTAGTGTCCATCTCGTGCTGAAAGAGAGGGTATTCAGCATGGTGCTAATCCAATGCAGCACACAAACGAGCAGTTTATTTAAAACAAAACTTGATCCTTATTGGGAGCTGAGATATTTGAAGTACACACAAGTAAAACTAATTTAACCTTTGAAAAGTTATCTCCGGAGGGAAGAATAGAAATCCCTTTATAAGATTTTTAAGCACTGCAATTATTGACGAGGACTATATTACTTCAGTTTTCTCTGATCAGAAAAAAAAGCAAAGCCACAGGAGACATCAGCAGCTGTCAGGCTGTTTTCCAACTGCAATGAGGTAGTTTACAGTGGGCTTGTGCCAGTCTCTTAAGACCCAGTTAAGAAGCCTTTTTAAAATGCCTTAAAAAGCCAACTCATACATTAATCAAGTTGAGCTCTCATCCATACTTACTGCAATACATCAACTACCATGTCTTTTTTTTATTTTAATAAATTCCAGTTGACAGCAGACACCTTATTAAGGCTCACTAAAATGATACAATAAGTAAAAGGCTATTAATATTGCTTTTTTCCCCCGCTGCTATTGTCTTGCCGCACTGGTCTGCAAACAAATTCAGGCTGCGTTACAATTAATGCCAATGGAACTCCTTCTAACGACTTCCAGCTTGCTAATTTTTTACGCTAATAATAAAAAAAAGGCATTGCTATGCAAGAACGGCCCCCTTTTATCATGCTCGCATGGCACACTAGAGAGCTCCTGCCATTGTTCACATGAAAGACAATTAAACCCAGGAACATCAAACCCAAAAATGACAATCTGCTAACCAGCACTGGGTATTGCTGAATTCTTTTCTCTATTTTCTGAACTGATAGAAAACAATTCTCCAAAGACGTTTCCCTCTCCCATGCCCACCCTTTGGAAAAAAAAAAAAGTTTGAAATACTCTCGCTGATTTATGCATCTCTGCTCAGAATTTATTAACTGGCTGGGGCCAATTTCACTCTCAAACATCTATTGCCTCCAGGTTTGAATTCTGGACATATTTCAAGAAATGCAATAATATTGTCCACATAGCTTCATATTTAAAAATCAACATGATTTTTTTTCATGGTTCATGTTTTCTGAAACACAATATAAAATGCCAAAGGCAGGAGGATAAAGCTGATGTGGTAACAAGTTTATTTCTTCCAATCTTCTAGGGAGAAGGATGGAGAGCAAAAAGGGTCATCAGGTTTGCTGCAAATTAGGTGCATTCACAGTGTTAATTTAGAATAAAGGTAACCACTTGGTTTTTGTTCACCAGCTGTCCTGATTGGAGGCTCTGCCTTTGCATAAGCCCATACCTGTCCCAGCAACTTGGGCCCTAGTCCAGTCACTTTATTCTGCAACACAGTACATTCATATTTACCTCAAGAAGTCCAAGAAGCTAGAATCACAGCAAATAGCCATTTAATATTCTGAATATTCATGTTCCTGGTAGTTCAGTGTGTGCATGCATATATGTGGCAACATTATATACACGAAGTTAAGAAGCAATTGGTAACCTGCTGATTGCTACAGATTTGACAGGAGTAATGAGAGGCAACACTTTGGCTGAAGGACACAAATCTTTTGAAAAAAAAGTCTAGATTACATTTAGTACTGAATCACAAAACTATGTATAAATACCAGACCTTACAAACATGCAGAAGGAGAAGGAATTTATATTTTTGAGGAAAAACTAGGAATTCCCATCTCCTTTTGCCATACACATCTTACTTCCTACCCCCTTAGGCTGAAGGCAATCAGGCCTTAAACCTGTCACCTGAGCAGGCTGGGATATTTCAAGGCCTCTGCTTCAGACCAGAGAAGTTGTGGTAAATTCTACTTTTGGGAGAGAAGAACATTTTTGTGTTGTTGTCTAATAGCCACTGAGAGCTGTGGAGTGTTAAGAACATACCCCAGAAAAGACAGATTAGTAGGAAGTGGCCAAAAGAGGCCATAAAATGTGCATTAAAAATGCAATTCATCACATAACTGTGCAATTTGTCAAATGGATATTGTACCTTTCATAGTGTCTTTTGGGACAGAAGCAAAAGAAAAAGGCCTGGGAGATAACAGTTCTATTCCTGGCTCTGCTACTGGTTCTCTTTTTGACCTTGGGGAAGGCTTTTTAGCCAAAACATGTGGACTGTTTTCCACTTCTATTATTGAACCTCTAACTTCATTTTGATTAAGTTCATAGTTGGACTTCAAAATCAGTGTCCTGAAAACAGAGAATTAGTAGGCCCCTGACACCAAAATCTGACTTCTCAGCTGTCTGTTAGCCAAGGTGTGAACCTACATGTCTTTATGCATAAAATTGGGAAGACAAAGCTAACATCTTAAAAGAGATTTCACAAGAATTAATTTGATATTTACACAGGTGTGATTAAATAGGTATGGAGGTATTTAATTGTTCTACTAAAATGACCCTAAAATAATTGCTAATCTGTTCTCTGTCAGTCAGGGGGCTGGATATTTGCTGGCTATGGAACAGCATCAGCCATTAACTGGCAGGTTGGGCTACAGAAGCATGGAGCACGTGGTCCTTGCCTCTCACACCTGTTGTGCTTCCCAAAGAGGATGCACCTCAGTGGCTGCAGGAGCAAGGGCAGAGAACCTGATGGAAGCAGCTCTGCTGCTCTGAGCTAGTGCTGCCCTCTGCTCTGACCAGTGGTTTCAGCACAGCCTCACCACCCCCAGAACTGCACTCACTGCACCCATTTCAAGAGTGGGAAAGCTCACATCACCTCTCTAGAAGGCAGTAACCTGTTTTCTAGCACCAGTTTGGCCCACAGTTGTGCTCCATCCAAACACATGTTATTTGGGCCCCAATAAACACATTTACAATTCTTCCATCCCCAACTTAACTTTTCTGAGGTATCAGCTGTCCTGTCCCCTAGAATGGCATTTGTGATAAGGACAAACACACTTGCATTAAGTGCATTGAAAAGTCTTTTTGTATCTGGGTTGAGACCCGTGGAGCACAGCCTATGATCTGTCTCCAGTAGTGAGGAAGCCAAGAGTCACTGGCAGCATCCTCACCTACGAAAATCCCCAATTTTCATGGGTGAGGAGGCTGCTGCGCTTATCTGGCACCCTGTGCACTTAGTGGACAGCCTGTCCAGGGGGTGGCTGTGTTCACATTCCACCTGCAGCTGCCCCTGGGTGCCACCCGTGCAGGCAGAGGTCTTTATTTCTCCTCAGTGCTAGAGACTCCAGCTCTACAGCAGAGTGCAGGCTTTCACTCTGCATCAGCCAGCTGCTCTGTGAGTGCCAACTGCGTGCAGGGGCTGCATGTCAACCACTGCCATTCCTCAACACAACTCACTTGCACTTAAAAGACACAATAAAAGAAAGGAATCTCTGTTTTGCTGCATTTGGAGAGGCATGGGGGCATTTTGTATGTTTGTGATTTGTTTTTGTTTTTTTTTTCCATCTTAAAGAGACAAAACAAATTACAAGTAATGAAAACATCCGCTTCTCTTTTGCATGGTCACACAGGCACTACATTTGGCTCACTTAGACACTGTGCCTGAGCCAATTTAGATGTGACATCCCAAACAATTATATGACCCCCTCAAGTCTACAAAAAACCCACTATTTTGCCCACAACATTCCAACTTTGCAGCTTATTTGAGCCCCACAGAAAGTGTAAGAAAGCAGACCTGAATTAGTACTGCTAAAATCAGAAGCTAAGTTTCTATTAATTTCTTCACAAAAGAAAAATAAAGGGAGAAAATTAACAGGTCTGACATCAAAGATGAATTTTAGCATTGCCTACCCTGGTGTCAATCAATAACAAACCCAAAGAGTTACTCTAAATTAATGCAGATAGAAAATGAAAGTAGACAAAACCCATACAGACTGTAATGAAATTGCTTATTGATAGTGCTTCACTTACTGTCCAAATAAAAAAGGAGTATATGACCAAATTGTTCTGTACACATTCCCTTCCTTTTAATTACAGAGTAAGAGCAGCAATCGTTATCTCTTCTATCAACTCACTGAGATTTATAATATGGCCTGCTCCCCACACTTAAGACAATATAACCCTACACCACAGCAATATTGTAGTGCCACATCCTGTATCCTAGCAACGGTTTAGGGCTTGCATTTGATGTCAAAATAATGGGTCCTGCTTAATCTCTTGGTTTTTTTAAAGTAGGGGGTAAAACACTGAAATCCAGGAGTTCAGGGGGAAAAAAATCACTGAGAAGCATTCTAAAAGCAGCCCTATGGGGTATATACAGATGTGCACACTCTGATGTGTATGGCTAAATAGATAACCACATGTATACACAAAATAGATGGTCTCGTTTTTGTCTTTAAATTGTTTAGACAGGAGTGAAAGCTGAGAAATGGAATGATGTATATCACTTTCAAGATACCAAAGGCTTTTAACAAATACAATCTTCCTCCTGCTTTTATCAGTTCAGTGTCTTCTGTAAAAACATGACTTACAGTCCCAGTTTTTCCTCATTTAAATTTGGTCCTAACACCATATTAAAAGAAAAATATATTCCTGACTCTCTAATTTCTTGTGCCTCGTCTATCTTCTTTCAAAGATTTGTTTAAAACATACTGATTAAGTCATCTAACTCCTAGCGACACTCTCCAAGTTATATCACAGCTGAGATTTTTCTGTATTGACTATTTAAAACATCAATTGTGATGGAAAAATCCAAATGGCTTGGTTTGTAAGAGCACCGGGGATATGTGGTAGTACCCAGTAATAGTGACCAAATAGAATAACAGTATTAGGCATCTCTGCTGCAGTTCAGAGACTGGAAAGCACTTTGAAAGCCAAGTATTCAGGTCTGCGTGGCTGCCAGAGAAGAATACATGTATGTATGATGCACACATGCATACACCACTTCTGCAGAAGAAAGACACAGGACCAAACTCACAATTTTAAAGACTGAGGAAATGTGAAAAACTGACAGCTATGCTGTTATAGTCTTCCCCAGGCAATCCAGTCTTCCTTTCTATCGGCACAAGTTTGCAATTCTTACTTTGAATGCCCATGGGAACACTGCAAAACAGGTAGGGGAAGAGAGCATCAGCCATCCCGTGAGCAACAAGTAAACAGGGTTATGTTGAACCTGTGGGTTTCTAAAGACACTTGTACTCACACAGCTAAGTAGGCTTGGGAATATTTGCTCTTCTTTGCCCCCAAGGCCTCAACAGAACACAAGGAACAAAGATTGTTTCAAATTGTGTTTGGGGTTTTTTTTTCAATATTTCCCTATACATCACTTAAAAATATACAGGGGAAAAAAACCCCTTTCTCTCTGAAAGCCCCTGGTGAGGGTACAAACCAGCAAAAGGTTTTGTACAGCAGTCACTGCCCATCCAACAGCTACATTAACAAACCCTCAAACACCCACAGTACCACAGCTCTGCCCTCTCTCACTTCACCCCACTAATCCACTCCCTTGGGGAGAGCCACATCCAAACAGGCAGCCCCTGAAGCGTGCCCCCAGCACCAGCTAACCCCAGCTCTGTGGGACCAGCAGGGACAGAGAAATGAAGAAATGGGAGGAGTCGCGCTTGGGTGCCTGGTACAAAGAGAGAGCCACTGAGCAAGAAGAAAAACACTGCTCGCAGGAGAGCAATTTCTTTTTGTTATCCACAATATTTTACTTCTAGCTGCAAACCTGGAGCTTGAAAGGATCCTTGTGAGTGCTGTTTATTTATTTAAACCAATTCTTGCAGCTCTGCTTCTCTGTAAACAATACTGAGGTGAAGAGTTTACAGGAGCACATTGTCCAGAGTTCAGCACCAGGCAGCACCCAGTTTGGGAGGCTTCCCCTTCCTTCTGTCTCAAAGGGAACTGTTTAGTGCGTGGGCACATGCACACAGCAATTCACCTTTCTCTGCAGTTGTCATCACAGCCATTCCCTGACAGATATTATTATCCCCTGAAGATGGTGCGTGGACAGCCCTATCCCCTGCTACGCTGTCCCAGTTTTATAAACTGCAAATCTGGGCAGCTTACTCCACGGGAGGAAAAAAAAATACAAATAAAGCTGTTTAAAAAGAACAGCTGGGGCCACACTGCTGCATTAATGTGGCCCCTGCAGAGGAAAGGCACCATCTCTCTGTCACTCCAGGCCCTTCCTTCCCCCTGCAGTGACACCCCACCCACCACCAGTGAGCCCTGCCACAGCCTCACTGGGCAGCAAAGGGGGGCCCAGCAGCAAATCTTCTACACCTAAGCAAATGAGATGTAAGTTGGGAAGGAGGGTCAAGGATCCCTGTGGCACAGATTCCCTCCCAGCCAAAACCATTGCAAGAGAGCCCTATGAGTTTAGGCAACATTTGCCTCAGCTTCTGCTGAGAAACTTTGAAGATGAGCACAGCCTTGTGCACCCACCTGACCAAGCTCAGCCCAAGCACATGTCTAAGGACTGATTCAAACTGAAAGTCCAAACAGAAGAGGTTTAAATGCCAAGCAAAGTCTGAATTAAAATTTATGGGTTTTTTTCCTCCAGAGCTATGTGATCCAACACAGGTTGGCAGTAAATGGAAAACAAAAAACCAGAGCCACTTACAACACATTTTTCAAAGGACAGCACTGCAACAGGGTCTCTGATCAAATGGCCATTGTATGAACATGAGTCTTACACACAAATCGCGTCTCTGTGTTTCCAAAGGAATTTTAAAAAACCCACAAACCACAAAAGCAAAACAAAAATACCCAAACCACACAATTTGCTTAAGTACTCATTTTGAGGGCAAATATTCCCTTGATCCATAAGCAACAGAAAACTTGTAAACCGGGGGACTATGCAAGTTTTCCATCCTGGTGTCACATAGCCTCATTTCCCTTAGACAGGCAAAGCTAAAATGAGAGGTTGGTAAGGAGAATACCATTAGCAAATGGTCTGACCCATAGGTAGATGGCTTGCCAGCCAGCTTTTAAATAACTTGTTTGTATAATCTCTCAACACACACCTGCCTGAAGTAATTTGTCCCCTTTTTGGGTGTTTTTTTTTGTTTTTTTTTTTTTTTACAATTTTAGTTTTAGGTGTTTCTATTTTTAAAGTAAAATGGATTTTGTTGATCCTGCAACAAATAAGCTCCAAATTTTGCTGGTTAATTGCCATTTAGCCACACAAAACCCTGAGTTTCTTTTCTTTGGCCAGATGAGCAAAAAAGCCATAGACATGTTGAGACCATTCAAATTCCAAATCTTTAAAGAAACAACAGAGCAGCAAAGTATAGGGATTTCAAAAAAAAAAAAAAAAACCTCCCTTGAAAAATCAGTCTCAGCTAAGTCACTATTTGGTAGAAACTCCTTTGGTATATCTGTCATTTTGATACATACCAGCTTTTTGCTTAGAACAAAAGGGACAGAAGTGTCTAATTACTATCACACTGCACACAATAACACTTCTTGGACATCCTCAAGTAAAACCTTAAAAAAAAATACAACAAAACTCAGGCTGCTTATAGATGACCAGCTCATGAGGCATTTAAGGTTTTTCAGTTAACCTTTACAGTCACACAAAACACATTTGTATCTTGTGGTCACAGTGAGATCCCACTTTATCATCTTTGATTTGCTTCTTTCTTGAGAATTTTCACCTGGTTTTCCAAATCAGCATCCCATCACTGAAGTCATATAACACCACCAGTGTATGGCAAACATGAGATTTGGAAATTCACTGTACTGCAGACCCTCATTGAATAACATTCAACCTCATGTTTACAGCTCAAGTGATTTCAAAAGAGATGAGTAATCTAAGTTTGTTTTTTAAGTCTTTGGCTGTAGTTTATGCTACACCAGCAAACTCTGAACTTTCAGTGTACAAATTTCCTCTCTCCCTGTCATCTGAAGAAAACAGAGCACAGCCCCACTGGCATCTTCATCTACTACCTGCTGCTGGCTTGGAATGTAATGTCAAAATTAAAAAACTGATACCAAGTCATTTTCTAAAATAAAGTTCAATATTGTGTTTTGAAGAAAAGGGGCACTTAAGCTAAATCAAATGTTTAGAATTTTGGTCAAATTCAGATCATCACCAGCTGCTTCTCCACAAGTGCCTCTGATTCAACTGGGACTACAAATGTGACTTCAAACCTTACTAGCCTAGTCTTTCCTATTAGGCTCTTCTGCGTTTAGCCACAGCTGTAAAACCTGTGAGAAGTCCCTTTCCCATTATGTTTCCAGTAAGATGCTGGCAATGAAGAGATATGCAAGAATGCTACAGAATGGTAAAAAAAAAAAACAGAAAAAAGTGTGGTTTTATTTCTTGCCTAAATATGTAGGCAACCATTAGTGAGTGGTAGATTGCTTAACTTCATTACACAGATACTCTTCATGTTTTGTTTGTGATTATTTAAAATGGACTGCTGGTACAAACTCATTATAAGCAAAACAGAGGGAAAGTGCCTATGATCGTAATTTGTGACCTTAGGAGATCCCAGGTGCAGAAAAGACTTGAAGTATTTGCAAGGGAACACATCTGTGTTGCATCAGATGCAGGTTCCAGACCACGAATCTTCAGGTAACAGTGAGTAACACAAATATTCATGGCCATCTACTGCCATTCTTTTGGTGGATTGCAAATTTCAGAATGCTAATTTCAGTTGATGTGTGGATGTATAACTTCTCTTTTAGTATTTATATACAACTATCACATTTTTAAAGCCATTAACAATGCAAATACTCAGCATCTGCCATTTCAAGAGTTCTCTGTCAGTGAAAGGTTTTAAAAGGTTTTGATCTCAACGTGCTGAACTGCTGAGCCCAGTAGTCTCACATTTATGCCAGTGTAAATTAGCAACAAGTCAATGGAATTAAACTGGAGCAAGAAAAAAAAGTGGTGCAAAGATTCTCATATTCCCATTTTAATTATCACAGAAATTAGACTTGAAATGCACTGCAGTGAAGTCAAGAAAAAAAGCAAAATTAATATTTATAAACTAAACAATGCAGTTGACATTAATAATACTTTGTTTGTTTAAAGTGTAGCACAAGTTGCTTGACCATTTGTAGCAGCTTTTTGTTTTACTCTTTACCTATTCCTGACACAGTGTAGCACTGAACTAAGGTAGTGTTTTAGGTGTTTTCAAATGGTGAAAAATTGTGAAAAGGAACCAGACAGCTGCATGAAATGGTGAATTTTGTTGTTAACAGAGACTCTGGAAGATACTGCACTTGGAACAATTCATCCACAGAGGACATCCCTCAGCTTGGTTAACTCAACCTCACACTTCAATTTGCCAAGCTCAAATATGAAGCACCAGTTGTGAGTAAGGGGCAAGGTGCTCTCGGTGGGGCAGGTAAATAATCCATGAGATGGACTTTTAGCCAAGGGATGGGCCAGCTGGACCAGCAGGTAAATAATCCACAAGATGGACCTTTGGCCAAGGGATGGACCAGCTGGAGGAGCTCGGTGTCTGTGGGATCTGGCTTCCCGTTCATTCCCTGCTCATCCCCAAACCCCCAGCAGGACAGGACTTACTGAAGGCCGAACAACTAATTAGCAGCTTTTTTCCACCGACTAATACAATTCCCTTCTAGCTGCTCCATAAAGAAGATTCAGTGGAATACCTCTGTGAAAGCAGTGGAATTCCAGGTAGTTATGGTGACGAATTTCATTGTGAATGAGGATCAATGTCCCATACTACTTTGAATAGTAATTTCTTAATTCTTATTCAAATCCGGCCAGCAAGATAATATAACTTGAACTGAATTGGCCATGTGATCCTGATGGCATCCCATTAATGGGCTGTTCACTTAATTTATGTAATTTTTAAAAATTAAATGGTCATATTTTAAATCCCTACTGCGGTCCTTCAGATTGAAAGTACATGTTTAAAAGTTATAGTCTCTTTATAAATCAGTATGTCTGCACTTCTTAGTTTGTTGACTGAACTTTCCCCAAGTTTTAATTCATCTTTCCTCATCTTTCTCTCTTCTGCCTGTGAGAACATTACAAAATCCCTGCATCCAGCCATTTCATACCCATTAACTAGCCATGTTATGCACCACAGGAAAAAAACCCTCAACATTTGTAAATTCTTATTTGTGTTGGCAAACAAACCATGGTTTTCTATTTGCACAGAGAGAGCATAAAAATCCAGTTATAGGGACACTTTCACTGATAGTCAAAAGCCAAATAAATCCTGTCTGTAAGCAAAACGACCATGAAGGCAGTTATTAATAACAACAGCTTACAGACCTAATTCTGCAAGATGCTGAGCTTCCCCCTCTGAGCACAGAGGAATCCAAGGTGATCGGCACCTCCTGCAAAGTATTTGGCAACTGTGGCCTAAAGGGCTCACTGCAGACACTCAGCCGTGCCCCAGGAGCACAGCTGCCCCCAGCAGCCCCAGCCCTGAGAGGGAGCAAGATACTGGGAAAAGAAATGCCCCCTCTACCCAGGGCTATTTATAAAGCTTGCACTAAACATTTAAAGCCAAGCCCTAACTTGGCAAGGTGTCAAGGACCACACTGAAAAAAACCCCTATACCCTCATTAAGAAAACGCATGAAGCACTGATTTCTATTTTTGGCCACAGTTGTAAGCATTGCCAGGGTTACAGCTGCTTTATTGTGGTTTCTCAAGAATTTCCTTGATAAAAAAGGACAACAGAATTAGCTGAGCCTTTTGGAAATAGCTGCACAGTCCAGCTGTAAAACAATGTCAAGTAGCTGGCAAAAAAACAAACCAAAACCCCACAATATAACAGTAGCTGCATGTCTACCAGCAGTGGCACGCTCGCCCTCTGAAGTTCCTTATTTGGAACTGGGAAAGGGCAAGAAGAGGGAGACTTGAAATCTTCTAAATCTACTGCCCAAACTGGTACAGAAGTGTTTTTGTTGGTGAGCACATCATGATAACCTTCCAGTGAAGACACTTTTCTAGCAAGACCTAGGGGTGCCTCGTGCACAGACGTGTAGGTGGAGATAAGGGATGGAGATGGAAACGAGTTCAACATTCTTTTCTTCCAGAGGGAAAAGTATTTAGCAAACAGTGTACTAGGAGAAAGAACTGAAAAACAAAGTAATAAAATCTTCAAAGCAATTGGTCTTTCTTATTTCATGCCAAAGAATTACAATCTGTATCATTTTCTAGGAGAAGGCAGCTCAGGTACAGGATTTAGGGTCAAGAGGACTGGATTCATCAAAGCCTTGGGCAAGCAGCTCTTGGCTTTTCCTACTAAATGCCTGCTCGCTCCCCCAGTTTCTGGAGGAATCAAAGACAATCAATGGTTTGTACCTGCTGGAAAGATGAAGAGAGAGGAAGCTTTCCCTTGCATGTATGCACGCATGCAGACCTATTTCATGTCTGTAAGCAGGGACAGATCATCCATATACTGTTATGTCACCGGAGTTTTAGAATATCAAATAAAAATCTTCCTGTAAAGGCAATGAAATGTCCAGACAAGGATATTATATCACATTACATATTCATTTCAGTGTTCATATTTTTATACTATTATTCCTGTGGTTTTTGAGGAGAAATAAAAATGCCCTGTCCTTCCCTCAGCTGAAATTCAGATATACTGACAAACATGCTGAACAGTGAGAGGAAATGGCTACATGGGCAAGTTACAAGGAAGTGCACTAGTTATTCCCCAGCTTTGTAAAAGCAAAGCTCACAAGAGAAGAGGAGAAAACTTTGGTGGGTAGAGGAGAAAATGAAGTAAGGCAGTTCACTACCAACTACAGTGAATCAGTTCCTGCACATGAGGACCCAATACCTAGGTTCAGAGTAAGTTTCTGTGTTAAATTTTAATACTCCTTCACAAGTCAAATTTTTTCATACTTCAGTACTCTTAGTGATATACTAAGAAAGGTTATAATTATACATAATCACAATAATCAACCCCATAATTATTTCACCTGGGACCCTTTCCATTCCTGCCTGACTTAGCTATATGGTGTCAGTTTTTAGACTGAGCACCATGAGTTGCGAGAAACTGCTTAGCTAGAGCGACACAATCAAGACCAAACCAGGTTAGCTGCTGCGCCCCCGGCAGTGTAAGTGTTGAATAATGAAAGTCTTCTCTTAGACCAAGCAGTAACCTAATATCTGTATTAAAAAAAAAAAAACAAAACAAAAAAAAAACCAAAAACAAAATAAAAACAAAAATAAAAAAACCCCAAACCAAAAAACCAAATCACAAAAAAAAAAAAAAAACAACAACAAAAAAAAAAACAAACAACAAAAACCCACACAGAAAAAGTGGATTCATTTGTCATGTACAAGTAGAGAAAACAGGGCACTCAGCTGGAACCCAGAAGATATGAATTACAGGTAATATTTTCAAGATTGTCTAAGGTCTTGATAATTAAATTAACTCAGGCATAGCTCACTCAACATCACGGTCCCTAGATTTCTTTTAAATATGGGTTCAAGGTCAATGGTGAGCAATACCTGAAAATCCTTAAAAATACCATATTTTAAGAAGCAAAATCCTATTCAGAGGTGATAGTGAACACCTGAACACCAACAAAGTCAAAGTTAGGTCTATTTGCAGGTATATTTGTTCTCTAGCCTGTGCTGTTGGTGATGGAAGAAGTGGCTTCCTGAGGACTGTCTGAAGCACACACTGGGCTCACCTCCAGGAGAGGCCTGTTTCAGTACATAATCTAAAAGGAGATGCTGAAATACTCACCCCGCATATCTGTGCTTTTCTTTATAACCATACTTCTGAGAGAGCCCAGAGTCAAACCCTGAAGGGCTAAGTTCCCTGACAGCAATGCTCTTCAGAAAAATGTTTTTCTTTAAAGTGCTTTCACTCATTTTGCCTGTTTGTCAAACTAGGTCCTTCTTCATACTCAATGTCCTTGCCTGTTGGTCTCATCCTTTCCTTTTAGACTGCAAATCCTTCTCTAGCCTGGAGACCCTCTGTGTTTACCTCCTCCCTTGCAGAACTCAGCACGTGCTTGCCCATCTCAACATTAGCACGTTCAGTGAGCTGGCTTGGGATAAAAATATGATGGCACGAGCAGGTGTGTCATTGTCACTGTGCCAGCTAGGAGGGTTTTTGTTTTGCCCAGTTAAGAAGCACAGTATTTGTACAGACATAATAATATCTAAGAGATCATGTCTATCTTTGGATTCTGCAGAAGTGTTTTTCACTGAGTTCCTAGTAGCCAAGTTAACTCTTTGCCCAGAATGAATATGCAGCATCCCAATCGTGGAGTGAGTGAATGGAAAGCCAGAAATAGAGTCCTGAAGATCAATAGATTTGACTGAGAAAGCGTTTGCATTCTCAGGGGTAGAGATCATTGTGTTTCTAAGTGGATCAGAGATATGATCCTTGGCTGCTGTGAATGGAATGGAAACTGGATGCCATCAGCAGGAGATACGAGTGCTGATGCAGTGAGGTAATGTGGTAAGGAATAGCGGAGTGGAAGGAATGCAGTGCCACTGCCCTGAGGAATCTTAAAATTAGCTCAATCTGGCATTCAAACGCTGGGTGAAGTGAAAAGGAAAAAAAAAAAGCACAGCAATTTTACAAGAGAATCGTTTCTGAAAGGAGAACAGTGGCTCTCTGCACTGCCAATCAAGACCCACGAGGCAACTCCCTACAAATCTGCCACCAGTCTCACCAGAGCCACCACAATCCTGGGAAGGAAAGGCAGCATTGAAAAATGATGGGTTAGTTCTACAGAAATGCAAGCCAAAGTCAACCTCACATGGATCATATTTTCACAAGAAAATCTCACAAGAAAGGTTAAATTCCTCTACAGTTTCTCTAAAGATCCTGTAAGGAGGAATGTCTCCTTTGAATGATACCAGCAGTAAGTTTCGCTTTTGTCTCTGATGAGAGTCAGGTTAGCCTGAAAATTAATATAATGACTCCAGCCAAAATGCAGCTGCTGCAGTAGGGTTCTTAGGGCACTGATTGTCTCCTCTCTAAAGCCAGGATGCTACTGCTTGGTTTATATGAAGGAGGAAGTTGCCTCTACTTTCTATCACCTTCTTCCACAGCTCCAACGCACAATGGTTATTAACCTTTCACAATAACTTCTATTATTGTCAGGAATGCAGAGGTTAAAGCATAACTCCAAGCCTACCTCAGGGTTATGTTTCAGGGGCTAGAGGCAGGAACTAATAAAATACTCACACTGATGGCTTTATTTTGAAACTGTACTGTAATGCTTGTAATTATGGCTACCCTAATTTTCTTCTATTCAAAATTACAGGGTATTCCTTACCCCTTCTGCACATTAAATACCACAGCCATAGGACAGTCAGAACCTGCTGGCAGGCAATCAAACTCCCAAGAGATGGAAATGCACACACCACAGCTGCTTTTCTGCCACATGCTGTCCCAGCAAAGAGGGACTGAAAGTCCAAGTGAAGATGGGATCTGACTGCAAAGCCAACATGCAGATTTTACCCCTGAAGGTTACTTGATACCTATTCCAAGGTCTAACCATGGACACTGAAATGTGTTTTACATATTTACAAAGCATTCTATTAACATTTCCATCAAAACGGGAAAAAAAAAAGAAAAGGAGAAATAAAACCTTATTAGGCACAATTCTCAGTGAGTGATATCTGCTTGGCACAGAGCAGACTGGGTCGTGTCAAGGAGATGGTGATACACACCATCCTTACGCCAACCCCAAATTCCCTATATCAGCACTTCTAAATTCTGCGGCAATTCTACAGCTGCAGGCCTTGGGCAAGCAGAAAAGGCAGAAGTGAAATAAAGCCCTGTCATGTCATCTCCCTGTACCACACACCCCTCAGCAGAAGCACAGAGGCAGAGGTGCAGGTTGGGAATTAAATAAAATAAAAAGGAGGAAAATTCTCATTGCTGGTCCCAAAGGAGCTTCTCTTTTATAGGGGAAGAGCCCTGCCAGGACTTTGCAATCAGATGATAGCACCCCCTGCATTGTTCAAGCACTGTCAAGGGGCATTACACTCAGAAGATAATCCAGCCCTTGAACTCCCTAGGTACTGGTTTTAAATACCTCTGATGAGATCCAACTGCAGCCTATCTGGGTATGCCTCAACCATCTAGCATCACATTTGGTTATGTCTACAAAAACACCAGCTAGGAAGAAAGAGATAATGAAGAATGACTTTATAGTCTCTTATTTGAGAAAAAGCTAAACATATGGATCCTGGCACTGAAAGTATGGAATCTGTGATAAAAACATATGGATATCCATATGGGGGGGGAAAAAAAAAGCAAGGAAAAAAAAAAAAAAGCTTCTCGGCCAGAAATTCTGTGCTTGCATTTTTATCCTGTATGCACAGTGCACCCCCTTCCCTCTGCAGCGCGTCGCTGCCTGCCGATGGATTAGGATGTTATAAATTCACATGCAAATTTCACAAAATGCTCTACTGTTATCAACTTTATTAGATTTACGAATACAGTCCCGCTTATATTTTTTTATTCTTTTAATCCCTTTCATCACTTAATAGCTCAGAAAGTAATGGATTTCAGTAAAAAGGAGAGGCTTATTACAATCAATCCTGTTGCTCTATCTCTGCTCGACGCTCAACTAATGAAACTTATTTTTCTTCAGGACCTCTACAGGAAATCCTTTCCTAAGGAAAAAAAAATGTTTAATATGTTGCTGACTTGTAATACTGCAACTGTATTATTCCTCTCCTTTGGGTGTCCATCCAGAGGTTTGTAAGAGCTATTAATCGTACTTTATTCACCAAATTCTAGCCTGTAGTGACACAAGAAGCTACTGAATCTTATTTAATACAATACGCCAACTTACAGTTCATATGACTGGAGGCCCACACAGTATCTTTTAACTCTGAAAACTCAAAGATTAATTTTCTTTTTAAATAGTGAGGGTAACAAGTTGCCAGAAAGGGCAACTTTATCAAAAGGTTTACATCTTAAATAGTCCCACTGTTGAGGATCACAAAGTCTCTGTCATCCAAGTTAGCCTTCCCTAAGATCTTATTTCAAGCATACAGTTTTTAAAGCTGTCTCAGTTCCCTCCTTTTGCATCCTTTGAATAAAAAGGCAAAGTACAAAAACAGAAAACACCCAACCTTCATTATTTAATTCTCTGTTAAGAGCTAAGGAACCATCCACAGATGCACTGGTTTAGCTAAACCTGCCATACCCCAGGGCACCCTGCACAGCCTCCAGGCCAGTCCTGCCCATGCTGCTTGGCTCATCTGCCTGCTCTTCTCTCCATCACTGCTGGCATCCCCTCCAAGCCTGGAAAAGTGCTCCAGAGCTTGTCCCTGTGTCCTGGGGGCTGTGCTACCCCACAGGATGCAGCCAGTGAGGCTGCCCAGAATGCTCCCCTCAACACAGGACCACCAGCAAGCGCCTTGGACACTGCCGGCAGAAGAACTCTGCTTGCTCCTAATGCATGGATGCCAAAGTTTATGGATATGCTTATTTCACTACACAAGTGTGAGGAAAGAAAACAACTTTGGGGTGACTTTTATGCCAGCAATGAATTAAGTGTTTTACCATTTCTCAATACCTCTCCACAGGAGAGCAAAAAATTTATGTCAGCAAAAGAAGCTAAGTCCCAATCGACCACGAGGAAGCTACAGACCAAGTCACTGCTTCAAACCAGACTCCTTACAGTTAAAGAACATTCAAGGAAATATTTTTCTTGGGCTTATTTATTATTAATGGAAATATTTGTTTGCTGGGATTTTTCTTTGCATCTGACCAGGACTGGAAATGAAAGTAGCATGAGAAAAGTTAAAAACAGAGGCATCATTTTAGAAAGAAGAGGTGCTGCATGTTATCAGGAACAGGAATCAAAATTCCATTTCCATTTTCCGACCCAACAAGATCTGCAGCACAGTATGGTTTTAGCTCTATTTAGTCAGTTGACAATAACATGGGACTTCCTACACTTCTGCCTCTGCTCTGGCCAACTCCAGAACTATCCATGAAGGTTACGGGATGTAAACAACCATGCAACACTTAATTAGGAGGCAGTGCTTCCTGGCTCAAAGTAGTTATGTTCTTAAACATAGGAATGACTTCTTTTTCACCATATCAAGCAAAGTTACTAATATTTTGAGGGGCTGTGATTCATTTCAACAAGAAATGCTTCTTGTTACTACAGATCAATGAAGGGAAGTTACGTATCCAATGGATATATACCTACTATGTGTCTGGATATATATCTACTGCAAAGCTTCATCCTACAAATATCTCACATGGTTAATTTTACTCACAGGAGCACCTGCTTGTATGAATAAAGTTACTCACGTGCACAAGTGTTTGCAAGACTGAGCCCCTAAATCCATTAAATTAATGGTGGAAATACATAAAATATATAATTGATGAACAAGTGAATTAGGATTCTGCTCAAAAGTAGGTAGAAAAGGATTATCACTCAGGCAAGCTCTCTCTTCACTGACTGTTTCTGATTGATAGATTTGTATAAGGCTGAGTTTCTGATTAGTTCTGAGATATGAAAGCTTCAAAATGTAGGAATAAAAAAAAAAAAGACTTTCTGAAAATGAAATGCAATATCCAATTCAATTAAAAGAAAAAGCTATTATCTGGAATTGAACCAAGACTTTGGGATAACGTTATTTATTCCGTGCCAAATTTAGTAGATGTTTTCCAAAATGCCAGTTTACTTGGATTTTATGGAAAAATTGACCTTTTCACCCAGAACAGAGGCTGCTAATTTCATTAAAGTTGTTAGATATTTCCTCAGAGGGCATCCATGCCAATTCTAGTATTTCAATTCCCCTGTTTCCATCTATATTCCTCTTGCATGGAAGCGGCCTGACAAAGCTATAACCATGCTGTTGTTTCCTGCTCCTTCTGTACCCACTGCCAATGTACTTCATTATTCAACCTCTGAGAACATTGAGGAAACTGGGAAAAGTAAGTGCTGCCCATCCAGAGCTGCCCTCCTGCTCACACCCAGCAGCCCTAAGCCCTGGGTCAGGTAATCTGCACCACGAGCATCCCAGAAGAGCCTGAATCAACTCGACTGACAGGAGATGAGCCAAGCCTGTCAATTCATACAGCAGCCTGGGCTCATCATCTGTATTTACATAGTTCCTCAATCAAACTCCTGCGCTCTGTAAACTCCGTTTATTACCCTTCGTACGGGCCGACACGGTTTTACAGTTTGCTCTCCTTACAGTAGAGGCACAGATCTACTCTTGATAGCTATTTTGTACCTTAACTCTCCCTTTTAAGAGGGAGGGAGCAGTTATTACTTGCCAAACCAGCACATGTTCATAGAGAGAGTGCGGTCAAGTGGTCAGGAGCAGAGCTGATGTTAATTAGCAATGAAATGAGGAATGAACCAGCATTAGCCCTGAGACTAATCAATGGGAAAATCACTCCAAGCAGGCAGCTTAATGAAGTACTATACAGCTGTTTATTTTTAGTCTGTTTTAGCCTGACAACAAAATCCCGATTAATTAGGGAATAAAAGTCTTTGTAAAACGTATTTCCTTGTAGAGCCTTGCTATAGCTCTGATTTGTTTGGTTTTTTTATTGCATTTGTCTATACCTCTCCCTGGCAATTAAAGGCCCAGCTAGAAAAATTAAAGCAGGTCAGAAAAGCACATACCCATCAGTGGCACGCATCTGTCACCAGCATAACCTGCCACCTCACAGGTGGCCCATTCAGGGCCCTTTGCAGCACTGAGCTCCCTGCCCCTTGCAGACAGAGGGCAGAGCAGCCTGGTCACCAGCCTGCTCGTGCCATCCCTGAGGCAGGGATGGGCTGCCGAGGGAAGGATGTGTGAGTCCTGTGGCATGATTTGGGTGAGGCAGCCTCGGTCCTCTTGCTGTCCCAGAGCTCCAGCAGGACCCTGGATGAGGACACCAGCACACAGTGCCTGGGTCTGTTTGAAAATCTGGGCTCTGCCCTCACCCTGACGCAATTCCTCACACACCGAGGAGATGCAACAGCACTTCCCAAATGTTTGCCTCGGATCACCACAGGTGAATCACACATTATCTGCCAATTCAGTCACTAACCAGGACATCCAAGGATGATGATGCAGCTGCTCCCCCACTGGCTGCTCTTTTGGGCACCCCTGTGTCTTGTGGGGTCCCCCAAGCATCTCCCTTTTAACTCAGCACTGCACTGGGCTCTTCCTTCATGCAAACCTCAGCCTTTTCTAACAAAGCTGGTGTAGCACACTTTGGGCATGATGCCATAGAAGAGGCTGAAGAAGAAGGTTGGGAGCTAAAGCCTTTCCCCCAGAACACTACACCAGGAGACAGCACCATAACACAATCTTGACTTACCTAGCTGAAAAAAAACCTCTGTTTTAAATACAGCAACAGTGAAAACAAAAAATGATGGGGCTTTACTTCATTTCTCTTTCTCCTGAAGACTCCAAATTCACATTTTGATACATTCATGTATAACAGCGGAACATAAAATGGCATTTGCATGACAGTAAAAGTACTTATGGTTCAGACTTGACATTAAGAGCAGGAATTTTAACATCAACCATAACATGAGTTGGAGACACATGAGGACAACAACCCTCCTGCATGGTCCTCACCCACCAGAGTAGAAATAGGCACAGGTAAAAGGTCAATTGAAACCAGCTCTTGTAGGAGTTTTTTTTTTCCTTTTTTTTTACTGTGTGTATTGGACAATTCATTGTTTGTTTGATCAAAGTCCTCTCATATGCCAACAGAAGCATGACTGCAGAGAGGAGTTTCTTAACTTTCCAAATATAATCAATAAACCACCTCTGAAACTGTGTCAAAGAAAAAAAGGGGGGGGGGGAAGTGGAAAAAAATAGGACAGTCTTATGTAGGTACATAAATTTGTCTGGGCTAAATGTCCATACTTGTCTTTAGAGACTTTCCTTGTCTGTATGTTGCAATAAACATCATTCTGCAACCTTTTAGGCAAGCACAACCTAAGTGAGAGCTGGGTGAACGACACAAACTGCTCTTCCCCAGGAAAGAAAGAAATCTTTAAACTGATATTATCAGGCCCTCTGTGACAATTTCTAAGTCAAATTCACCTCCTGAAGATGGAGACATTACAGTAAATGTGTTCATTAGATCTGGAGTGACAAGCCTTAATTAAAATGTACTGTGTTTGCAAAATGAGAACCAAAATTGAAGACACTCAAGTACAGTAAATATATCTTTTGCATTGAGCACAGCAAGACAGACACTAGCTTTTACTTAACACTCAAAAGATACTAAAAAACGAATGCTATAGATATATTTCAATAGCATATATATTTGTTAGAAAACTTCTGACAGAGCATATGTACTGTAACATAAATTCAGACACGTCTGCATTCTTACACACTAATTACATTTGTTAAAGACTCTATTGTGCATATAAAAAGCAAGTTTTACCAGTTTTCCTTCCTTAGTCATTAATTCTGCAACCTGCTGAAATAAATATTGCTAATGCTTTTCACTTCAATAACTCCATTCATGTGAAGATCACAACATTTCACAAACATCAGTTAAATAAACTGCCTAGTGGGAGAGGCAGTGGCCAGTAAAGAACTGACCTACTGCTGGGGGTAGAGGTGGAAGATCATACCTGTTTAACAGCACACAGCTGGATTATAAATTTCCCAAGCTTAGCACATGCCAACACAGTAGAGCAAAAACATGTTTGTCTTTTTCTAAAAGCACACATGAACATCCAAGTCTTGCTACAAATACATCAGCTGATTGAAAAGATCAATTACTCTTTGATTGATTTCAACTTGGTTATGATTACTTGCAAAGGAAGCAAAGGGGTTTTTACAAAGCCAACCAAAGGTGCTTACTAGCAAGACTTGATTCCATCCAACTGTAAAGTTTGATTTCCAGAGGGCTTTTTTTTTTTTTTCTTCATTCTTTTTTTTTTTTTTTTTTGGCAGCAGGAGGTGAGGAAGAGCCACTGTGAAGCAATTATTTGTTAAAAAGTGCAGACCTCAAAAACAACATCACTAGCCAGGTAATCCCCTTTATAGCATGATTTGATAGCTCAGGGAAAGCTAAACAAAGGCACAATGCACTGCAACCACAACAGCTGGGTTGGAAATTGCTGCAGATTGTTAGGAGGAGCTGCAAACTAGAGATAGGCAGTGAAGAGGTTAGAAATGATAGGGTAAAAAAAAAAAAGGGAGACAAATTACTCCAAAGACCATATTCTTTAAATCGTTGAAGCAAAACATGTTTATTTGATTTGTTTGTATGCCTATTAAAAAAATGCTACTTTGGGATTCTAGAAACCCAGTCTGTCAATTTTTCAGCTTCTGCACTTTCATGGTTGCTTAGAGCTGTTTAATGCAAATACACTTCCAATAAGAGATTTCATGCCCCTAAATTACACCCAGTTAAGGGCGAATGAAAATGTAAGGTAAATAACTATAATCAGCCATATTATCTTTCTCCTGGCACCTCTCACTTTACAGGCATATTTAAAGGCATCTCTGGGGTCCTATCCTTTTTAACAAGCGGCAGCGCATTTCCTGGAATATTACTTACGGTGCTGTGCTGCGAACATTACACAGGTTCAAATGTTACCTAGAGACCCAGGAAGAATTGCATCTGTTGCAGAGCCACGCTTGTTGCCATGTTTAGGAACATGTGAAAGGATGAAAGAAAATCTTCAAGTCTCTTCTTCATCCCACACCCAGACTGCCTAGGTCAGGCTCTTGTGCCCGATGCCGCTGATCAACACTGTTGGGGTGTAGCGATTCAAGGGAAGAAAAATGAGACTGTGCACTTCTGGTGGTCACTGGAAAGCACTCAGGATTCCAGTAAAAAAACCCAATAAATACAAGAACTTAAAAGCATTTCACTCCCACTGTTATTTTTAAGCTAATAAAACCATGCTTGAGGAGGAAAGGTGATCTGAGCACAGCTATTAACAGCCTCACAGTCCCTTGCTGTCTCCATGAGAAAGTATAAAGTGATAAGCAATAATCAAGGAGCAACTAATTACTCACTTGGCAAAGAAAATACAGAACAATGGGAATCTTCAGAAGGAAATACATCCCTGAAGTCCTTCAAAACAAATTTGGATTGTTCTGAGTGAGCTTAAGTTTGCAGCTGAACAGTTTTTTGTGTTGTTTTACAGGAAGATGACTTTAGAATTCTACAAAAAGTATTCTGCTTCAGCTAAAGGTGACACAGCACTGACTGAGTTAAACCAGGGGAGCTCTGTGAGAGAATAAATTCCACATAATAAAGTCAGATCAGTTTAGCTTGTGTCTCCCATACATCCCAATTGCTACTGTACCTCTATTTACCAGATTTTTATTATCCAAGCTATTTTTACATCATTAGCTTGCAGATCTACTTATGCTGAGGTTCTGCATTCTCCTAGGAAGAAAATTTCTCTGCAAATCAAATTTCACACGGTTATTTGTCTTTAGTGAAGCAGCCCACAAAGTTCTCAACCAATTTATCCCTCTGTGCAGCACCAGCAGAAGCCCTCACTTAACAATTCACATGATCCTTGCTTACCTAAGTTGTGCTAGGCCCTGTGTAGAAATGGGTTTCCTCCCACCTCATTACAGAAGATGTGTGACAAAAGAGTCCTGATGGGGTCAGGAAACAGATGCACAAGTCCTTGTTTGTGCCACTGGCATGAGAGCTAACCTTTGGAAAGTCACATTTATCCCAGTCTCATTCTCCCTCCATAAATGGTTACAGTAACAGCTTCACAGGGTGAAGTCCACTTTTCGTAATCCTCAGATGAAAAGTGCTGAAGAAGAGCAAACGAGGACAAATAAAGGGCTGCCCTGGTTAGGGTGCATCGGGCTGGCAAACTCATCAGTCCCTAGGACAGGTCTTTCAAAATTGCCACAGTATTTCCAGTATTTCCACTATCCCATGAAGTGACACAGCAGCCTCCCTGAGCTTGAGGAGCCCCAGAAATGCCTGTTGTGTTCTCGTGAAGCATCATCAGGCTGAAAGACAGGAATGTTTGATTTCTGCATTGCTACAGGCTCAGAGTCAAAGCCATTCATTTACTGATTATAAATAATAGCTACAATTTCACCAGAGTAGGGATTGGGAACCAAATATTGGAAACCCATAAAAATTGTATGAAAAACAGTATTTTTGAGGGGGAAGACAAATAACTAAAGACTTACTTTCCTATACTCTTCCAATACCTGCTGCCAAGCACCTGTACAAAGCTGCTGGTGCTGCTGCTGGAGAACACTTTCTTCCCAAAGCCAGCAATGAACATACAGCAAGATCCTGATACACAGCAGTATTTCACAAAAAATGTCACAATGCAAGTTCATGAGAAAGAAAATACAGATGACTACTTTCCTAAGAGTGCTGCAGAGGAGTACACCTTAATTCCATTCAGCCCACTTGGGAAATGCAAACCCAGCCCCAAACTGCCCTTTTCTTTTTAATGTGTTTTATCTACAATTCCTTAAATGCAGCTGGAAATGTGACTTTCAAATATCCAGGTTTTTGTAATGTGTTCACCTAACCCTCATCTTGGCACCTGACAGAAGTAAGATGTACACAAGACTTTGATTTTTCTTTTTGAATTAGGAGACATTAAGCACCCAAACTCTCTTATAAAAGATCTGAGGCATAAGCTACATAACATCTGTGCAAGCAATGTTTTTTCCACTTAATCCAGACCTTAATGATCAAGAGATATCAGAAAAGTGTCAAAGGAGATAAACCAAGTTATCCCTAATAAAGCATCTACGTCTCATCACCAGCAGCAGCTGATCTGGGAGCTTCATTCCTGCACCAGGGATATAGAAGGACCTCAAAACTTAAATGTCAATGCAATATGCTTGTTGATTCCTTGGGAAAGGTAAGTCACTGTGGACTGAGTTTCTGTTTAGTGATGCTTTGAGGTCCTGGATAAACTCTGTAAATAAAGGCACTGCAGGACAAAGCACCATTCTTTTTTCTTTGTCTCTTCCAAGGCATGATTCCTTTGCTTTCAGAAGGGTGTAGCAGCCTACATTTCATGGAAACAGGGATCAAGATGTGCTAGGGGGTATCACCACAGAGTCACCAGTGCCACCACACCAAGCAAACATTATCCATGTTGCTTCTTCTCTCATCCTCTCCACAAAGGCAACAGCCCCAGCAGCATTTTGTTTGTGCTGTAAACAGAGACCCTGTGGTTGTGATAGAGAGACAAGAATGAAGGAAAACACGTGCTTAGTGCATGGGACCAGACATGTGACTGGGAAGTTGGGGAAAAGTCCACCTGACCATTTCAGACTATCCCACAAGAAAATCCTGCCTGGAACACAGACTTGCTCCACACTGGCTGTAGAGCACTGCATTTTGACAGATTTCAATTGATAGAACCAAAAACCCCTGAAATGACCGAGAGGAGCAGTCACTTAAACTCATTGAATAGCTGTCTGTGACTCCACTTGAAGATTCTTTTGGGGGTAAAACGTTGGCACTGTTATTGCAGAGCTCCATTGTGCTAGAGGCACAAAGCCACTTGTCATGCTTTTTGTCACAGGACTTCAATAAAAATACCCAAGTAAGGCCCAGCCACAAAGAAATTGAAAGATAAACACCCAGGATTACAAAGTGCCTGGAAGTCAGCATGAGGATGCTCACAGAGACTTGCTCTGCTGGAGCCAACACTCCTGCACACAGTACAAGAGAGATTAGCCTGGGTGCTACTGTCTGCAGATCCAGGAACACCAAATGGTTCTGGGCTGCAAAACAAAGGTGCAGCTATCCAGGGAGAGGCCATCTTTTGCCTGAAGGGAATATAATTTTTCTGATGACCTGGAGATAATGGTGATGATGCTTTGCAGACCTTGTAATGTGAGAGATTCCAAGCAGGCTTGTGAAATGAAGGCTAGAGGGAATGAGGACTGTGGACACGTATTTTTGGATAAAATGTGGGTACCAACTCTTAGTACAGGTTCCTCCACTACACTCATCAATTCCATTTTAGAGAAGTTCAGCCATCAGCTGCTCCCTCAAATGTCCCTTCATCAGGCAAAGGCAATCAGCCATGTCACTGGCTGGCACTAAGGCCTCTGACAGGAAAGGGCAAGGAGATAATTCATCTGCATATGGCAGCCATTTGGCACTTGCATCAGCACTGCATTTTCAGTGCCATTTTTTAGTGCCTATGAGTAACTGGGGAAAAAATAATATGAACTTGTACAATGCCACCTCACCACTTGGCACATGCATCCTTGCTTTAAAAGGATCTTAAAAAAGATCACCTAAAGCCTGCCTTTTCCTTTAGTCCTTAAAAAAGTAAAACAGGGATTGGAAACTTTATCCCATCACATGTACAAGTTCTCCCACTGAATTCAATAGGGCATCAATGATCCAAAGAAAAAGAACTGTCTCTTAAAATAACAGAAAGACCAGTAATTCCAAAAGTTTCAGAGAAGGCTTTAAGCCTGTATTAATGGATGTTAACAGGATTTCAACCAACCAAAAGCATAAACATCATCACCATAGTCAAGTATCTCCTCTGCCCTTCCCAATTCTAAACAGTTCAGTAAATGGCTTCTTGTTTTCTGCCTGGCACTGTACAGCCAGCCCAAAGCCAGATCCAAGAAGGAAAAACACCACAGATCTATGGAACACTTGAGATGTTACAGCCCTCAGCCCCAGTTCTGCAAGCAGTTCTGTTTCCTGGAGAAAGAAGGATTTACAATGTCCCAAGCATGAAGGCCTACATAGCTTTTCTTATCTTATTTCCAGTTTATTTCAGTTCTGTTTCTCCCTTAGTCTCATTATGCTTGGCATTTAAAACCACACTGCTTATTTTTATTGTTGCTTTCTTCTCATTTCCCATTAGTTTTCAATTCCAGGTCACCAGTACAGTCAATAGGAAAACTTGGCTCATAAATGACGGAAAAGATTTTTAGAGCCAGCTATATTTTTACATTTTAGGATTAATAAGTTATAAAAGTTATAAAACCTGTTGCTTTTGTTGAAACAAATTTGTAAATAAAATTAAAGGAACAGTTGCCACTGTTCTTTAAAGGGCAGCAAGGTGCAAGACTTGGCACTACCAGGAATAAAGTCATCCTCCCCAGCTCCTCACTAATCATCATCTGTCACTCAAGGAATTTTGCATCTTTAAGTTGCAAAGCACGCACTGAAAGGGGGGAAGGAGCCCATGCACACTCCAGCAAGGCCTTGTCTCCTGTTCCCAGGGCTGGGACACACAAGCTGATAAGAGCAAGCCGTGGGCTGCGTGTGCTCTCAGGTATCGGAATGCTAACTAGCATTCAAATCTTCACTTCATTTGGTTGGTTGGCTGGTTTGGAAGTTTTTTCTCTGGATTTTGGTATTTTTCTTGGGGTGGGGTGGTGGTGATATTTGCTTGGGATTTAGTGTTTTTTGGCCTTTCTTTGGCTTTTTTTTTGAAAGGGGGTGTGTTATAATTCCCAACAGTACACAGCTTGATAAAGGAGGCTATCATCTATGGGTTTTAAACTTCTTCAGTGTTGTTTGCAGACAAAAAACATGGAAGTCTCCACTACTTTGCTTTTCAAAAAAAATTATCTTTGAAGTAGACTTTCTGTCTGTGTTTGAGAGTTTGCTCTGTACATGCTTAGAAGCAGACTGACCCTCAGAGGAGAGATTTGGTGACCACACCAGGGCTGGCACTCTTCTCTCCTCACTGCACCCAACTACCACTAGATGGATGCGGCTCTACCAGAAACAGGCTGGTTTTTTGCACACTGTGTTTCACTCTGAAGTCCCTTGGTTCTTTGTCTGGAGCCCACCTAGATGACAGTAAAATCTTTCATAGCAGTTTTTCTAAAGATATATTCCAGCCACATTAATTCCCTTCACAGAGCAGGTTTTAAGGAAATGAGTGTTACTCTTGAGAACATAACAAGGTGCTCCTTTTGAAGTCCCCCACTAAAGAAAATGCTACAGACCACAAACATCCATGAGAGAGCTATGAAATATATACAGTGCTGTGGTCTTGGACAAAACTTTTGTTAGGGTTTGAATACTGGTCCATTATGTGCTAATGGCATATTTCATCTTTGTTTTAAAATAAAACCACACTTCTAAGAAAGGAAATTCAGAGAGCAAATGAGATCCTACATAGGTCACAAATATAATACACAGATTTTTATTTTTCTATTTTATAACTAGGAGACATTTTTAAAGAGAGAGTTCAAGAAATACTTGCCTTCAGAAGATTTTGCTGTTACTTTTGTGCACACTCAATGTGAAGCCTCAAATCTTGATGTTAAATTATTTGTAGGAACTGACTGCAAGTTCACATTATGTTTGGTTTGAAATTATAAATAATTACTATGACAAAGGCTGTCTGTCCACCCCATAACAGCTATAAAAGTAACAGAAAAAGAGATGGGAGAAACACTTCTGAATTCCCTGCACTCATATTTGGTGTCCACAGATGCAGTTGCAAAACTTGGACAATTTGCATGTTTAAACTTGCCTGGGTATTTTTGCCCAGCAGACAAATATGCTAAGGAAGAGACTAAGACAAATAAAACCAGGAGACTTGCCCTTTAAACCTTTTTTGAGTAAATTCTTTTCTACCAAGGTGGAAGGAGGCAGGCAGCTTTAAAATGCATAATACTTTATGTATTTAAAAATAATAATTAGTAGGCATTTAGTAAGCTTTGTTCATAGGTATTTTTATGAAGCCATAGGGCCAAACTATGGAACAACTTATATGGGAAGGGCACTTCATGCCATCAGACCAGCTGGTCTGCCATGGGCTGCAGCACTGGGAATGTGCATCAGCAGCAACACTGACTCAACTACTTTGAAGTGAAACTTTTCTACAAATTTTTTCTACTAAACCTCAGTGATTTTAGATCCCAAATTCAATAACTGTTGTGATCCCCATCAGACACTTCCACCCCAAAACCATTGATACTAAAAAATAAGCAACTCCTCACAGCTGCTAAATTATGAGGGCTTAGATTTCATACAACTGGTTTGTAGATATATGACAACTGCATGGCTAGTATATACTTACAGATCCTGAGACTGCATCAGCAGATCAGCTAATTTTGTTAATTAGCTATTAGCATGCACAATTACCTGATTTGTACAAGCAGTCAAGGTGATCATACGTGTAAATTAGGCATGAATTTGCACAATTTACTCATCTGAAAATCTGCTATTTCACTTACTTCTAAGCACCAGAGATCCAGAGCTACAGAAGAGGCTGGCAAGTTACTGCCCTTATGCTTGATACATTTCCCAAGTTTTACATTCCTTTTGCATTGCATTTGTACATCATTGTGGGCAAGTACCCCCGCATGCATGGGCACACAACCATGCCTAAATAAATGGGCACATCATAATCAAAAAGTCATACAAAGACAGGGACCTGCATCCCCATACAGACAGAAATTTACTTCTTGTCTCCTAAAGGTCTTATTTTCACCCTGTTATCTCTTCAGTTCTGGGAACTGCTGAGCTTAACAAAGTAAACTTGATTTTAGTTATCACAACAAGCTCAGGAAGCTCTGCAAGGAGCAGAAACCCAAACAACTCCAGAGCAAATACTCAGCCTGAAGCCCCGAAGACTGCTTAACATTTAAAGCCCCACTGCTGCCATGCTGACTTGCTGGTTAGGGGGTTTCAAACACAAATGGGTCATCTACATTTAATGTGAAGTCATACTATAGCTTATCAAATAAATGGATGTTTATGCCATCATGGGCTGTTCAGGGACTCCAGAGTGGAGCACACAGCTATTATAAAAAGCAAATTCTCTGAAAACTGCACACCTATCTCTTCCCCTCCCAAGGTAACAACATCTTTAGCTGAAGAGGGATTTGGGGGAGTAAAATAAGGAGAGCAAAACTCAAGAATGGATGAGTGCAATGCAATCTCAAATACAAGTGCATCTCTGCCTGCTTGAAGTGGCAATGTAATCTAAACTTTTCACTTCACAGGGACAAAAACCACCACTGGTTTAGCCAAGAAGAAATAAACCCCATCAGCTGATTAGGGCCAATACCTACATATTCACATACACACACACAAAAAAAAAAAATACAAACAACCAACAAAAAAAGAAACCCAAATACTTGTTACAACATAGTTAAACAGAAGGTTAAAAACAGGTCTTCAATCTCAAGTGCTGTGCAACTCAGTTTCATTGGCTGTGGTTATTCACAGGACTTCCTCAGGGAGAAGCAATACTCATGGCTAGAAGTGGAAGCAACCCAAATGCCTAGATATTATAAATAGAGAGAGGTTCAAACTCCACTTCTGTTCCTCAGCACATATTAGCAGAATGATTGTTGCAGTGTTGTCTACAGCTTCTTCTCTTCTTAACTGGGGACACTTCATAGTCTAGACAAACTCTGCTTTAGGTGTATAGCTCCTTCCATCTCGCCTTCCATTCTCTCCCCATGAGTGGTCACTAAAACTAAAGGCCTTGGGACAGAGCTGTTAATGTCTTTGTGTACAAGGCTAACACAGCAACACAACTGTCAGATTTAAAAGACAAATTATTTCTTTCTTTTTTTTACCCACCAGTACAGTGTGTGGTGCAAGTGTGTGTAAAGCAGTAGGGAGCTTTGGAAGAACACTAGGGTCCCACTGAACCATTTCTGAGGCAGCTGCTGGTGGTTAACAGGGCAGGACAAGTGCTTGCAGTGTTACACCTCAATGCCCTGCTCCACCACCACTGGAAAGGACTCCAACTCCTTCTCCTGTACCTGAATATTAATGCAACCCATTGGCTTTAAGGACAGTGCAACTAAAGACTGAGTTACAACCACCTTCTTTTGTATCTTTGCAATAAATGAGCACATTTTTCTTTTCTTACATTAAACAAAGGAGACATGCTGAATGTTCATTTACTGAAAAATTCCAGGTAATATAAATACACTCAAAATAGGAGTCAAGTTGCAATTCCACTTCCAAATATAAAAGTCAACCCCTTTGAGACCTGGCAGAGCCAGACCCAGCTCAGCCCTACACTCCTCCCTGGCATTCCTCCCCAGGCACATGTGTTTGAATGTGTTTATCTGCAAAGGCTCAGGTCAGTCTGTGCTGTAGGAGCATCTCCTGCAGCTGGAACACCCGAAGCAGGTAGCTCTCCATGTTGTAAACTGCTCATGCAGCAGGACTGAGGGAGAGGCATTTCCTGGTCACCGGCTGTTCCCGACTACAGGAAAATGAAAATACAGCACCTCTGCACCTGTTCACCTGATGGTGAAGGAAGGAAAAGCCATTACCGAGTGACAGGAGACGAAAAACCAAAATCCACTTCAGCAACTCATCCCAGCACTGGTGATTAATCTCACACTCCCACAGCCTGATGCACATTAACCAGATAATTAATAATTTCTTTAGGGACTCCAGCTCGGCAACTGTTTTATCAACCTGCACAGCATTAGGAGAGAGATGCTGCATTTGTGATCAAACTGCTGGAACTACCAAAATGTTCTGCAGGAACAGTAAAAGCTTCAGAGCAATCTGTGAGCCCAGTTTTACAAGTAACTATAACATATGTGCAGAAATCAAGGCTGCTCCTTTATCAGTGCAATCACCAGACTCAAAAATCTGAGCAAGATCAGCATAATAAGAATAATTAACAGCAATGCCCAACTCCATCCAATTCCCATCATTCTCCAGCAGAAGAGATTTTCAGTATTTTTTAAACACATTCTGCTTGATGCAGAATGTGCATAGTACATCCAATCATGCACTTCAACTATCCTTGGTATGAATAACACATCAGATTCATTTGTCTTACCACAAAAAAGATTAAACAATACAAAAAACATCCTATGTGTCATGACACATGTGAATTCTACAAGGCAAAGGCTTTCAGACAATTCTGTGAGGAGGATGGCCACGCTTAGCACAGCTCTTACTAACAACTTTTTGTCATCCTCTGTGCACTCACCCTCCATGTTCAAGGACAGTCACACAGGATCTGAAATACAACACCAAAGTGCTGGCACCACATTATCTCCCCCAGCACTTAAAAATGGACTGCTGAGAAAAATCATAGTAAGTATTCTTTCCAATATTAAACTCTCCAGTGTGTTAGATATGTGTCAGTATCCAGTGATTAAGAATGACTGATAACTAATAAATCACATCCACAGAGAGTGACCGGGTATCATTGCTTTCAGCCTCTTAAAAGAAGAGCTGGATTCACAGTTCTGCCTAAGTAATTTCATCTTTCCAAATGAACCACCCTGTGTAACTGCTGCTAGCAAGGAGATGTTCCTTTTTTTTTTGTTTGTTTGCAATGGGCTTCAAAACAGTAAGTTATTATTTGGGCTGCTTTTCTAGTAATAGTTTATTGTTATCATTACTATGCAGGTAAGGAAACAGAGACCCAGCTCATGTGAGAGTCTCAAAGCTTCTCCACCACAGAGTAGATTCCTAAACAAAGCTTGAACTTGTCCTTTCATCACACAACTACTCTTCCACCTGAGAGAAAGCCTCAGCTCTTGGCTACAGCTCAGCAGAGTATCTGCCTTCTAAAAGATATCGGGCTCTTCAGACTCAGGTCCTGGAAATGGGCCTGTGCAGAGCTTTAGTGACAGCCATGCACATCTGCACAACTGACCAGATACTGCCACATGCACCCCAAAGTCTGTTCTAAGACTGGGTTAGTAGCAGAGAATGCTTTCTTTTAGTCCATACCATGGCTTGATTTGCATTTCCTTTTGCATAACTAAATGACACAGTACACCAATTCTTTAATCATCTACTTCAGTGTTTATACCACTCCGCTCACCATATTATTTGAGCCCCTTCATTTTCATAGTGTCAGTTACCATTATTCCATTAAATTAAATCCTTTTACAAGCATCTTTCTATAAACATGCACTAGAGATAACATAGCCACATGGTGAGGATTCACAGACTACAGTAAGCAGATTACACCTGTCTTGATTTTCGATGTAGCTGTCGGCAGAGTATATTCTCCCATCAAACTGCACACAGATCTCCTCATTAAAGCTACAGGGGAGAATAATTACAGAACAGTACTTTGCAGTTTACCAATTGGTCTTGCATACATAATGGCCTATCAAAGAAAAATTGCGTCTTCCAACAGCTGGGAAAATATTTAAATGGTTATTAGTATTATTATGAAATAGCCAACGTTTTAAACTGTCCAACAACTTGCCTCCTGTATGCAAAGCAGACAGATAGAGGTGATCACATCCAAAAAGGTCTTTGACTCCCAGCCCATAAACAGAATGACTTTTCCCTTTACAAACACTCCATTCCCCAGCCTTCTGTTCCACAGTAAAATCCTCTTCTCCTGAGAAATAATGCTGATTGCAGAATAAGCTGTGAAAGCAAATGGGTGGTTTTCTGGATCTCTTAAGCCCTGGTGCTGAGTGCTAAGCGTCACATTCCCCCACATCCTCAGTCCTTGATGGGGAAACAGGGAGTCTGTCAGGTCCCCACCATCCTCCTCTTACCAGCGAGGGTCTCAGTGGCAGCCTGTTTACCTCCAGCCACATCTGAGGTTTCCTTCCAGCCCTCAGCCCCACCAGCAGGTCTCCCAGCTTGGCAGCTGGCCAGTGAGGTGCTGCCTATCCCAGAAAAAGGATGCTGGACAGGCTGCAAAAATCTACAGAGGGAAGCAGCCTCCTGGTACTTCTGTCCCTGGCCTTTCACAATCCAGAGCTGAAGCATCCAGAATATACTGAACTGGTAGTCCTGTGGAGCATCAGGAAGACTGATTTTTCAGCCATGATGATAGTTAAAACATCTGACCTGTGTTTGTGTTAATGGATAAAAGGCAAAACCATTTTTGGATGCAATTTGCATTCCAAGATCCCAACTGTTAGGACCTTCAGCTCCACTCAGCAACCAAAACCATCGCTCTTCAGGCACCACTCCTGAATACCAGCTCTAACTCATCACACGACAGACAACAGAACAGAAGAGGAAAAAAGCCCAGACATGAAAGAGCCAAATTCTTCAGATGAAAAAGTCAAGTTAACTTTGCTAGCTTTCCCTGCTAGCTCAGAAGCAAACCCTCCTAAGCACATATCTGGGGCCCAGCAAGATGTCCTGACATGCTCTTCAACTCTGCTAAACCAGGAACTAAGATCTGACTGAGGACTTCAGCAGCAAGAGAACATGCTGCTGGACTAGTCCCACGTATTTTGGTTCTCCCAAATTTTTGCACAAACACTCCAAAAGGGACCTTTCTGTACAAGCAGCCCAACAGCCACCTTTTCCCAGCTCTGAGGGACAGTGACACAAGCCACCTCAGCAGGCAGAGGAACACTCACCATGCAAACACATCTGTGTGCAGCGTTAAAACCACCGGGGAGCAAAATTGCTCTCTGAAACAGCTCTCAGTACCAGCCCTGCAAAGGATTTTCTGCTGCACTTTACCCAGCTGCACTCCCAGACGAGCTGGCACACTGCAGCCTTGCTCCCAGTCTCTCTCAGCTCCTCACTCCTAACAGGGACACGCCGACAGACGAAACCGAGCAGAAAACCAAATGGAGCAGAGCCTGCTCCGGCCACCAGGCAGCCCACAGTTGCTGCTATGAGCTTGGAAATCTCTTGGTTTCTCTCTGAGAACTCCCCATTTGCAAGGCTGCACCTCACGCGCCAGGGTGGAGTTGGCTGCAGGCTTAGCCAGATCACCCAGCCTGACCTCCTGTGCAAACACTGCCCAGTAACCTTCACCCATTTAAACGCTGCTTTCAACTCAGCAACTCTAGCATTTTTTCTAATTAGCAAGTTTGGGTAGAAAGAATTCCTGGACAACTCAATCACTGCTTACTTTTCACAGGAGGGGGAAAAAAATAGAAAAAAAAAGAAAAAAAAAGAAAAAAAAAGAAAAGTAAGCCACCCAAACTTTTTGTCTCTGCTGCAAACCTCACAAATTTTGCAAACTTGTTCCTGGGGTCCCAGCATGGGCAGAAACCACCCTGTGACCACCAACAAGAAGGGTGTCCTACACCAGGAACTGGGCAGCAAGGCCCAGCAGTGACAACATACGGACCCAAGGATGTTTTGTTCTGGCCTTTACCCTGCAAAGAGGAGCCCAGCAAGACCTCCTGGGGCTTAGTTCTTATTTCAACTCTCCCTCATAGAGCAGTGTCACCACAGAGAAGTCAAAAATAGCTTTGCCATCAATTACCACAGTAGCAAAGTTTAGTCCTTTGAGAAAATTTTCCTTGACTTCACTAGTTCTAGACCAAAACATTTATCAAGAAAAGCACATTAGCTATTATAGCTTGCATTAAAAATACAAATACCACACAAAAACTGTGCTTGTTAAGCTTTAAAGGTCTTTAGAAAGCTTCTCCTTTCACTGCTGTCCCCTGACACTACTGACTATGCATATTCAAATCCTCCATTCAAAGGTATTCTGCAATGAATCAATCCTTTATTAATTGCCAGAACACATATCCCACGACTTTTCAGAAGAACTGAGTGTCTAATGTGTCTTTACAAAAGATCATAATTCCACTTTCCTGCTCTTACTAGAAAAACAAGCCAGCCTGGCAAGTGGAAAGAAAGGTGTAAGACTACTTCTGACTAAGACATAATATACAGGATTAACTGGAAATTGCCAAATTAGGAAACATGCTTTCCTGGATGGAAGGGTAAATCATATCCACTCCAGACAAAGACTGAAGGGAAAGGGAAAAAAAGAAATATCAGCTGAGTGGAGAAACCTGTCACAGATATTTCAGTAGATCAGGGCTCTGACTATGTATCAGAGAAGAGAAGCCCTGATCAAGTCACATGCCCTTTACTACAGAAGATAAGATCAAAAGGTTTCAAAGGAAACTGATGGTGACAGTTTCTTCATTTGTATGCAATGTGACATACCAGATCCAAACTGTTGGCTACTTTTTGAACTATTTGTCAGGGGAGAGAAATTATTATTTTCTTTTATATTTTACTTTCAAGAACTCTTAGTCATTTGGGGGTTCTCCCCCCTGCTCTGTTTTATTTTTCAGCCAGGATTCAAACTCTCACCTTTGATGTAATATTTTTTGCTGCACATCAGAATAGCTATGCCAAGCTTCAGAAGGACAATTAAATACAGAGAATGAAAAGGATTACATCACTTCAAACATGAACTTTTAATAAAATTATTCTAAAGAAATGTCCCTGGTGATGATTATTTTCTTTTCCCTGTATCTTCTATTTTACTCTTTCCATCTGTTTGCAACAATTCAAATTATTGCCAGGCTAGCAGCTGTAGTTGACTCGAAGCCATCAGCTTACATACAAGCAGAAGTATTTCTCCCTCTTTCTCACTGCTTCTGACAAGAAAAGTGTTAAATATCACTGTGTAAGATCACAAGTTGCTTGTATAGCCAGTAGGCTGTACAACAGTTATATTCACATGGCACATAAGTAAATGGGGGACTTGTGACCAGCTCAGCTTCTCCAGGGCCCAGACCTGATGGGCTTCAGCCCAGCATCCCCTGCTGATGTGCAAAATCTGCAGTTGCTCATTATATGCTAGTAAACTTGCTCTAAAACCATGCCCTTCTTTCCAAAAAAAGGTACCAAACACCTTGTCAAAGTTCATCTGTGGCACTCAGTATTCATGAGCCAGTGATATGTGTAAGGCAATAATATTCTCCCCAAAGTGTTGTGAAACATTCAGAAACTGCAGTAGCTGCAGCCACGTAAGTATCTGAGACAGCCAGACACGAAAAAATACGTTGCAGTCTCCTGGGTGAAGGAGAAGGTACTCAAAGCACAGAAAAGCAATACAACCTTCACTTCGAGCTCTGGTACAGCCCAATAGATCACATTTAAAAGTTGTAGCATTTGGTTTCAAATGTGACAAACATTTTAAATGTTTCAAGCTCTTATATAAATCCTTGAGAATCCTGGAATCATGCTAATAAAGGATGCTGAATTTAAGGATTCAAGTCTAAGCCCCTTTAAACACAGCAGGGAAAAGAAATAGCTCTTCCAACAATATTTTTCTCAGTCAGGCCAAATATTTTTGAAGCAAATTGTTTGGAATACATAGCTTACGTGTACGAGTCTATTGAGAGTTTACACAGATATTTATAGAGAAATTACTGCAGTGCACAGACTTAGAGTCACTTAGAAAGTCTTAAAAAGCATATGACAATACCTTGAGTGCATAAAGCTGCTCCTGTCAGTGAAGCTTTTTCCCCACACCATCACCTGCTCTCTGTCCATGCAGCCCAGACCCTCCTGGGGGCTGTTGTGACATCCCTGGCAGAGCCGCGAGAGGAAAAGAGCTGCACCTTCCCCACCAGGTTCTCAGCTCCCCAGCCAGCCCTCAGGGCTCCTGCTCCAGCCCTGCTTTCCCAGAGCTGCAGCTGCAGTCCATCTGCATCTCTGACACACACCAGAGCAAACATGCCCACAGTTTCCCTTGCTACTGTACCAAAGCCTTGTGATTCATTCTTATGTTCTTGAAGCAACATAAATCACAAAATCCACATGAGGAAGTCACTCTGGTGTGACCCAGCACTCACCTCTCCCACCTGCACTGACCTGTAGACCATTGCACCAGGAAATACTTCACCAAGTGATTTTTCCTCCCTCCCCGTGGGCAAATTCTAGCTCTGAATTTCAAAAGCTGTCACTAACACACAAAAAGCTGGAATAAATCCCTCTCCTGGACATGCAAACACGCTCAGTTTCACGTGACTTGCAGCTGGCCTGAAGAGCTTGCACCCTGCCCCACACATCACTAGCTGGTTGTGCAACGAGACCACGTTTCATAGGCACAGCCCTGCAGCAAGCAGCCCTGGTTGCGAAACACCCCATAATTGACATTCTAACCTACATTATCTGCCATGCACCTGCAAGGTGCCCGCTGAGGGCAAACCTGGTACACACCAAACCAAAATGAGAGAAAACCTTCGGGAGAAATAGAAATTGAAAATGCAAACTCAGACTGGGCATCACAGACTGGTATGGATTTGAAATTCTTGAGACATTCATAGCGGATATGAAACCTAAAGAACAGGGCAAAGCAATCCCATAGGCACAAAAAATACACATACATATATGTATTCACACAGATACAGCAGTCTGACCATCCAACTTCTGATACCAAACTCAAATAGAGAAACTATTCTTCCTTGGCTCTCTCAGCAGAGAGGAACAACACAGCAAGAAATCAGCTTTTCAAGAGTTAAAGCCTGGAGAAGGTGGCTCTCTGAAGTGGCTACTGACCTGCATTAGGAGTCTGACAGGCATAGGGAGCTCTTCTCACACTCTCAGCAGGTGGCCCAGGCCTGAGCAGACTGAGGGGGATGCTGGTTCACTTGAGTACACAGGGCTCTAAGTAACTAAAATTCATCTGCTTGCTGAAACTGTCCCTGCTACAGAACAACACCTTCCAGAGGCAGACAGGCTTTCAGTTATCATTAACCGAGTCAGTCATTCAGGGTCAGCTGCAGCCAGGTATGAATCAGCACCACCAGGCTTTTAAAGTAGGTGTTAAAACATAGGTGAAACTCATCCCCTCCTTCCCCAGGTGCTAAGCAAACCTCTGTTTTACCCCTGTGCTGCTGGGTGGGCTTGTGACTTCTGCCAAAGACGAGGTGAAAGTGGTAACTGCAACTGGGAAAGACTGGATACACATTCTCCCGTGGGAACAAGGGCATGAGGGATGGCTCCCTTTGTATTCTCCAGCAAGGCCAGTGGTTTTTCTCCCCTGTGTAGGTGTTGTGTGTTTGTTCCATGCCCAGGAGATGGAACAATTAAGACGTGCTCAATACCCTTCTGCCGCCCACTCAGTGTAACACCTTAGTCATCAAATCGTCCTATTGTGCTGCTCAATACTTTCTATAACAGTAGGAATATGAGAGTATGTCCAAAGATAGCAATGAACACACAAGGTAATTATTTTTAAGCTTGCTAATCACAATCAATAGTTTCTTAGCAAAAACTGATGAGCTGGAGTTGGCTCCTATTTTTAACCAATAAGAGACGCAGTCAAGACTTGAATTACACCATCGGGCAAGTCTCCAAACTCCTAATGACTGCCAGCCAGGAGAAGGATGGGTTCTTGGTGGGTCGTACTCCCTTCCCCAGCACGGTATCAAAGCATTTTTTCCATAGACTATGAAGCCAGAAGTGAGTTGTAACTGCTGGATGACTTCACCGAAAACACCACACAAGAATCTAACTCCATACATCAAAAAGGAGTTATACAATTCTTAAAAAGCCTGAGGATGTTTACTTGAAGAGTTTGAAGTTTTGTAGCTGTCATATAAAAGATAAAATCCTTGTAGAACAGTGCCATGTGCCTTCCAGGGGTGTACAATTAGGAACAGATGAATACAAGTTGAAGACTCATTAGAAAGCTCACACCCTCTCCCTGTTTTAGTAGGATTTTCCTTAAACTAATATTTCTAATGTTTTGCTATCCCTTTACTTTTTTTTTTTTTTTTTTTTTACTTTCCAAAGCCCTAAATTTCTTTGTTGCTTTTGGGAAATTTCTCAATTCTCTGCCACTCTCAGAAAGGTGCTATCCCCCCTACAAAAGAACCTAAACTCATTCCCAACATTCAGTACTGCAGCAATAATTCCCTCTTGGAAGAAGGAACATGTTTTCGTTTGTTTTGTTTCTTCTCTCCACTGATTAAAAGCAACAATGAGTCCAAAGGAATAGTACAATACCATCAAGTGTAATTGTTGCCTCTCACAACAAATGTGAAGGGGATCAGGAAACACACCCACCCTTGATTACTGGGAAAATATCAGGGATAAAAGATGTCAGCAGGGGCAAGTAATTCTGTTCATCAGCTTACACAGATGAAGGTAAGAGAGACCAGCACCAGCCCTCCCTTCATTAACTGGATGGAATTACAGCAGTTCAGGGATTGCAGAATTACACAAAGAATTAACACTCCTTCCATCTTCCTGTCACAATACCTCTAGTTTGGGATATTTTCACCTCTGGTTCTGGTGTCTGCTGCTGGATGAAAATGGCTGAGGGATGAAGGCCTCCATGAGGTGTGCAGTTGGGTTGGCACCTCTCAAGGAGGGACAGCAGCCCAGGGGTACAAGAACATGGCTTGGCCATGCCATAATTTCCAGACATCTAAAATGATCAATGCTTTCTGTGCTAGAAAGAGTGACACTACTGTCTGTACTCAATGGAGGTTTTTGAAGCTTCCTCCCAAACATTATATGCAGTGTCAGTGTTTATTAAAGATAACTAATGCCCTAACACTTTATTTACTTCTGTTTATTGCTATTTTAGCAAGAGTCACCAGAGAGCAGCTATGCTTCTGGTCCACCAGGGTTCTTTAATCACTGTTAGTAGGTAAAATCATGTGTGACAACTAATCCAAAAAGCAGATTATATTTATTTTGGCTACAGTGGCTTGCAATTCGTTAAAATCAACAAAGCCTTTTCATTAGCCCCCTGCTGATGTCCTAAAACCAGATATTTCAAGGGTCTCAAAGCACAGAGCTACACACGTGCAGTAAAGCTGGGACTGACAGACTTGCCGTTGCCATACTTACCGTAAAATCTTATTAAAAACAACAGCAAACTTCTTATTTTCTTTCATAAGAGGGCTTAATTTATGATCTCAAATTCCAAAATGAAAATCTTAGAGGCAGGGCTTCTTACATTTCAAGAAGTACAAGTGAATCAACAATAAAATCATCAGTTAATTACTTGCTCAGGGTTGTGTGTTGTAAAAAAAAAGCTGTTGTAACACTGTAAGGAGTGAGATTACAGGTTCAGCAAGTCTAAATATTAGCCTACATGCTTGCTGAGCCCCCTACATCCTGGAACCACATTTGAATAACTGAATTTCTAGTTAACAGTGGGATCTTGCCATCCTCATTCTTTGTGATACCATGTCTCTGGCCATGATCTCCTGGTGACAGTGTCTCAGACCCATGATCATGAAGACATACACTCGGAATCATAGAGGATCAGAATAAAACCACGCAAAAGTTACAGGGCTCCATCTCCTCTCCAACCTCACTACTCTTCAAACAGTGCCAGGAAGTTCACAAACCCAGAAGAAGCCTTAACATAACCACCAAACAAAAAAGGAAATCAGTGCATTAGAAGGCCACATAATTGATATTTTTATATATATATATACATATACACATACACACACACACTGATTTACATCAATGAAGTTTCTCCTCTCTTGTTACGAACTTACTGAGTGACATACAGCCCTTTGGAGAAGTGACTCAAACAGCACCCTTGCCACTGTGAAAAAAGCCACTCCTGACCCTCACTGCATCCTACCATGCAGATGTATTTATTTCCCACAGTTGGATGTAGATGTGGATCTGCCTTGCAAATTTTCATGTGTACTGCTGAAGTGGAGTCCTTGTTTGTCCCCCTAAGCACAATCTTGAGCATTGTCAAGGCCGATTATTAGACATCACTTCACACCAGCCCTTTCCAAATCCGCAGACCTCCAGTGGTTTGGAGGGAAGCCGAGAGCAGTCCTTTAGTGAGAGAGCCATTCCTAAACACCCAAACCAGCAGGGTGCCAGGCTGCCCCTGGGACAGGAGGGTCACTTCATCTCCCCCAGTGCCACTGTCCTCCAGCTGGCTGCAGCCTCTCCAAGTTCACACGCTGAGCACAACAAGCCGGCTGCTGAGGCGGAGAATAAAATCCAGACTAGAAGGAAAACCAAGATACAAAGCTTTTCTCCAGGGGCCAATCAGAGTTCTGTCCACGGGGAAAACTGAGCCCCATCCAATATACAACTTACTGTTTTGGCTCTCCATAATTAAAACTATTGTTGCCATGGCAATACAAAGGCTGCTGAAAATACACACACGGCTCATGTCATGCCTCTTTGGTGATACAATTTGTTGTCCCAGTCTGGCTTGTGCCAGGATGGAACAAAACGTGACTCGGAAACAGTTGACTTGACGAGGTTTGTTATTTAGGAATCAGACACTGTGTGAGCTGTGAGACCATTTTCTCAGGCTCCCTAACATGACCACTAATCCTGTTAAAGTCAATAGCAGTTTTAAAGATAATTTCAAAGAGAAGAGTTCTGATCCTACACTACTAAATTTCTTAAAGCACTATAAAGAAAGAATTTTTTTAAGGTATAGAGAATGATAAAGAACCAATCAGAAGGATTAATATACATATTCTTAAAAGTAAATACAAAATTAAAATGCAAAAACCTGATTATAGTTTCAATACCACAAACATGCACAGTTTGGTTAGCATTTGTTTATTAATCTGAAACTGTGATCTCCACTGAGCATGTTTTAAGCAAGCAGAACTTACAGGTCACTCAATGACCTCTGAACAGCAGCAGGTAATCTCCCACTGAGGAAATATCATCAGTCTTTCTGCAGATACACACCTATACAGGCATTACCCACACAGACACACCAACAGGTTTTTTATAGGATGGGACAACAATTTTAGTTTTGTGACTTGCAATTCAGTCATTTCTTATGTGGAAATCTCTAATAGGATTCCTGAGGTGCACAAGAGCTTAGTCATGTGGAAAATTTACAGGTGCAACTGCGACTTTTAAGAAGTTGTATGGGAATATCTGCTACAACAAAAAGGTGATCTGCAGAGACTTAGGTAAAAATCCCACTGATGCCAATGCCTGTTGACAACAGTCAGAGTTTTGCTTCTTTCTGGAATGGAAAGCTTCATATGGCCCAAGAACAAACCAAGAGAGATGGCTGTGGGCTGGAAGGCAGACCAGGGAGGGGTGAGATCCATGAAAGCCACCCAAGCAAGGAGGCGGGCACTTCTTTTATCAACTAGATTACTATGGCTCTGCTATTTCTGCAAAGCAAAATACTTTCTATTACACAAATCCCAACATGAAGTTTGTGTGCAAATGCTTCAGCTGCCACGTGGCCCCTGTAAGATTATTAAGATCTCTGGGGCCATCAGGGTTAAGCAGCAAGACAGAGTAGGGAGTGTAGAACAAGGGAGTTCAGCAATGGCATCTAGAGAGAGGGTCTGGGAACACCTGCTTCAGAGAATTGACACCACATGGACACTTTCTTCTCAGAGAGCAGCAAAAGAAATCTGGGCAGCTCCCTGAGGAACAGATGCAGCACCAAAGTCCAAACAGGACGGTTCAGGGGATGCCTTAAAGGCAGAAGGTGATGGGAGTCATGATGGTGTAGGTGTATTTAACAGCAATACAAAAATTCAAAACCTAATGCCTTACCCCACACTGTTTTCCCCAATGAAAGAGGAGGGATAAAACAAAAAGGCATCACAGCAGTTGGACACATCACTTTATAGACTCGTGGATAGAGCTCAGATACTCTGGTTATTAGCACATGATAAAATTCTATAAAAAACACATGAGGCTATGGAAAAAGAATGGGAGGAAAAACTAATGGGCCAGAAGAACAATAAACTGGCAGATGGGAGGTCCCAGCTCAAGAAGAATTTGAAGGAATGGAGAGATGTATTCTTGGAAGAGGAAGGGTACATCAGGTAGCTGACATATTGAGTTTCCAGGAAAGAGGGGAGAGTATTAATGACAGTGCAGCTGACGGTTTCAGCAGCTACCAACGAAAGGATTTGCCCTTCTTTTTCAGCTGAAGAGGTGACAGTGCGGATATGGCAGCTGATTTACATACATCATCATAACTTCCATAGGAATGTCAGATTTCTTTATAAGGACTTGTAGTACCAGCTTTGTAGGTCAGTGTCAATGTCTAACAGAGCCACTGGAGACAAAGGGGAAGATTCAGAGAGGCACTGAGGTGCCTGAAACAGGGCTTAACCTGAATTTAATTGCCTAATTATAAAAAGATTCCAAAATCCCCTGCTTCAGTAACTGTAAATGCATCAGGGCTAACATTTATGACCACAAAGACCAGTGGAAATCAATTGCAGCTACTCTGGCAGCCGTGTGCCTATCACCTCTCTGAGCTCACTGCACTGCGAGCCAGATCATGTTGTGAAGGGGCCCAGACCCAAAGGTGAGCTTGGGCTCCTCTGATCACATGCCAAGAGTGCCCTCTTTCCTCAGCCCTGCTTTTTGCCTCTCCAGTATGAAATACCCAAGTTCTGCCATAACATCACACTGGCCTCTGTGCAAGGCACCTGTCCTGAAGCAGCCAGCCGACTGCACAGGCACAATCTCTGCTTTGGTTCAGCCCACAGCAAAAAGAGTTTTTTTTTTATTTTTAGGGATTGCCACACACTAAACTGAAGTACATAAGGTGACCAAAGGGATAACTGCATATTGCCCCAGAGTTTAATTTCAGTTTGGGTGATGTTAGCACACCAAACACAAAACTGTTTGCAGGATTGGGCCCTGACTGTACGCCAACCCTTGCCCAGCATGAGGAACAAGGAACAGGCACCAAGAAAGCTCCAGAACAGCAATTTCCAAGCTTAAGCAAGGTTTAGTAATATATCAAGACTTTAGAACATATAAAACAATTAAGGGACCAGCATGATGTTTGATATTCTTTCCAGTCTGACTTTAATTTCTCACCATTTGCAGATGTCCCATCTATTTATGATGTCCTTTATGGCATGTAGATTTTGTTACAACAAAAATTCAGGTTGTGGATTTTTGCCAGTGGCAAGCTGATGTTGCTCAGAGCAGCATTAAAATGCTATCATGCTGTTAGATTAAGCAACCTATTTTCTCTACTAGCACAGATTGTACTTTAGTTTCACCCTTACACCTACCAAATTGCTGTTTCTTGCAACATTTCCCTTTGAAGGTAGTTGCCAATCTCCAAACCAATGCTATTTTCACCAAGTGAAAGAGAAGTTTGTAAAGGAGTACAATAAAAGCAAGAGTCTTTTTCTATTTCAAAAAAAAAACACTAGGAAAAAAAAGCAGTAAGGAAAAAAACAGTGAGTTGTATTTCTTCTCTACTTTTAAGCAGGACTCCTACCAGGTGACTCACAAGATATTGCCACATGTGTTAATATGAAACAGGTTTTATGGAATAAGTAGCTGTGGTATGTACCCCGTACATATACCTGGTCCTAAACCTGCTGACATAACACCACCTAATGATTTAGCTCTCTTTGCTCCTAATTTTTAAGCTTCTTTTGAAAATCTCTCATCCATCACTTCTTCTTTGCCTTTTGTCCAATTTGGGGCATTTTCATCTGTAGTTCTTTAAAGGGACTAGTCCATGATGGGGACAATGAGACCAGAAACAGGTATGGTCCAATGCAGACACAGGCATTTCAGCTAGGGCACTTCTAGGACTTTAAATATAAATACTAAATAGGCTGGAGAAATAATAATAAAAAAACCCTGCAAAAAGAGACCAAACTACAAGAAACCAGTCATATCGATTAGCTGATTAGTTTGCCAGTTAGTGATTAGTCAGAAAGACTGGAATTAGTCAGTGAAGCCCTGTCTCCCATGAATAAAATGTGGGGAGGACACCCTTTCCCACCCTCGGTGACAGATGATATCTGTTTTCTCCTTCGAGTTTGAATTTAAGAGCCACTGAAGCTCAGCAAGAGTATATTCTGGCTCAAATGAGCTGAAAATTGCATTCAATTTGAATTTCAAAACGAGAGGAGAAGGAGGAATGGGGGGAGAGGGAGGGAGCGAGCTCAGCAGGACCCATCACGCCAGGTCCCTCTTGCAGCAGGTCCAGCTGCACCCGGGCAGGCTGCAGAGCTGAAACGCAGGGCATGATGCAAAGGAGAGAGCATTGCTGGACAACAGCCCAGTTCCAGTTTAAAAATAAACGTTTTGCTGTCAGGATCAAAGCAAACTCTGCTTTTATGTATATTACAAGCTGTATGTTCAGAAGAAAAAGATTCTTCTGGTTACTTGAGGGGAGAGAGGCATCGGGAAGTAGAGCTGGCCAGAGGGAGGGGTGGGTGCCCAGCTTTCCCACCAGAAAATCCTCAATAATTCAGACTAATCTGAAAATACTTGCCATCCCCTAGCACAGAGCATATACACTGAATGTATGCACTGAATTTTCCTTAACGTAAGGTTCATTTAAGGTTACATTTTTTAGTGTGGGGTAACATTTAATTTATGTCTTTGTGGGTGAAGGGATTATTTCCCCTTCCCTTTGTGCATTAAATTTAAAGTTATATCTGATGACACTGAAAGAAATGGAGTTATGCCTGCAACCCAAATATATCCTGTAATTTGATGGCATGATAGCTGTTGGTCTCTTTAATGCAACTGATAATGTCCAATATCCAATAAAAAAATGATATCATACCAAATCAAGAGATCCTTCAGCAAATTTCTTACCAACTTCAGTGTGCAATTTGACCCAAGGGTCTGGAGTAGTAATAAAATAATTACAATTAATCATGAGAAATAATTAATAACTTAAGGATTAAAATGTGTCCATTTATACATTCAGGATCAGCATTTTCAATGTACCCTTGAGAGGCTTTTAGCTTCCCTTCCTAAACAGAATGCTTGCAGTAGCATTTAAAGCTGGAGAGTTCAGCTATCAGAAACTGGCTACTAATTTGGCTCATGGTATTTTTTATATGGCATTATGTTCACAGACAGAAGGGTCCCTATTACACCAATTTCCCACTCATATCCTCTGATGCAGCTGATATTTCAAAGCACAATGTTTTTATCACAAGTTTTTCCTATTTTTTTCCAACTAAGTGTTTTTTGCATTGATAAATCAGTAAATTGACAGCTTTACACACGTAGATGATGTGAGTCAGGATCCAAGTCCAAAAGAAAAAAAAAAACCAAAACATGAGGTCAATTTTCCTGGCCATTGCATTAAATAAAAGCTCCCAAGCAACAGAGTCAAGCACACACTATTAGATATACCTTGGTATGCTGTGCCTTCAGCAAGGCTTAGATTTCCCTCTATGGCTAAAGATTGTATTAACACCCAAAGTGAGCTAGTGCTGGTTTATAGCTTTTCCCATCACCAAAGTAATTCTTAACCTGTTCTTTTGGCAGATAAAGAGACAACTGGAACATCTCTAAATCCTGTTTGCAAACTTTGCACCACACAGAAGTTTCCACGTACTGCAGGCACTTGGATAAAAATGTGTAAGCACTCACGACCACTTGAACAAGACCCTACACCTCGTTGTGCACCACACTGTTCAGAGGAACTACTCAGAGTACAGGGCACTTTGTAGATATCCAAATATGCAATTGTATGCCTCACTCTGGAAGGCATTTTTGGATGCTATTGTTTCAAGTTTCATTCTTGCATTGCCTTCTTTCTGCCTTGATTGTAACGCTGCAGAAATACTGATCTCCCATCTCCTTTCTGCCCCCTCATATGCTCTGGTTTCCCTAAATACCCACCCCAGAGGTTCATTTCTGGAGGGGAAGAGGAGAAATACACAGACCTGTCTCCATCACTCCATTTCTCAAAGCGAGCTTTCTCTGTAAATCAGATTATCTGCCATGCTTACGTTACAATGCTTACTTTACTCACTTTACAGGAGAGAGAACAATAAATATGCAAAATACATGGCACATTCCTGACAGATCAATCTTCATACTGGAGCTTCCAGATCTAACGCTACTAATAAGAAACAATAAGGGTATTTGCCTGATGACAGCACTGCACTAAGCAGCACCACGGCTTCCAGAGCAGAGCCAAGCCACGTCCAGTTCGCTCTGGTCCATCTGCACCTACTCATGTGGACATGGCCCTGATGGTGCTCTGCTGCTCCAGCTGGGAAGGCCCTGCCTGATCCTGCCTGATCCCGTGATGGCTGTGGGCGCTCAAACTGCTCCGCGGCCGGAGCGCCGGGAGCGGGCAGCGAGGAACGCCGGGCCTGGGCGTGGGTGACAGGCATGGCAACAGAGGAAATACTTGGCAATTCCTCCAAGGTATTGGACACTAGAGCAGTTTAGCTGAATGGCATGCGTGCCCACGTAAGGCTGCAAGGTCAAGAAGACCGTATGTTATTTACTAGCTGAGTGCTGGTTTCATGCACAAAGATATTCTATCAAGATGTGACCTGCAGTAGGACTCGCCTGCTTTGAAAAAAAATTAAAGTTCCCTATTTTTTTTTTTCTATCAGTCCCTTTTAGAGTTGAACATCACTTATTCAACGTTGCATAATTAACATTATGAAACACGGACATACCTCACAAAGAGAACCTAAGAGGGATAACAATTGCACACAGAAGCCACCTTCTGAAACTTTTCTTCAGTCTTTTAACTCACTGCCATCAAAACTGGGGAGGCATGAAGCCACAGACTGCAAACCAGAGAATGAATGCAAAACTCACTAGATGTAAACTCTGCCACTGCTTTCCCCTATGCAGTATTTTACACCAAAAATGTTTTTACTGCAGCAATATTTGGTGTAAGAACATCCTGCCTCTCAAAGCCAAGACAAAAAAAAGGAGAAAAATATTGCTGGGTTTTCTTGCTGTTAATTTGGACCACAATGATTTTTGAATAATTTAAAAGGTAAATTATAAAGGGTATATCTTTATAGACGACATTACAGAGCTTTGGCAAATCCATGCTGTCCAGGAAAATGACTTATTCCATGGAAACAACACTGCTCTCAGAGATGGCAGGCCAAAACCTGCAAACAACCACCACTGTGGAAAACACTGCCCCAGGGGTGCCCTGAGAAGAGGACATCCCTAGTGAAGAGGAGTGGGATACACACAAGTCTCCCCAGTGCCTCTCTTGGTACCAATTCCAACCTCAAATTGTTAAGGTCCATCCCTGGTTGTCATGGCACAAGGTTGCTGATGATTTATTAAGAGCTCTTAGCTCCATCAGACAGTTTACAATTAACAGCTTCTCCTTTTCTTAAATATAAATAAATACATAAATGAAATCAGAGCTGCTAAGTGCTGGGTGTACCCAAATGACATCACCAGCAACTGCCAGTCACCCAGGCTGCAAAAATAAATAAGGGATGGGGGCGGGGGAGCAGAGGGGGAGGCAGGGTATTTACTCAATCAGTACCTATTTTTGAATTTCCTTCAAGCTGGCTTGGACCAAGAGCCATCAATTATTTAAAAGAAGTAACATGATGCTTCCTTTGTTGAGGCAAATCTGCAAGCAGACCCCAAGAGAGAATAAAAAATGAATTAGGCAGAATTTATTAGTGCGCTTGAAGAAAACAGATTCAGCTATCAGAGCTGACTGTGCTTTTAAAAATAGTGTATTTCTGCCCATGAACGACAGTTTCTGTGTTTCTCCCTTACCCCAATAGATCCTCAATAATCTCACTTCTCCCCTCTCCTTACGCTTTCTTTTTTCTTTTTCAAGAGGGCATAACACTGAAAGAGGCATCAATCATTCCTTAAACTTCTTCCTTCTTTTCTGACTTGACTTGATGCATTGTCTTCATTTAAATTACAAATATACTAATCTAAAACACTGTTTACCAAGCAGCATATTAAATGAAAGATGCAAGAAATTGCATCACTCACATTTTAAAAATGACTTTAGACTCAGGGACACATAAAAACAATGAGACAGGATGATCTGCCTTGGTTGCTATATTTCAATCCTAGCAAATGAGATTTGGTTTCCAGTGGTTCTGCTAGCCCCCAGTCGAACACACCCTGCCCAAACCAGTACAAAACCTCCTCCTTGGCACGTGTTGGTTGGGGTTTCTGCAACGCTCCCGGGATGTGTACAGACCAAGGTCTCGGTCCCTGGGCCTGCACCTGGTCAGGCTCAGAGGTCACACCTGAGAGAGTCCCTCCAGGGCTGTGAGCAGGAGTCTGGCCATGCCAGAGGCTGCAGCACGGACAGAAAGCGAGCGGAGGCCGATTCCAACCCGAGTGACGGCACTCGGCTGCAGGAACTGTAACAGCAAAGGGAACACTTGCGGGACAAAAACAAAACAAAAAAGCACTGCCTTCATTCAAAGGCTCCCTGCTTCATCCTTCACACCAGGAAAACGATGCATTTAGATCATTTTGGGTGACCTTTTGTGGCGTCCAGCAGCTGGAAAGGGCAAATGCCGCTTTAGGAAAACACGGAGCTCTCTTGCGCGTGATCGCAGCGGGGCGGAGAGGCTCAGCCTCCTCACAGGGCTGGGGCTCCTTCCCCGCGGCCCAGGGTGGTCGCCAGCAGCTGGGGGCTCAGCTGAGGCACCCCTGCTGGCCCCTCTTCCCCTTGGAGGAGCTGGAGCCAAGGTTCTGGCACTGCCCCCAGCACAGGGAGAATGCAGGGTGGTCACGGTTTGGCAGGGATGAGCCTCGGGAATCAGGTTTTAGGCTGGCTCCTTCTCCCCCTGCTCCAACCCCAAAACAAAACAAAGGTCATCACTTACTAGTTCCTCTGATGGTAGGGTGTGATCTAAAACTGTGCTTAGTCCAAAAGCCAAGTAAGTTTGGTAAGAACTGTAACATGGCCTCAAGGAGTATTTTCTCATGTCGAAGAAATAACTGGAACATTATTTATCAGCATGAGCCTGAGAGAAACTATAAACCTTTGGAAACAGGGACCATTACAGGCCAGATATGTTTGTGTTTCCTCAGGTCCACTCAGAAAGGGACCTTTTCACACATATGGTCTCATATCACCATAATCATGGATGGATCATGAATTATAGACTGATAAATTAGTTTGGGTTGGAAGGGACATTTAAAAGTCCAACCCCTCTGCAATGAGCAGGGACATCTTCAACCAGATCAAGTTGCTCACAGTCTCATCCAATCTGACCTTGAATGTTTTCAGGGATGGCGCATGACTACCTCTCTGGGCAACTCATTCCAGTGTTTTACCGCCCACATTGCAAAAACTTTACTCTTTGTATCTCATCTAAATGGACCCTCTTTTAGTTTTAAGCCATTACTCCTTGTCCTATCACACCACACCCTGCTAAGAGATTTGTCTATCTTTCTTAAAGGCCCCCTTTAGTACTGAAATGTGCTGTAAGATCTCCCTGGAGTTTCCTCTTCTCCAGGCTGAACAACCACAACTCTCTCATCTTGTCCTCACAGGAGAGGTGCTCCAGATCCCTGATCATTTTTGTGGCCCTTCTCTGGATTCACTCCAGCAGGTCCATGTCTTTCCTATGCTGAGGACCCGAGCTGAATGCAGTACTACAAGTGGGGCAGAATCCTCACCCTTGCCCTGCCAGCCACGCTGTCCTGGATACAGCCCAGGATGCAGTCGGCATTCTGGGCTGCAAGCAATGCACCAAAGAGGCTGAGAGCCTGAATACAGGATTGCTGGCTGTGATGCTACCCTTTTACAATTAGTAATGAGAGAGAATGAAAACAATGAGAAATACTTAAGCAGTTCTATAGAGGATTTTTTTAAAAGGAAAATATCTACAATTGGCAGGGGGTGGTGCTGACCACAGGGCAGAGCACTAAGCCCAGCTTGTCCCACCAGGTACTAGCAGTGGTACCACAGCAGCCCCTGCTTCTCTCCATTTCCCACACTGTGTTCCACAGCAGCTTCAGCACAGGCTGCAGTGGCTCACTGTGAGTGGCCTGGTCTTGCTGGTGAGCAAGAGCCTACACAAAAGCAGTTCCTTGTTCCTCAGACATTCACAGAGCCCACTGCACTGACGCTGGCTCGCCCAGTGCCCATGCGTGCCCTGCGGGGATGTCCCAGCCTTCTGAGGGAACCAAGGTGCTCTAGGACCTGCTCTTCCCCAAAGACATTGCTTCCAGGCTGCTCTCTAAAAACTGGAACAATCTGTTCCAACCACTTGAGTTCACAAAATCCCCACTGGCTTCTGATCTCACAGATTAATCCAGGATCTCTGTTGGCCTTTCACTAACCCAAATATGATTATGCATCATAAATCTAAATACATGCATGAATTTGCCTTTGAATAAATATTTTAAGGGTAGTATCAACTTTCACAGTGTTCTGCTTTCATACATAGCAGCTTTCCTTTTTAACCTCAGATGCCTTACTTAGGCAGAAGAAGAAAGAAAGAACTGCAAAGACCTAACTCAAGTGAATGAGAAAGCTGACACCAGGAGGTGCCAAGGCAACATCATTCCACTTCTCCTCCTCACCTCTTCCTCTCTGGATGGTAACCACAAGCTCCTGAATGCCAAACTTTGGAAAATATCCTTGCAGAGGTAGCATCTGCTCCCTTGGCATACTTCTTGAGCAGTTGTATGGGCAGCTTTAGTTTTGTCCAAGTCTATCATATGACAAGAGTGCAGATGGGTTGCCTTGGATGCTTTGTCTTCCCGGATGCCACTTTCCTTTTATTAACGGTTTATTCTAAGGAAAACATATGTACAAACTCTATGTGAAAGGTTGTATGTGCACACAATTTCACACCAGTCAGAGGTTGTCTCTTGCCTCTGTCTAGACTTTTTACTAGCATTTAGCTTGGATTCCTGCAAGGCCCCTGACTTTTACTGAAGTCAGGACGTGGCATCAAGCAGATTAGGCCCTTACTGTGTGGATCTGCATTTCAACCAGCTATTCTTCCACACGCCATAACTTTTCCCATCTGTGTTGATCTTTCATCACAAATTAGCACCTGAGTCCTCAGAATATTAGACGTGCAGGAAAGCTGCTCATTTCGAGTTAACTTCTGCTCCCTCTGAAATCAATGGGAGTTTTGCCATTTATCCATCATTCAGATGAATAAGTAAGAGAGCTGTGACACAGTTGCCATACATACAGGTACCAGTTCTTTTCTCTTGCTTTGGTCGTTTTGTATCATCTTATCTTCCATACATTAATCACAGTCACAAATCTGAATATATGGGGGTGGTTTTTTAACTGTAAAGAAAACTACAGTTCAAATTAGCCAGTAAGTCACAAATTGTGACAGAATAAAAGCAAAGTATTCTGAGGGGAAGAAGGATGAAGCATCTAATTAAATGGAGAAATACAGAACAAAGAGGGGGGAAAGTTTTAAAAAAGAAACCCTAGATAATCCAAACAGCATATTCCTAACTTTTTTGACAGTTCTTGTGGTGAGAGTATTTGTTAGGATGTTTCATGAATACTGTATGAATGGTTTTAGAAGGTATTTTAAATGAAACGCAAAGAAGTGCAATACTCTAAAATCAGTGTGTATTCTCAGAGTATGGTTTAATATACTAATCTCTTATTTCCTGAGCAGATAAAGGCACAGAGCTACAAAACTGCAAACCATCTTCCCATTTATTGTAACATACTCTTCCAACAAGGCTTAACATTTAATGACTGGTGTCCAAAATAGACAAAATTTTTCCACCCATTCTATAGTCACCTTCTGAGGGAAAAGCTTGAGAAGGCCACAGCTCACATCAGAAAACAGACACCAAACAAGGGCTCTGCTCTGCTGGACTAAACTGAGAATTTAATTTCAGAATACAAAAATCTGATGAAGAATCCCAGATATCAACAGCTAGAAACTATGAAAAATCATGAATCTGAGCTCTTTACTGGTATTTTCATCTGGACTGAGAAAAGGGAACATGTACTCCAACCTCTCTTTACAGCAGCAGCTGCCAATCTCCTTAGTAGATGTATTAAGAGGAATCACAATTGATGAAACTGAACAGTCATTTACCACTCCTTTAAAATGAGCCAGTGAACTGGTTAGGATTGAGTGAGGTTTTGGGGATTTGGGCACAACCACAGCATTGGAAAAAAACCCCAAAACCAACCAATCCTGACTTAATAGATATTTCCAGATCTTTGTGCTGGTTTGCTCATGTTCACCCTCACTATCCTATTGACACAAACATCCCCTCTCAATTATACCTGTTGTTCACCAGATAAAAACATGCTCTCACCAGAGCAGAAGATTTTAAAAGTCAAGTGCAGGAACTTCAGGAGGTCTACAGAGAGTGGATCCTCTCATATTTCTTAATCTCAGGGGGATCTATACCTCTCAGGTCAACGTGGGACACTCATACCCATCAACGCTTACTCAGCTCCAGCGATTAAATACGCTAAGGACCAAAACTCGTATGAGAAAATCCTAAAGTCAGTTTGACACGAGAACTAAATATTCTGTGAGGGTATAACTTGGCTCACACAAGTGAGTACCTTAAACATCTGTTAAAGTGGACAAAATACCCTTTTAAAAGGGAATACTATGGCATGGTACTTAATATCCAAGTAAAGGAATTTCATTTGGTGTTCTTTACTGTAGTATAAATGCACCATAAACCTAGATAAACTTGTAATGCATATAATGCTTCTAACACAAAATATATTCATAAGTACACATTCACATCATGCACACATAATAAACATATCCTCCTCAGATAAAATAGTTTATACTTTGAAGCACCTCTCATGAGGCCCACACTAATCCAAAATACATATTGCTTATGTAAGGTATCATCAAAGGAAACAATCACAGCTAATTTAGAAATGAGGAAAACAAGACAGTAAATAAACTCATCCATACTTGAACAGTGATTCTCTAGGAGTGCTGAGAATAAAACCTAGAACTCTAAACCACAAAACATCATCCTTGTCATACTCAGCATGTGTAATGTAGCCAAAAATTACATAAACCCTTTTATGCCACAAACTGCAAGTAAAAATGTCAGCGCAAAAGACAGAGAATAATTAATTTTGCATTTCAGCAGATACTTTTTTTAGCAGTTGCATGTTGGATAGATTGTTATATGCAATCTTCAGAAATTTTCCTTTTCAGACACACAGTGCACTGGGTTTTCTCTTGAGAATAGAACTCAAGACCTCCAAGAAAGAAAAAGGAATTGCATTTGTGTTTCTGAGGTCCAGAGTGAGAACTTTGAGCTGATGCCTAAAAATGAGGCAAAAGTCATCTAAAAACTTCTTAAATTATCTAACCTGTCAGATGTTATTCTAAATTTAAAGTATGGGGGAAAAAGGATTAATTTTTATTACTTTCAGAATAGTCAAATCAGAATTTTGATGAATTGATGACCCCCCGTTGCTCCTCCTTTCTTTAAACAAGGGAAGTTCTGCAGGCAGCAGCTTGCCATGTGTGCTTCAGGAGGAGAGGTGAAGCCATCAAATGGCTCCCTATCACAGACCCTTCAATTAAAGGAGGGTTTGGGGAAGTCAACAGCTCTGGTTGTAATTTCCAGATGTTTCAGAGACCTGAGAAGATCTCCAGTAAAAATCTGGAATACTTCAAAAAACCAGACAAGGAACAAAGTGAAAGACCATAATGAATGATCAGTCTCCAACTACAGGTAACAGCCATTATGCCTGTTGTTTAGTATTTTTATTAATGAGGTTAGCATTATTATCAATAGTAATAATATGTATCTGATATACATACAAACATTGGGTTTTTTTTAAATGGGAAAATCTGGCAATGCCACTAAATATTTAAATATCCTTTAGCTCAAGGAATTTCAACAATGAGAACTACAAAGTACTATTTGTACTGCCTGTACTGCTATGTATAAATATACTGTCAGCTCCCTGCATTTTCATTTAGCATCAGAAACATCTTTCCAGGGAGTTAGATGCTGCTGTAAGTGTCAATATCAGTGTTACTATTTATAGTGCTATAAACTACATTTTGAGTTATATTGGTAAAGTTAAGCTTAGGTAGCACTTCTGGCATTAATACCTTAATACAGAAATATTGCTATAAATGTAGTTTACAATTTGGAACATAAACACAAATTCAGTGTTACTAACAGATCACCTTCTAGATTGCATGAAAACACACTGCCAAAGTGTATTTTATGCAATCCACAATGGAGCAAAATGCAATGATATAGCTGTATTTAAATTTCCCATTTTTACACTGTCACTCAAAAACTTTTCTTCTTCCTTTTTTTCCCTAGCTTATCGATCTCAAGAGCTTGTGATAGCATTTCAGTTGCTTCGCTGAGCCATTTTTAGATTCTGCTTCTTTTTTTAAAAGCTAAATCAGGGCTCAAATGCTTCAATCAATTTAGCTTTTTCAATTAGAGAAGAAAGTTAAAAGAAAACCCTGAGACATGATAAACTACCAAATTTTAGCATCTAGGTTTTTTATGTTGTTTGTTATGTCTTCTTTTTTTTTTTTTTTTTTTTTTTAATATCAATAGCATCCTTTTACATAATAATATCCTTGATGTCTATGGTTGGAATTCATAGCAGGATGGCTCCAGTGATTTTTACCAAGAGGCACAGTTTGAATTTACCACAGTCTGTTCAGGAAGCCACATGTGGGGACAGCCAGGAACTCCTGACACCCCATAGCCGCGACCTCTGGCAACACCCTGCAGCAGCTCAGTGATTGCAGGGGAGAACACTATGAAATGCATGACCTTTTGCATCACTGCTTGAAACAGAAGGAGTCTGAGACCTCTGTGAGAGCCAAAACCTCCCATCTCAAAAAAAAATCCATCACAGTCCCGGATTAAGCCTGATGTCCACTCTCTGAACAGATTAAGCCATTTAAAATGGTACTTCAAAAAAGCCAGAGGCTGCTCCAAAGCAAATCAATACCAACAGAAATCAATGAGGTGCTATGGAGGAGATTCAGACCGCTTGAATCCTACCTAAGTGGATAGACAACATCTCCAAAAAAATCAGAACATCTGGTTTCAACCATCAGATTTTCCTTCAGGTGATTTGATTAGTCAGGGGTTCAGTTCCACTTGAGCAATGCGTGTTATTTTGGGTTTAGAAAGACAAGGGGGGCAGGCTGCTACCCAAAGTTTGCTGCAAATGTACATGGATCACACAGCAGCTTGGCTGAAGTCCTAATCCTCACATTTTGCGCTGGCACTTACTTCAGGCAGGTCACTTGACTTTTCCTCAGGTATTTTTAGTACTCTAGGGAACAAGTAATCCACCTTACCTTGAACCAGACAACCTGGGATAGCTAATGAGAGAAAACTGAAAATTGAGACTAGCAGTTTTATTTCAGTCTTCTCTTCAGGTTTGATTCAGATATTAATTTGATCAGTCATCATCCAGATCATTGGATCATATTTATCTTGACTTGACTACACAACTTTGTGAGTGCAGGGATGCAGCACACTTGAGTACAGACACCTGTAGTACAGGTATAAAAGAACATGTAAGTTCAAGGGAAGTGTTTCGCAACGATTAATTTAGTCATGCAAGATGAGTATTTGGAGAATTTGATAGAAGATACTAAACCACGGTTAAAATCCATTCTCTTAAATGTGATTTTTTTATTACCTTTTTCTTTCCTTTCTTCAAATGTAACCTGCATATATTTTTTTAGGTCCATAATAGACAGTCACTGCTGAAACAACTGGTAGGAGATAATCAGTAGATTTGAATAGTTGGGGTGATTGTCTGATTATTTAATCAAAACTGTTTTTAGGCACTTCATTAGGGTTTTAATGGCAAATGGCAACACACAATTAATTAGAAAAACCTGCAGACATCGGAAATCTTGTCCTGAAACACTTGTACCCTGCACACATGCAATCCCTGTGATCAGATGCCAAGAGGAAGCACAGGTTGTTGTGCTCTATTTGTGGCTCAACCTGCACCATTTAGGAACCAGTGGATCCCACACCTAAATGCCAGTATTGAAAGGATTGCACAGAGCGTGAGCAGCAGTCACACCCAGCCATGAGCTAATGCAAATACCCAGGTGATGACCAAGCCATGTGGCCCTGCTCATGGATCTCAGAGTTGTTCTGAACCTCACCATCATCACATCTCCCTTTCTGTGGAGGGGCCAGTGGGCAGTGCAGTGGTCTTTTCAATACCACAGAGAGTCGGTGCTAGCTGTAAGATTCCTGTTAACCTCATTATGTTATTGTGTTAGTAACTGGTAATGGAGACAAAGGTAGGCAGAGGGAAGTAAGGCAGTACGAGAGCCCCTTTTTAACAGCTAAAAAGGAAAAATATGTCAACTAATTTCTGAACAGATGCCAAAACTAATTTGGGGTATCTTGTACGTGCTTGTTTTATTTACTACAAATTAATTTTGCTCCTTAATATAGTCACAGAGATCTGCACAAACACAAAGATAAAGCAAGGTCTTTACAAGCAGGATAAGGGACTCAGGGCTTGCACACCCCATGTCCCACAAATAACTGGTCTCACAGCTATTCCTTGCAATGCTGAGGGTTTGCATTGCCCATTCTTTGTGCAGGTATGAGCACTTATTACTATAAACATATATTTTAAGAACAATAAGGAAGTGATGAATTGGCCACTTGCAGTTCTCTTGACAGCAAGGTGAAATGGTAGCTGTGGTGACCAGGGGATGTCCTGGTTCCTCCTCGCAGAGAGGTATTCAGCGCACGTAATAATTATTCATCCATCTCGTTCACACTAAAGGCATCGGCAATGCAATTTTAGCCTGATAATCAAGACCATATGACAAAAACCAAGGCCATTAGGGACCAATTTCAAGTATTCTCTGCAAGACAATGATTTTCCAACTGCACTTACATATGCTGAATAGTTACTTCTGCACGACCGCACCTGCTCTCATTTATGTAACCCTCCATCCTCTCCCCTTTTTCTACCCCTTCTTTTCTTGTAATGCAAAGAAGGAAAGTTTCAAAGGGTTGCTGGAATCTTCCTAGAAACAGATTTGATTTATTTATATTTCTGGCTGGCCACACGCTGTGAGCAAATAAGAATCTGGCAAATGTAAAAGTTAGTTTGTGCTAATGTCAGATCAAATTCTACCCTCAGCAGACGTTGTGGGGCTGCATTAATGTAAATGAGAGCAGGATTTGGCCCAACACTTTCATTCACTTCCTATACATATTCAAATTAAATGAATATTTTGTACAATCTCTTCCTCCCTCTACATACACATGCATAATTCTGCCTCAGATTCCAGCCTTGGTTACAATGGTGACTTCGTGGGAGCTTTTTCCTGGGTTTCTGCTACTGCTGCACATCTGAATGAGATGCAATGGGACTCCTTGTTCAAGTAAAGCAAACAGAGCGTGGCCCTTGGTCTCCAAGTCAGGTCTGCCCTACTGTAATAATTTTGTGCCTTAATTACTTTCTGCTTATTTTTGACCATACCATTTCAGTATCAGTCACATAATAATGTTGCCTTTGAAAAGACTGTGGTGTCACTATAAATTAGAGTCCTGTAAGGTTAAAGGCTTCAGTTGCCAGAGGGGAAAAATGCCAAAATTATTTCAAAATTATACATAGTATAACTCAAAGACTGTAGTATATTCTAATATTAATGCTCCTAAAGAAATGGATACACCTTCAAGCTTTTTCAGACATAATTCAAATATTAAACAGAATAATAAGCTCCATTACTAATGATGCAACAACCTCTTCTGCCAGAAGAATAGAACCCACAAAATTAGTGAGTAAGAAGTAAAAAAGGCAAGACTGCATAAGGAAATGACCCTGTAATAACACAACCTAGATCCTCATCCTGTAAACCTTTATTAGCATGAGTGATCCTGTCTCACATAAGAAGTGCTACAGACTCCAATGGGCAATTCATACAAGTGAAAATTATTCATGAATTTGAATACAGGAGTATATGATCAGATCAGCTCCTAGCCTTCTCTGTCAGTGATCAATCTTCTTGCTACAACCCACCTCCTTCACATTTAAAATTAAAAAGTGAAATTCCATCTTTTGAAAACTGAAATAAAGTTGGATTTCTCAAAGCAAAGATTTCGTCTAATAAGTCATTATTAGAATGAGAAGAAATACTCCTGGATCATGCTCTTGTTCATATACATTCTAGACCTGTTTTTCAGTTGTATCCTATAATAATTTAAGGCAATGACATCAGAAAGATCAATGGAGCTGCATCCTAGTATTGAATTAATCTCACAGTACTATTGGTGTCTTCTGGAAACTACTGTACTGAATCCAAAAAAGGAGAACCTTGGCTTGCTAGAAATGCTCCTGATTTTTGAAGGATAATTATCACTCTGTCCAGTAAAAATGACTGTTTGATTTTTTAAATACTTAGCTACTGGCATGCCCTTCCTCTGTGCTGATCATGTATAATAAGACCCAGGTACATGATTAGCTAATACTTGGGAATGACATTAAAAGTGAGAAGCAAAAGAAATTAAGGAAGAGGAGCTATGCTTTTGCTGCTTTTCATGCCCTGTATGAGTCCCCACAGATGAACAAAAAAAACCCAGACATGTTAGAAACCATCAAAATCCTGAGGATGGCTAAGGATAAGATCTCATTTTCCAAATTTCAAGGGCTTTACTGAAATACATAAAAGCACTCTACCATCCGATTTTTGTCATTGCTTCATTACAAAATTTGCAGTATGTTTCCTATACACCATTTTCTACCCCTCAGAAAATACCAATATTGCTTAAACTTCATTTAAATGTCTTAATTCAATTGAACCCAGAGGTCATTGACACCTAGGTAATTTCTATTTAAAACCATTCAGCCAAAAATAAACAAACAAAAACAAAACTGGAGCACAATCTCCTCTGGAGATTATCCTAATTTTAAAAGAAATTACCCTGCCTGACTTTTTGTAAGATAATTATTGCAATTGTTTTGCCTAATGAATATTGTTTGAGTATTATAATGCCATGCTACGCATCCTGAATGAGGAACAATTAACAGAGCTTTGTTTTCTTGACATCCCAGGACACAGCTAAAAGGAAAGCTTGGCCCTAAAGATTTGGACTTTTTCCTGGCTAAACATGATCTCAAACATAGCAGAGGTAGGATTCAAAGCACAACTCTGAACAATTCAAACCAGGGACATGCTGCTTCTGGAGATCTCAGAGATCTGAGATGGAGTTGATGGATTCATTCCCTAACTGCTCCTATCAATTCAAAAGATGCCAGCAAATGAAAGCTTTCACTTGCAAAGGCTCTGAGGCTTGATCAGAGAACAAGAATTTTACATATGTCACTCCCCAGCCTTCAGCGGGATTACTCAGAGTTTCTGTTGTGTAAGCAAGAGGAGGTCAATTTGTGGTATTTCAGTTTTTGGTAACAAAATTGATTTTTATCAGTTTCTTTACAGACTGCTGGGGCAGGGTTCTAATTTCTATTACACTGACATGTGCAGGAAACAATGCCCTTCTCTTGTGCTTAAGGATGCACCTGTAACAAATGGAAACATCTTGCCCTACTCTTCTTATAGATTCATCACTCAGAAATTCCTTCTCCTGCTTGTGGCCAGAGGCAGTCATTTGACCAAGTTAGGAAAAAGGATATTTGAAGAATTGGTGGCCATTGTGTCCAGACACACCTACGTACCACCCTCGGTGAACCTGGATCTTGGGCAGGATTTGAGCATTGAGAGGGAAATAATCCAGTGTACAAGGAAAATATTCATCAAAGATCCTCCTAAATTATGGAACAGATCAATATATGGTGTTTCCCTAAATCAGGTGCAGCAACACCTCCCTGGAAGAGATGTGTTGCATTACAGCAACAGAGCAAAACCACCTGGAGACCAAACCCTGCCATGCCCCAGCCTCTCTGCACTGACAGATGGCAGCACGGAGAACCAGCAGAACGAGGAGGAGATCAGACCAGCTCTCTGGAAACCTAAGTCACACCTTTCCTCTGTAATCACCATCCTCCCAAGCTCATTACAGTCAAGGACGAGAGTATCCCTCAGCTACAGCTCCACAGCTAAATAAAGCTCGCTGCCAGGTCGCTGCCATATGGCTGGGGCACCATGCCGCTCTCCAACGGGGACGTTTATCTTCAGGTGTCCTACCCTGCAAGGGGCAAGGGCTCAGCTGGCAGCAGAGACAGGAGGACTTTGGAACTGCCCTCACAAACTGCACTGCTGGCTGCCCACTCACTCTTTAAATCAAGAGTAATGCAATCTTCAGTGAACATGTGACCATGGGCACATGTCTCACCTTAATAAAACTTGTAACTACAGCAGCTTTCAGATTTACTCTTCCTAGCCCAGAAAATAACAGAAAGCAAAGCTTGTCAGTTTGTCACCATTTTCCATCTCTGCATTTGTAAAAGAAATAACATTGGCAGGGAAATAATACAAATGTATCACACACAGAGGCTGCAGGAAGATATAATGTTCTTTTACATATTTGATATAGAGCCTAAATTAAGCTGCAGAAAAGGGGCCATGAATCTTCACAGCCTCATTATCAAGCCTCCCTAAACCTCAAATGCAGGAAAATACATTTCATAAACAAAGACCCAATAGGATTTTAACAGTACAATAAATTTCACTGACATTCACCACTAATCACATTGCAAAATATATTTTTAAAAACAAAGTTCATTCAACACGAAACCTCAACACAGAAATGAAGAGTAACATTAGGATATGTTCTACCTTTTCCACTTCACTTTAGCCCATTTTTTACTGAAATCCCTTTTAGGTGGTTGGCTGTAATTCCATAGCAGTAAACGTCAACACTCCTCCTGATCGCTCTTTTACTTTCCTAGACAAGAGCTCAGACCACGACCCTATTCAGGGACACAAATTTACTGTTTTCACAGTAATCTGACACAGAAAAGGGGATCGAGCCTCACTCGCATCACTACATAACAAAACTATCTCTATGATCTTGCTTAGTGTTGTCCCTCTTCTCAGGAGCTGCCTTTCACTTCTGCCCACAATTCACTCATTATCCACAGCAGAGAAAACCAGAGCCCTTTACTCTTTCATGCATCTGCTAACAGAGACAAGGGTTGAAAAAAAATTAAGAGACAGTGGAACAAATTTAAAAAGTAATGTTTTTTCATTTTTGAACAATCTCAGAGATGGTGAACTTATGCACCATTTCTTAGATCTGGAGGGAAAGGTTCATTGTTGGCATTTTTTTTTTTCCTTCTCCTTCTCTTTAGTTTTGATGTAACTGAAACTTTGTGCAGGTGAAAGGCTGACAGCCAGCCATGAAGGGTGGGGTGCTTTGGAAAGAAAACATATTAAAAAATGTGTGGGATTGAAATTTTGTGTCATGCATGGTAACCCCAAACCTTAGCTCAGATCACTTCAAAGGCTAGGAATGAATTTAGGTTTTTATACAAAAGCCTCAGGTGTGCCTCCCTAAAGGTACCTTTTCACAGCAATTCTTCCACCCACTTGAATTGTGATGCTGGTATCTGACATCAGAGCATCTAAGTGCTGTCAAAACCAGAATAAGCTCACCAGCTCATCTGACTAAACCCATCGAGGGCCTTCAGACAGTAATACCATTATTGACCTGGGCTGAATTCAAATGCATTTGGAGTGCTTGATATTTATCCAAATTATGCCCATTGAAAAATCCCTGGCAGAATACAGATAACATCAGATTAAAATGTATCATTATAATTACTTCAAAGAGATGTCTGGTTTAGAAATAATTAGGTTAGTAAATATTTTTAATTAAATTATGATTTCTAAATTGTGTTAAAACTACAACTTGCTTCTATGGACATCACAACTAAACTACAAATCAGACTAATTCAGCGCCTGAATATGAATATTTGAATTAATCTAATATAGTTATTATACCATTAACTTCAGTGATGTAACTCCAAATTTACACAAGCATAATTAGAGTCAGATCCAAGATTCAGCAGATCAATACAAATCTTTCCATGAGCTGCAGTAGTCATGATAAGGCCCTGAGAAAAGTGCTGAAGTGGTAGTACCATCCCACCAAGCTGACCTTTCCATCCCTAAAATAATGTTTCTGTTAAGAATTGTCATTCACCTAATAGTAAATATGAAAACATGGGTATGGAACCAAGCAGACATGAGAAAGTAAAATTTATAATAAGTACAAATTCCTATGCCTGTGGTCAGAAATATTCAAAGATCTGAGAGAATCTCCAAAAGTTTTTTACCACTTCTGCCTTTCACTGAGACTGCATAATAAATTACCTGTGAAATAAAGACTGGTGGAAAGCAAAAACAAATAAACAAAAGAATTATGCCAGTAGTACTGGCTGGGATACCTAAAAATGCCACATTCCTTGATGATCAGTTCTTTCTGCTAATGTATGAAAAATAAGAATGTGTTTTAAATACTTTAGATTCCAATTTACATCTGTAATCCTCTTTTCTTTAAACAGTTTGACACCTTGAACATAAAACTGTGTTTTACAGATGCTTTCCTCATTTAATTGAAATCACATCTCAGGTCAAGATCACCACTTCCTTCTGCTTCTCTAACCTCTTCTTGCCTGAAGGCCTGTAACTTGTGAATTATTTAACAATCATATTTGCTGCTGAAAATTGATTTCTGAGAGAATCCATATTGATTGAGATATGTGAGACTAATGAGTTTGAGGTTAAGGTGTTTAGGTATCATTATCTCTGATAGTCCTGAACTAGAATCTTCATAATTTTTTGTCTCTTGTCAATACTCAGTTTTATATCTGTGCTCCAAGCTGTGCCTATGTGTTAAAATAATTTTAAGAGACAGAATGATTAAATATTTTACGAATTATTAAATATTTTACATACATCTGAAGCATCTGTCGTAATCTTCCAGATGTGTCTTTCCTGTGGAACGCCACTGCATGAAGGGGACACAAAACAAAGTTTTGCCAAACTTTCATTTAATCTGGAAGGCAGAACAAGTAGCTGGCACGAACAAATAGCCCCCACTGGAGCAAAAGCTGTTCACAGAGTCTGAAGATCTGACTTCCCCAAATGTTAGAGTGTTTGTGCTGCAGTGCATGGCTTTAGTCAGCTCTTGTTGGGCTTCCCTGGGATGGAGCAAAGCCCCTGGAGCTGTGGCAAGCGCAGGTGCCTTGTTCAGAGATTCACATCGGCACGTGCCGCGTGCACATCCATGGGGATCCTCTCCTGCAGCCCCTGCTTTTTGCCACTCACATTCAATGGGTGGCTGGTGGACTCCTGCTGCAGGCCTGCACTGAGCATGCTGGACATTCTTGTGCTCCTCAGCCTTCTTCTGGCCTGCTGAGACACAAGGACACTGTGCGACGTGTACCTGCACAGCACCCGGAGCTCAACTCCAGCCAACCTCCTGTCCTGGCACAGTGAAAATCACTTCCTCAGTGCCCTCTCTACCCACACAGGGTCATTGTACTGCTTACCTGTCTTATCCTCACAGCTAAATGGAAAATAGAAAATAAATCTATAAAAACAGAGCATCTCCATGACTTTCAACTGTATATGTAGATATAAATCCCTCTGATATATAAGAATCTCATCCCAACTGCAGCAGCTCAAAAACTTCTAAATGAATGGCTAAGTCCCTTCATTTTCCCCTGAAAATGAGGTAAAAATCAGCTTGCCATATTGTTGGCCTGTGTCTTTACGATGATGCTATGTTCAGTGCCCAAGGTGCTCCCATTCAGCTCTTTCTTATGTGACAGACACTAGTAATTAGCTTTAGTAAGTTAATGCATATGTGGCCCACACATCTGGATTTATGTGCCAAATCCAAAACCCATGAGTCAGTGCAGAGAAGACTTCAAGAAGCTGCATCTACTGGGTTTGAAAGTGACAGGCCCTGGTCACAGCTTGGTGGATGTATACCTGACTCAAAGATCCTACTCCAGGTTTTACATTTTTGCAAATCACACTTCTTTCTCCCCATAACCATTCCTGCTCTAAAAAAAAAAATATCCAAAGCAAGCAAGCAAGAACAAAACCCTCCAGAGTATCTGACCTCTAGAGTTAGACCCCTTTTCGGGGTAGTTTTGGAATCAGCTGTATTTATGCCTAAAAAAAAAAAAAAAGGACAGTTCTTTAAATGACCCAGCTGGAAAAGGATATTTTTGGTCAATGATCTATTTTTATTTCTGCTCTGCTGTTTCTCATGAAGCCTGATGACAAAGACCTGTCCTTCAAAGCTAGTCTACAGTTTATGAATTACCAACTTAAATTACTTTCTCTGGAATAAGTACACTACAGTTTTGTTATCAAGTTTATTTTTTCAGGTGGGAGTTCTATTAGAAGAAATAAAATGCTCTTCTATCTCAGATTGGCTTGTCTTTTTATAAGGAGAAAAATGCAATACATATTTTCAAAGGTTCTTTTAAAAAATTAGCTAAAGTTAAAATAAGAACTATGAATTGCATTACAGTATTTAAGACACGTGTTTAAACTGTTGACTACATCCATTTCAGTTAACAAATTTATTTTATGTCACTCTTAATCAGTAGAGGTATATTTTTGTTACTATTATTGATTTTGCAGCCATGCCAGTTAATGCTATTATCTTGGATAGTACATTCTGAACATTTACCCTTACAGACATTTTAAATAAAAACAAACATCAATTGGGAACTCAAAATGAAATCAGATCACTTTATGAACCTGAAAAACAACCTTCATACTATGCCACATAGTCTTCTTTGAATGACCTATCTCTTTACCCAACTTTAGTCTTACATAAAATAAGTTCAACAAACTAGGGGTGAAGAGCTTACATGCTTCTTTAAAATCAGATAAAAGTAGCATACTGAATTCTCTAATTATTCTTTTTTAAGTGAGGAACTGCAAGTTCTCATGATAGAGAGTTGAAGACTCTCAGACACCATGATGAGAAACATGATCTATACTTGAAGATTATATACAGGCTTCATCTGTATTAAGATAAATTAGCTATGCCTGGTCTAAACTCAATCATTTCTGTCTCATCAAGATGAAACAACAGATAAATCCTCAGGATGAACTTTAATTCACTAGAGAGATGCTGAATAACCAATATCTTAACGTTAAACTTGTGGAAACTCAGGACTGTGCAGGATCACATTTTTCTGGAGGGTGGGTACTGCCAGGGTTACCTACCTGCACTTGGATGCTGTGCCGTAAATCCCTACATTTCCAGCCCCTCCAGAGTGCTCTGTTCTGACTGCAGACTGCCTCACAAGGTGGCTTGTGGTCTCCTGGAAAACTCTAAGGTAGTAGATGAGTCCATCAGCTTCAGCTCAATTCCCACAATTTGATGGTTTGCAAAGAATAAAACTAAAGCCACTAATAACAGAATTTTTAACATCAGATTAGACAGTTTTCACCTGACTGGAGAATAGCCAAACTACATTTGTTACCTGGCCCCTCAGAAAGGCCATGAGCACAAGTGATCCCCTTTGTAAACCACTGCTTTCACAGGTCATCACCCTCAAGATATTGCAATTTTAAGCCATTTGGGCCTCTCAATCTTAAGTCCATTAATTATGGGTTCAGTTAACAAGCTCACACATATGCCTTATTGAAAACAGAACTTCTCTGAGCAAGGACCAGAGGAGCAATGGTAATTTTGTAGGTGAATCTGCTATAGCTATCCAGATTCATTTTTAACTCAAGGAATTTTGGGGGGTTTTCTTCAAGAACAGGCTGAGCTCAACTTAGTGTTTCTTCCTTATTATTTCTCCTTTAGGACCACCAACAGAGGAAGAAAACAAAGAATTCTCAGTTCTTTATTTCTGCCTTAAATACATGTGGTTTTTTATTTTTAATTAACTTCTGGTCTCCTAGTCACTTTCTTTCCCAAATATTAGTTTTACTGTGGAGGAACACCCTAGAGCAGATCACAGTTCAATACTCTAGATTAACTAATTTTGTGTGAAAATGTATGTATGTGCGTTCAGGACATTAAATTTTCTCTTTTACAGATATAATGCAAATCTGTAAATTAATTCAGGAATGTTACAAGACAGCTCTGCTCTCATGGAGTGTCTGCCCTTCCCCTCTGGTCAGAATGAAGGTAATGCCCTGTGTTGTTACACAAAGAACTAAGAATGGCTATTTTTTCAGCGCTCACTTCACAGTAGCATGGGACTAATTAATGGGAAAGTGGAAGTAGGCAGTGGTTTTTGCAGAGCTAATTAAGATATGTGGCAGAAAAAATATGTAGATGGGCAATTTCTTCATTTTAAAGGTTTGTGTAGCTAGACAGTTTTATTAGTCAACACTGTACCCTTTTTTTGCAGTCACTGCCTACATTTTTGTGAGATATGGACTCCTCAATTAATCTTTCAAAGACTGATTTTGATTTATCTCAGAGGGAGGCTGGGGAAAAAAAGCAGCTGTGTATTTTTTAAAGAAACCAAGAGCTTGTTCCCTTTAGTTTCTGCTTACAAAATAAGTGCATTGATTTGATCTTTTAAACATGTTTCTACATCCTCTCCATTTCATCTATTACTGAGGGAGGGGGGGGAAGTGAATCTAAATGTCTGTTCCATTTAATTCCCCACAGATTTAAAAGGCAAGGAAATTCTAACTAAAAAAAGGGGGGGGGGAAGCAGGAAAAAAAAAGCAGCACTGTCTAAAAGACTTGTTCCTCAGCACATAGGAAGTCTGTGGCTAGAGCCAAGAATAGAGCCCAGAACCTGCAAGCTCCTGCACCAACACTGCACTCCTTTAAAGCACTGCGTTATTCAAGGAGCACAACTGTGCCAAAGCTTACCTGACTTGAAAGACTGGCCTCTGAGAAGGCTCTCCTCAATATTAACATAATCATTCTCCAGAAACTATTGTTTTCTCAGCCCAACATCACTTGTTTTGGCATCCTTCCTTTTGTTCAACCAGAAATAGCCAGTTGTCCAAATAACAGCCAAGGAGATTTTGGGGATTTTTTAAGAGAGAGGACATTTCTCACATAAAAGTAATCTCAGCACTTCTATGAATTTTGGAGCTAGGAAGTACTATAAATTCTGTTTAAAGGGGTGACAGGTTTGGTGAGACATTAATGTCCCATTGCAGGACAGTTCTGTGGTCACACCTTACCAAAACCATTCCTTTGTTATCCTCAGCTGCCCAGGCTGCTCCCAGCCGTGCTGCCTGGCACGCACTTCCCAGCAGAGAGGGGTGGGCACGGGGATGCAAGGTAAAGGAGAGGGATGATGCTGGTTGTGGATGTTAAATAAACAATTTTTTCTTACAACAAACCCTGGCGCCTGTTCTCCCCATGTCATGGCCCATGATGACTTAGTGTCTCCCAAGCATGACCAAGCGATTAGGGCAGCCGTGTCGCTGCATCTCAGCAGTAATGGGGGCTCTCTTTCCATTTGCCTCCTATTGAAATCTAAGCGCTCCATTGGCCTGTGCATTTTTAGCTTGATGAATTCATTATTCCCCACCTTTTTCTCTTTTTTTTACTTTTAGCTCCTTTCTCCAGCCAGAGCTCTCCCAAAAAGCTGGGTGACTGTTTCTAGGTTTTCCTTCTCTGTGAGGGGTTAGGTTTTTTTCTCTTATTCTAGGCAGATGTCAGAAAATGTGGCATTGAATCATCTATTTCAAACAGCATTTCAGTATACTTTTAGATCTATGTATATTAGACAGCAAACAATCACAACACTTGGCTTATTTATTTATTTATGTGGTAACATCCTTCAACTAATGATATCAGGGAAAATACAATTTCAAATTCAGAGGCAAGGAAACCATTCAATTCATATTCCCCAGCAAACAAATGATACCACATAAATAAAATACAAAACTATTCAACTGTCATTAAAAATGTGACACTCATCCAAAGTAGGAAATTCAACAATGTGGTTGTTGCATTTTCTCTTTAAATATTTACGTGGTATGGAGATAGGATTAGGTTACCCAAGGCTTGAGTTTTCTTGGACATGTTTCTTTTCCCTCCTTAAAGGTATGCCTAGTTGAACAGAAGGGACTTTGGCTGTCTAGCACTTTTAAGTGTCTGGAGGCTTTTTTGGAGCATAATAAGTCTGATGCACTCAAGATAGTTACTGTTATAAATTCCATATAAAGGTCCATTATACATCAAACAAACCATAAATTGTGTTTAACAGGTGCAAGTTTAGGAATGCCTCTGTGTTGTGGTCTAGTAGACAGAGCAGCAAAGAAACATCTGAGCCTGCAGTCTAGTTCTATTTCTATGACAGGTGTTATCTTTCTGCTTCCATTTCCTTCATAAAACAAGGATAACCTTATTCCATATTAAAATAAAGCTGTCATTATCTGTTTGAACTGTAGAAGAGCCTACAAAAGTCTCTTGGATGAGGTTCTTATTACACTAGATGCTGTACAAACACTGAACCACATGCCATTATAATGTGGGAGTGGCATGCTATTAATAATACATTAGGACACTTTGGAAAGATTAAGCAGAAGAGTTATTTTAAAATTCTTATTCATGTCCTCCACACAAAATAGAATGAAATTTGAACGAATAGGTAAGGAAGCTATTTGCAGAATGCTGGAACATCCTTCTGGCTCTGCGAATACACAAATGCTGTGCTGGTTACTCTGCAGAGTTAAGTAGAAGTAACCAGCAATGACATGTTCTTCTACTGACTCTGCCACTCTACCTCTAACTCTTTTTAAACCCATTCATTTCAACCCATTTGTCACTCAAGTGGATACAGTATATCACAGGGACCTAATATGGTCCAATTAAGGAAGACCCAGCCTAGAGAGGTTTTAACTGGGTTTAAGGGCAGGAGTGATTATTGCACTTGATAGACTTGGGAAGTGGGGGAAATTATAATTTATTACTTATGTGCAATTTTGACATTATTGTTAACATATATTCCCCCAGAGCCTTGGATGGACATATTTTGGAAAAATCAAATCAATAAGTGATTTAATATCTGTCAAGTGCTTTGGGATCTTTATTTGAAATGCGTGTTACAAGAGCAATATCTTACTCTCAACTCTTAGCGTGCAAGCATGCCTTCTATTAATACTAGAACCCTTTGGAACCATTAGAGTTTATCAGCTAAATACATATTTTGGCACATTAACTAATTTTTGATTACCCAATTAGATTTTAACAGCTCCATCTATCATGTAAATTTTTCTTAATGTGCAGATTATGGACCCAATAGAACTTAATGGAGCTCCTTACAGTGTTCTGAGTCGATGCAGCTGGCACATGGACACTGAGGAAAGTATTTGCCTCCAAAATGAGAATAACATGCCTCTCTTCCCAGGCTAAGGGGTATTACAGCCTAAGTCAACCCTGGGCACTGACACAATGCAAGAGTCCCAAATGGGATCCAATTTATACCATTTGATATCACATACCTCCACTTCTGCCATTTCATCTCAAAATCACATCTCCTTCAGTCAAATGAGTCTCTACCACACAAATGAAAACCCAGGGCCATTTGATCTTTACCTGTGTCGTGGTAAGCTGTGACAGTCACCAAAGGTTACGGAGGGGATGGCCACGGCGGTGGGAAGCTGCTGGTGACTTCTGCTCCTCACGGCTACATGTGGCACAAAGGACATGCTGGGGACAGCACCTCGGTGGCACGTGCTGCTGAGCACATCCTCTTCCCCACTGTCTCTCAGAAGACAACACATGGGCCACACTCAACCCTGGATCAGCCTTTCCCTGTCCCTCTTGCATGAGTGCTATGCTATTTATCTTGTTGTCTGCCCCCAGTGTCCCAGATCACCTCCCATTCCCCACGCTCTGTTCCACTACTGGACTATGGGATGGAATGAATTACACATTTCCTCATGAAAACATGGATACTTAAGAGCTGCTTGAAGGAAGAAGATTACTCAGATCGTTGGAACAACAGCTGCACAATAGATAGAACAAAGCAGTTGGCAGAGAGAAAAAAACCTAAATATTTAAGTAGCAAATCTAGCATCCCCTAGTCCAGAGGAATAATGCAGGGTCCGGGTTTAATACTACCCATGCTTGGCAGAAGACTGAATACAGAACCTTTGCTCAGAACCAGAAAATAATTAAAAGTTAGAAATTAAATGCAGAACTGCAGGATACATTCTGCTCCAATGCCTTTGCACTTACATCTGCTAAAAATGTCCAGCTACGCATGTAACAACCAGGAGTCTTGGTGGGCTGTCTCCTCTGCTGAAAACTCACTGCCATTAGAAGCAAAGCAGACTAAAACTGATGAAAATAAAGGCTGCATTCACCCACACAAGAACAAATATTTCCCTTGTTAAAGTAAACACTTCTGAAGTTACCTAATGCACTGTTAACTGATTTAATTATTTTGTTAATCTCTCATTGCTCTCAGCCTATACAGTGAAGCGCTTTCAGCTGCTCCCAGTTAGTTTCACTTTCTTTCTTCACAAGCTGCAAGCACAACACTGGAATGCTTTTATATCACAAAAATAATTCAGTTACCATTCCTTTCCTATGAGAAGTTCCTTTTCTATTGCTTCTGTGAGAGGCAGTTTTTAAAAATCCTATTTGTTTCCTTACAATGCTCCTTTAACAAAGCACGATTGTGCCTCTTAAGGAAATAAGTTTTCCCTTTCTGCATATGGTCTCACCCTGTCAGTGTTTCCATTATTTTCCTGCACAAAGTCCTTCCCTGATGTCTTAACTCAGAGCAGCCCTCGTTGCTGGCGGGGAGCACGCAGTCAGCCCGTCCTGCTGCCGCCAGCTCCTGTCAGACCATCCCTCCTCTCTGTCTGCAGTGGATTTTGGAAGAGACCGACCTTGAAGGTAGTTTAATATCACCTAAAACGGCTCAAACAAACATTCATACATTGTAAGTGCTGCCTGAGAAGATATTAATATTGCTGCTAAATGCAGTGATTGGGTTAATCTGTTCCTGTATCCTGCATCCTGCCAGCCAGCCTTCTGAGTACGACCCACAGAAGTGTACCTCTTTTCAGAACAGAGAGTATGCAATGCTTTGCTAAAGGAAAAGGGAGATTTACCCTGCACTGCAGCTCTCAAACAAGGTCCTTTCTCCTTGAGTGCCAACCCTCGTTTCTGCTGGAGGAGCTCAGAGCTCAGCACGAAGGCAGCCGGTCCCAAAATGCTGCACCAGGAGCTGCTGAGCAGCACGAGAGCCCTGCGTGCTCTGCCTCCCTGAGGAACAGGCCCTGAGCAGGCACATTTACATCACTGGCTACGTCAGTCCTGGGAGAATAATGTGATTTTTGTGCAAACAATGCTTGTAAACAGTCATAATGACACAAACCACAGAACAGCTACCATTGAGAGGAGAAAATGAAACCCTTTTTAATCTATCTATACATTTAGATGATTTCCTCTGCTGCGGTAACTTAAGAACTTATTGCTCATTCAGTCCTGCGATGCAAAAAATATCTCCTATGTTGAGAATTTCTGTCTTTTTGCTATAAAGTTCACTTTTTTTTTCTCAGCCATTACTCTTACCTAATTTATTTTTCCATTTAATTTCTGGGAGCTGACCTTCCTGGAAGAAACTCTGGGTGCCTGAGCAGTTATATTCCTTTTACTAAAACTTGGCTGCATGAAGAAAAACAAATGGAGGTATACATTTTTAATCACACACAGGAATATTTCAGCTGTGCTCCTTTTTTTTTGCTATTTATTTGTGAACATTACAGGCCCTGTTAAGATCTTCCCTGTTGTTTCTCCAGCTACATTGCACACTCAGCTCAAAGTGCAACTAATATGTTTGGCATACAGAGAGTGGTAGGAAACACTTTACAAATTTGTCTGATGCTTTAAGATTTGATATTTGATACACAAAGTATCACCCACTTCTCAGTCAACGGGTTATGTGTTGTTCTAGGGGTCATAACTAAAGTTATTACCTTCTATGGTAATTATTCCAAATTTACAGTATTTCCCACTGAAGTATTTGGGAAAAAAAAAGAAAAAAAAAAAAAGAAAAGAAAAAAAAAACCTCAAGTACCATCTCACTATTTAAGAGCAAGACATTTGGACTGTAAGCATTACAGTATCTAAGCTTTCAGCAGTAATTTAATTACTGAACTCAGAGCCCTGTGCAGTAAGCTTGAGAATCCGGCTGCTCCCCAACCCTGAAAATGTCTACACACAGTATGTTTTTCAATTCTGACTTGAAAATCCACATAACATTAGAGCTGCATCTCTCCTCACAGCCCCATTTATCCCTCTGCAAAGGAGTGGACAATGTAACATTCAGTGTGCCCAAACCTCCCAGGAGCCATAAACTACCTCTGCCTAAGTCCCTGAGCAGCAATAGCCACAGCATCAGGCTACAGGGAGCACTCACCATCAGGGTCAGCATTTGTTCTCATGCAGAAAACACCCAGTGCTGCTTGCGTCCAAAGGCACTCTTTTGTTCCTCCTGTGACAACTTGTTTCATGTAAAATAAAACTCAGAAACAGTATCTTTCATCAGTCACTCTCCCTTCTCTCCAAGGCAGGGGGATGCTCCAAGTCAGCACAGTCTGTTCCTCAAGATCTGAGCACCCGTCTGTGAAATGCCAAACTCACACATGTCACTGGACTGACCTGTGAGCTCTTTACTACCTCTGGAGTCAGGGACTTGGTCTACTATTTCTGGGTGGCCCATAATGGCTTTTTAAGTCACTCTCTTAACTGTGGCATCTGCTGTACCCATTTAAAACAGGTTTATGGGTAAAACACATAGCATGTAATTATGAGTTAGACATTTTCACATCTCATTTACACATCTCCCACCCAACCACGTATCAGATATCACCTTTTATTTCTTGGATTCCCATACAAACTTATCAAGTACTCCATACCCCCTTCCCTGTTTTATCACGGTGCACCACACAGCCATCAGGACATGAGGTGCTAACTACAGCACTGTGCCCAATCTCAGTCTCCATGAGGAATGTCTTGCTTTAATAGAGAAATAAAATGATATAAGGTCATAAGCTAAGACTATCATAAAGTGCATTGCAGGTACCCTATACTTAAATACTCCCATGCTACCTCTTAACTATAAGTGAGGCAATTTGCCTAATGCCTATAGAAGTGACACAATTAATTCCCCTCCTTTAAATAATCCTATTCTTTCCTCTCTAATGTGCCTCTGTAGAAAGACTGTTTACTAAAATAAAACAAAATTTTCAAAAACTGTATTCTTAGCATTAGAAATAGCACAAGTCTAAAAAGAAATTTAGGAATTCCTTTGTTCGCTGTGTTCAGAAAACCACTGGAGACCCCTTTCTCTCTCTAATGGAGACAATACCCCACAGCAGTACTATGAATACTGTAAACACATTCGGTGGACTGTATGCAAGTGGCCTCAGCCATAAACAGCAGCCTCAGCATCTTTCTATTCATGTTTCCTGTTAAATACTTGCAAAGGAACCAACAACCTCCAAACCACACCTCCCAGACAAGACTCGAACCTTTCTGTCCTGCTAGCGCAGCATTTCCATGTTACTCCTCATTCTAGCATTTTGCACACCATTGGAAGCAAGGTGGGCTAGGGTCCATGAGGATCACCTCGTGGATGGTGAATAAAAGGATGTTCTGATTCTTTTCAAAAATCTCAGTTTGAAGCATTTCCCACAGGGAAAGCATTGGAAGTTGAGCGGTATTGCTTAATGCAAGGTACCTTCCATGTGGCCAAGGGCATGGACATCTCATAGTACACACAGAAAGCTGGAAATTCAGCACTTATTCATCAGTCATACATTCAAAAAACAAGGACAAAAGACCCACACAATTACCTGTACCTCTGTACTGAATTGTACAAACCCAGTCCGACATACCAGTACCATCATCTTCTGCAGGAAGAATTTTTGGTAGAGCAAGCAAACCATTCTCACACTGGGACATTGGCTCTCCCTGTTTACCACAAATGCCAGACACCTTAGAAATAAACTCAAAATTTGTTCTAGAAAAAAATCAGAATAACAATAAATGTTATACTGTTGTCTCAGAGTTGTATCACACTAGGGAAAAAAAAAATCTGAGTTATTTCACCTGAAAATTAAACACGGAGTCCCCTAATCAACAAGTACTGGATAGTAAATATATTACCTGAAATTTTAGTCCACCAAAAGGATGAGAAAAGGAAAATAGGAGTAGTTTAAGTATATATTGACATGTCCTACTAGACTTTAGGTACATCTTACTGTCTAGTTTCTTATTAAGCAGTATAAACTATGCCTGCCATGTGCAATCACTAGCTGAAAACAATCAGCAAAACAGGGATTTTATGGTATAAATTAACATTGGTTCCACTACTGCCAGGGGAAGTTTTAGCCATCAGCTTCAGCCAGTGCAGTATCTGCCCTCAAATCTTAATAGAAATGAAGTTTCAGTAGTTTACCAGACAAATGTGGATGCTGATTCTTTGCAAGGTCTTTTACTGGATAGAAGTTTTATTTCAGATGAGCAATTCACCTGTTTTTCTATTGACCCACTGGCAAGCAAACTGGGAACACACCACCTTCTCACAACCATGATTCTTAAACAGATGGTTCAAGGCACAGAAAACTGGGCTAGGAGTGTTGTTAAGATGTCTTGATGCCTTTTGTCCCCATGTGCCTCCAGGCAGGACCATTTATGCCTGAAAAATTTCCAACAGAAGAAATTCCACAACATCCCAAATTTTATCTTTAGATAAAAGGTTATTGCTTTAGAAGGTTATTGCTAATACCTAATGTGAATTTTGTTTGGTCCTGTTGAACCAGTTACATCCCATACCCTTCCATTTCTCACCAACGAGAATTTTAGTGGCCTTCTTTTCCCACAGCCTTTTGTATTCTTACTACCCTTTGCCATGTTGTCCCTCAGAGATCTCTTTTTCTGGCCAAGCACCCCCAATATCTTCAGTATTTCCTGACAGGTCACATTTCCTCACTCTCTTAACACCCTCGTTGCTTTTGCTTTGGACTTTCACCAAATCCTCTGTAGCTTTTGTGGGCTGTGCTGCCCAGATCTGTGCTCAGAGGTATGGCTGAGCCCCTACCAGAGGCATGAGGAGCACAAGTCACTCCATACCACTCAGGGGCTGCATTTTGTATTACATCTTCATCACTTCTCACCAAGAAAAGTTCTCAATTCCAACATGAACATTTCTTCAGCCAGCTTCACAGTAACTCTTAAATTAACTAGAACCTTTAACATTGTAAACAGCACTAAATTAGAAGTCACACCTAATTGGCTATCTTCACTTAGCCTACACCCCAAAATGACAGAACTCCTGGAAATACATAAACACAGGCATGCATACGCAGCCCAAGCACAATTAACAGAGACTTAATCTAATCTATATTCAGAGGTGGATGTACAGAGGTAAATAATGTACAGATATAATATAAATACCCACACACTGAGTAGGTCTGTAACTGAGAGGTTTATCTAAGTGATTAAGAATACCAAAACTTTTCCAGCGCCAAACAGAGGAGAAAAAATTACATAGCTAAATATAACCACAGATAAAATCTGATCTCCTTCATTTATAGTTCTGAATCTAAATAAATGTATATGTGGAAGAGATCTTTAGCATGTCCGCTGCCCGTTCTTCCTTCATGTAAACAGGTTGAACTCCTCTGAAGTAGTTAAACATATATGTAAATATGTCTGTATGTGTGTGTAAACATATTTAATGGAAATGGAAATACAATAAAGGCCCTTGTTGGCTCAGGTCTTGCAGGTAATTGCAATAACAGAAAAGCAAGAAAACTAATAAACTGTAGTTACTTACTATGCAATAAATATATAACTATACTGTAATTACAGTACCTGATTATTGATGTACTGTAAAATAAATTGTTATCAAGTTTTTTTACTGTTCCCTTCTATTTACAGTCATCTCTGATAAAGATTAAGCTTCCCAAAAAATGCATGATAAAGCTTCTTATCAGAGGTTTTAATGCCTCTAATAACTACTGTAATTCTGTGTGATTTAGTGCTTTGAATAATCCACCAGGATTTTTCTCTAGATCTTTAAAAGGATTGTAATGTGTACAGAGGTGTCGTAGTGATTAAATTTACAGGACACTTACCAAAACAGTGATAAGACAGGATGTTTAATTAACACATGTACACGTTGTTCAACTGTACTATCATGCAAAAATGGAAAGACCTGAATGAGACCCCTATTTTCCTTTCAAAATGTTTAAAAAAATTAAACAAAGGATTATCCTCACTGTACAATATAGGAGCAAATATTCTGAGGGCAACAGCAAATCCAGGCAGCACCTGAGAGTGGTACCAGTCTGGTGTTGCATACTGGGTAGAGCCAAGGTCCTGGTAATTTGAGATGGATGCCCCAGACAGAAAGGAAAAAGTAAGCATAAATATGACAGTACATGGGAATTCACCAGCTGAGTTTGGAGATGTCATTCTTTGGCTGGTGGGTAGTTCAAGGACATTGCAGTACTCTTCAGCTATAATGCTTGAAAATATCAATGCTTTTAAGGCTCATTGACAAAAGTCGTTGCAGAAAACCAGCTGAAGGTTACCTTATCAGATGTTTTTGAACTCCATGTCTCAGAAATGCACACAGGCACTCTAGAAAATCCCTTTTCCCTCCATCAGTAGATTTACCTAATGGCCGAGGCTATCCCTTATTTATATAACAGATAAGTAAATTTAACTTAAGCAAAGAAGTGCCCCAGCAGACTAAACCCCAACAGAAAAGGGCAGCAGAGTCAACCATATAGTGAAAAGTGGAAGACAACCTTTATCTCTCTGAGGACTCTTTCCACTTTAACTTCTACTGACATTTTGTCCACTGTGGTGCTAATAAAAAAAACCTTTAAACTGATAGAGAGATCTAAAGGTGATATCGTATACAATCCAAAGATGAAACAGAAAAGTCAAAAAGCTCATACAACCCATATTCCCACTGGGGAAATAGTCTTTTTAATATTCGAATTGTTTGTACTTTGAAATTGAAATCCCGACATCTGCAAGTGCACGCAGCTGAAGTAGATTTCATTCCTGGATGGGCAAGTGCCAGGCAGTAACAGGGCATGAGAACAGACTTTGGCTCCATGAACGGAAACATAAACCTCTCCTTTGTAAAAATTATTCTTAATGATCTCAAAGGCCCCCTGGTTTAGTATGGAAGATGAGTGCTGCTTTCCTTTAGAATGAATCCCACGTATTTTGTATCACAGTCCTGGCACAGGGCTACAAAGATGAAATCATTCCTTGACCATCACTGTGGGCACGCCTGCTCTGATCTGCAGTGCAATGCAGGGGCACACAAATACTGGAAATGGTGTAACTGCCTCATTACTGTGCTCTGCACTGGCTTTTATACCCTGGTTCTCAGCAGGACTAATTATTCTAAAAGAAGCATCACACTACTGCAATTATCCTGCTCCCAAAACCTGAGTTACATCATTTAGGACACTGTGCTTCACTATTCTGGCACATCCATGCAGCTTCATTTTTTGCCATAAAGAATTTTACTGGGGGAAAAAAGTTAAGAACAAGCTTAGGGATCACAAACCACACAGAAGACAGAACCCTTAAATATAACAGGAATAGGGATAAGGCACTGAGGGTGTCAAAAATCACATGCTCCTGAGTCTGACTGCTTATTTACCTGGCACACAGGACTGCTTACCTGCAAAACCCCTTCTCTGCAGCAAGTGAAGGTGAAAGTGTGGGAACTTTTCTTTCTTTGCTGGCAGTATTACCTCAGGGTGTGGGGACGGACACTACAGGAATATTTTGTTTTTCATCTCCATCATCAATAAATTACTAGGGTAGCTTTCAGGACTCTCAGAAGGTGCTTGAAACCAATGGCCCTTTGGCTGGCTACTCTCTGGATGGACCAGTATGCATGATGCCCTCTTGCATAAGGCTGCAGTCCTTTTGCAGAGGGAAGAGCTGACTTTTTAAATCAAATATACAACTTTCTCCTGTATCATAACCTCCTTCCCTTCCTGGGAAAGAATTTACAGTAGTAAACATTATTTAATGTCCCTACTGAGGGATTGGCAAATAAGAAAAAATAGCATTTACTCAGTGACTCAGAAATTAGCAGACCAGCCTTAGTCATTTTCTCTATCTCTCATTAATTAATCAGAAAATTTCTCAACGTTTCAAAACAAGTCTGTTCTTTCCTTCTCTGCCCAGCAAAACTACAAGCTTCATCTGGATGTGATGGTTAACCACATTGTTGTTGTATTTCAGCATTAGATGGAGAACAACTAGATTTGCAGCTCAGAAAGAGTGTGAGGGGAAGAAAAAAATAAGACAGAAAGAAAGAGAGAAAGAGAAGAGGGAAAGGGGGAAAGAAAGAAAAGGTACTCCCCTTTCAGCCAAATGACTCAGACTAGTCATCTTCACAACACAGAACCCAAATTATTTGTGAAATCCTCAGAAACACTGGTGATTCAGCCAGCTGCATGGAGGGTGGTCTTGTTCTCTGCTAAAACAACCTGATTTAACTCCCCCTGAGTACTAAGTCATCCACCATCTTGAAGTGTATAATTTTAAAAGTTCAATATGTATGAAAGCATGTCCAGCTTGTCTTCTCTTAAAGAAACCTTCCTTACCTTTTGATCCTCCCCCTGCCTTTTGCCTTGCTCCAGAGACACAAGGCACAGAAGGCAACTGAATGTATTTCACCAGAAAATCTGGGCCATCTCCTTCATTATAACAGAAACAAAACCACACTTGTTTTGATCTACCTATGTGCATTTAAAGAATTACTAGCAGAACATAAAACAAAGTGTAGAGGACTATTTGAGGTCTGGGTGTTCCAGATACTGTTTCTGAAGCTGCTATGTATTTCAGTGGGAGCGCTGCGCATTGAATGGCAAAGGGGAGCATCTCCCAGACCAGAGCTAACGCAGGGTAGTGCACGAAGGAAAAGATGTTCACCTATGGAAGGCATATGCAAGCTGAACTGCGTATGTTAAATTAAAGACATCTGCACTTTGGCAGAATTTGGACAATGACTCACTTTAATTATGTAAAAATTTCAAACGGGGCAAACTCCACTGTAGTGACTCACATTAGTGCTACCACATGATCTTCTGATAACTACATCAGTATATAACTCATGTCTCTGCTGCAGAGTTTCTACAGAGAGAATGACATATTACCTGACTAGCATTAAAAGGACTCCATGTTCCCAGCAATGACTGGTACATTAAGTAATGCTTCAGAAAGTAGCCTATAGTACACTGTAGCATATAGAACACTGAGCTTTTTTTCCCTTGACACAAAACTGCAGTTCCTCTAATGACAATAATTCACCGTCATTCAAAAATCAATTTTCTGTTTGTGTTTTATTTCTTTAAATTTATAGAGTAGTGGGGAGAGATTCCAGAAGTAGAAACTTACATCATTTCCTTTTCCTAAGAAGAATTATGGTGCTGCAGACCTCCTAGGCTTCTAATCAAAGATGCTTCCACCCTGTCCTTATGTGAATGGCAAACACACCCTCACCCCACTCAAGCACAACTTTCCATGTAGGTCTGACTGGTAAAGGTACCAGGACATTTCTTGCATTTTGATTCACAGATATTCTTGGACTTTCCCCTGCAACCTCCTGCACTTTCCAAGTTGGTTTGGTTTGCTGGGTTCTGGTGTGGACTCTCAGAAGGAACTGATTATGCGCCTTACGTCAGACTAACAGGACTGATGACCTTGAAATGTCCGCTGTGAAGAAAAGCTATTCTGCATTATTTCCCTCAGATTTTTAAAAATAGCAAAACACTGTATTACTTACCTCAATGTTGTTAAGGAAAGGGGGGGTCTTTTGCTGACTTGTATCAGGTTCCTTTTCTGAGCTCTCAGAGTTGCTGTTTGTATCCTGGAATACCACTGCATTACATTCCTATTAAACATCTGAAAAAGAGATGTACCCTACAAGGCTCTCTAGTCACTGTTTTCAGGCTTACTGAACAAGCTAGCAGGACCCTTAAGTATCAAAGAGATATACAAAAGGCATTTTCACTACAAAAGGAATGTATTAATGTGACAAATAGAGCCTTTGTTAATGCCAGATGCTGACTATAGGTGTGAATGAGGAGTATGATGAATGGGATGATGAGGAGAAAGCAATCTTAATTGTGCAATTAGTTATGTTATGTTTGGGCAATGTTTTGCATAACAATTATAGGCTACTCTGAGACTAGTGGTACAAAATTATTACAGTCTTCCAAAGCAGTTCAAAAGCTAGGAAAGCCATTGCACTTTTTGAGAAACTCCTTCAGAAGGCTAATGAAAAATGTAAATTATGTCAAGTGGCCTTTATACAGCTTAAGTCTGCCATTGGGCTTGGATGGCAAGGGCAGTGTGCTTTCACCAGCTGAGAGTGATAAGAAGTAGCAAGTGCAGAGGATGTCCCAAGGGAATGCCCTGAGCCACAGCACTGCTAAAAGGTAAAGGAGTGAAGTCTGGCTTCTGAGTGACAGAGCTGGTAGGAAATGCTTGAAGGTGTTGGGACCACTGTGTATGTAACAGGCTGGCTGAAAAAACAATGAGCAAGAGGAGAGGAGTCACATTATGCTCCTTCCTAGCATTTACCAAAGAGAAAAAAAAGCATCTTGATTATTCTGTACCCTCTCATTCCACCTTTGACTTTTTTTTATTTCAAAGCACAATTTAACTTTTTTTTCTAGGGGTTCACACAGAAGCTAAATTTAAAACTGGAATGCAGATTAAAGCTCACTGCTACAACTGTTCCTGGGGGTAGAGGTAAACTGCCCAGAATGTGATAACAGCATGGGTGTTGAGTGATGATCTGCTCATAATCAACACATCCAAGCACACAAGAGTTCATTTCATCCTTGATCTCACCCCAGGGATCCACGCCAGTCATAGCTGATCCTGAGAAGTTAAAAACATACTGCCCCATTGGCTCCATGATTATTCATGGGTTACCAGTGCAGGGGAGCAGGAGAGATGCCCTCACACACCACTCAAAGATGTTAAACTGACACACATCATAGCTTCCCCAGGTTCTCCTCCCAGAGAATAACACCATCCAACAAGCCAAAATAATCCACTGACATCTGAATAATAGGCTGATGAACATGAGGGGAAAGACTCAAGGTAAGACCTGTTCCTAAAACCTTTATTTACAAAGGATACCTTTAAGCCAGACTGTCTATTGCCTTTCAAACACAAAACCAGAACAACCCCAGGAATGTTGTTTTTAAACAGCCTGTTCATCCCTTACTCAAATAAATACTAAATGTATAGTGCTGCTAAGTCAAGCTGTTTAGCAAAGGCATTTACTTCTGCACAGAAGCTCAGCCCCCCTGGTGCAGGAGAGCACATCTGCATGCTGTGACCCAGCTCCCATCCCAAGGGGATGAAGAAGACATCAGGACCAAGAAACAGGGCAGAGACCATTTATGCTGCACCCGACCATTTGGTTGGTTTTAATGTTTGGACTGGAAGTGGAAACAGTTTTTAAAAACTATTTTAGTCAGTGAAAGAAGAAAAAGGGTATCACGTGACTTTGCACCCTGGATGCTGTTTGTAGAGAAGCCTTAAGTCACAGCTGGACTTCTACAAATTATTTATGATTGCAGAGGGATATTGAATATACAACTTGAGGGAAAATCACAGAGAGCAGGATTGTATGCACACAGAACTAAGCTTCGTGTTCAGTCACATCTCTTCCAACTGACTGCAAGCATCTCTACAGTCAATATCCAAGGCTCAAACACCCCTTGGAAATTCATTAGCAAGCACAGCAACAGCAGTCCTGAAAATAGCATCTTTCCACTCAGTGCAATGAGACATGCCTCACTATATTATATGTTCAAAGAGGGAAGGGCAATACTCTTCTAAACCTAGCTTCTCATGAGCCTGAATCCAATCACACATTCTCTTTATGACAGCCATCTCTCTTGGTGCTGCTCTACAAAATCTACATTGTATCAGCACCACCTCAAAGGTCGGCTGTGCTATTTCAATAAATACAGAAACCATGGTTTCCTTAAACCACTTGCATTCCTCTTGCTGCAGTCATTTTGCCTCTCTTCTATGGTCTTGCTTAGCCCACTTTCATATGAATGTCAGATTTTGCATTTGCTGTGTGCTGTCATCTAGACTCCCGCTGTAAAACAGTTTGTTTTTCCCCCAGTTGGTGCACCAGATTAGCATTCCCCCTCTCCCCCCTCCAGAACAGAATGTAATTAAAGATCATGGGAAAATAACACACACACTAGTCATAAAGTTAGAGAATTTCAGGTTTGGTTCTGCTTTCCAATTTTACATGCTTCACTTCACTTCTGTATATAAAGAGAAATATAAATGGCTTTGGTCACTGGATATCTATTAACTCCTTGTACATCAGATCCTGTAAGACAGAGATGACAGCAAGATCCACAGCAGCTTATGAGAAAGGGCCTGAGCCTCAGAGAATCACACCCAAGATGCCCAAAAGGAAGAGTTTTGCCCAAACAGTTCCCTCTTTGCTTACCGTGAAAGGGTTATGAAACATAAGCCAGAACTGCCTCCCTGTTCAGAGTGTTCAGGAAAAGGTTTCACCATCTAAGTCAATGTTTTCACCTGAGAAGCCTCCTAGGAAGCCTGCCTGTTCACACTGGAAGCCTTGAAGCCAGAGAACCCCTTGGGTCAGCAAAGGCCAGAGCTGGTGGCACAGCTGGTTTAAAGTACAGGATTGTTTTGTACATCCTCACCTCAGCAGAGGCACCTCCACATCTAAGAGCTTACTGCCTGTGGCTGTAGGACTGAATGTCACCAGAAGAGAAATTACCTGCTTTTTAATAAAAAAAAAAAAAAAAAAAAAAAAAAAAAAAAAAAAAAAAAAGCTTAAACTGGTTTTATAGCAGAGATGAAAATAACATCAAATTGCCATTCATCACCACAAGAGTAAGCAAGAGGCAACTGTTGATCTTCAGTGTCTCCTGAAAGGTTCTGGAAAGGATAAAACCTACCAGGTGATCTTGTGCTGTGAAGGCAGGTGGCAGTGGGGAGGCAACTCAGGATCTACATCCCAAGTTCTGCCACAGCTCAATCACATCATAATTTGTCTCCTTTCTCAAGAGGAGAGAAGGTAACTGAGGTCACTGAGAAAGATGATGTTTGTGCTGAGTGGTTTGACACAGTATCACACAGACAGAATTTATGACTTGCCCAACCTATACAACACTGTCATTGGTGAATTTCTAGGAAATAAACCCCAATACCGTGGTACTTACTATACCTCAAATTTCCTCCCTCTTCCTCAGATAGAGAAGAAAGTTGATGTTCACCTTTACTGTAATTATTTTTATGAGAAGAAAGTAGATGTTCACCTTTACTGTAATTGTTTTTTATGACAATTCTCTTCCATTAGTTTGAGGATCATAATGGAATAAATAGAAAAATGAGCTCCAGGCTGAGTATTCTGCATTGTAATCTAAATTAAACTAGTATTACAAATTTGTTTACATATCTCAGTTTAGCTATGCAGTTTCAAAAGTTACTTGCTGAATTTAAACATCTCTCCTGATGCTACATTACCCACTATATGCAGTAAAATATATTCTAACGTAATATAACAAAACTGAAAAACCAATAAATGTTCCTATTTATTGAGAAATTGGACAAAAAATAGCTTATTGTCAGTTTTTAAAGACTGAAAATCAATAGATGATGAAAGGTTGTATTTTTTGTTACCATTAGACTGTTGACTCTAGCAATAAGTGAGATATGGATTATAACTGGGGGAGTAAAGAACTGGTGAGATATACAATTTGGAGCTTCTAGGGTTTTGTAGAAACTTAATTCCCAGTATTTGTGCAGTAGTGGCCATCTTGGCACTGCTGTTAATGGGCCCCAAGAGCACAGTTCCTCCATTTTGTTGACAAAGCCAGCTTTAAGTATCCTCCTGTCTTTACAAGCATTTCTAAATTAAGGGACTTTTAATCAGACTTGCATCTGCTGAGGATCACAAGTAAAGGAGATCCAGCTTTCACATATATTCACATCCTACCAATCAAAAAAACAACAAACCAAAAACATCCTCTAACAACACCATGAAACCCCAGTTATTAGAGTGTCACCTCCCAGCTGCCTCTGAGTCGCCCTGGGTGAACTGCCAAGGGGGGTTCCCCAGGTGTGGCCCCACATAACAGCAACCACCACCCAACACCAGAGAGAAATCAAGTTAAATCAGGTGTTCAAAAAACCTTTGCAAAAACCTTTAGCTCTTGTGCTATAGTTCCTGAGTCTGCCATCCTCACACACGTACGGTTTTCCACATGTGGGCCCTGAGCACAGAGGTCCCATTCCAGCCATCTACACATGGCTCAGTCTTACCCTAAGTATGTGGGCAGAGAAAGGTCTGCAAAACACAGATTTTTAGCACCTGTTTTCCCAGAGAAATTTATTCACAGGAGTCAGTTTAAAACCTGAATTTCTATACTTGCTCAACAAAAAGCGCACAACTGTGCAGAGGCTGGGAAGGCATTCTTGTCTCACGGAGCAAACATGGCAACATGGAATACTAAAAACATATGCAGGGATAAAAAACACTGAGCTAAACATAAGTGCTGCACCCAAGGTCCTTAAATAGTGATCCATGCCAAGATTTCTCCAAGTGAACCAGTAGGTATGACCATTACATATAAACCCAAATATAGATGTTCCACCCTGACTATATTTCTAAACTCTGGAACAGAGTCTGAAAGGATGCCAATTACAATAGGGAGTTGGGGCTGCTTTTAGGATTTATATTCTCTTTGTATGTTTCATAATCACCCAGCAGCTCAGATCTTGCTAGATGGGGGTAATGCAGAAAGTGCCTATACTGCCTTCAGATACACAAATGTTCTTCTCTGGAAAAATGGGCAGTGACCACTGGGCCTCGATGTGATGGAGAACTAGTAAAGCCAGCTGACCTGCTTCTGCAGTATCTGAATTACAAATTCAGAGAAGTGTGCAGCTAAAAGTCTACAGAAAGAAAATTCCCCAAGACCTGGAAGGAGCTGACAGTGTGCAGAAATGGCCATCCTACTGCTGGCCTCAGTCCTGTGTTTCCCTGACATAAAACATTTGCTTCAAACCAAGGATAGCACAGAGAGAACTAATTTCCATATCATGGTTCCCTTCTGTTTTCCCAGGTAGGAAGCTATTTCTAAAAAGGGGCTGTTACCACGTCTGCATAATCACATACCAAAAAAAGATTAATGTTGCTCCTGTAAGCTTTTGCTTAAGTATACCATGGAAAATAACTTTGATGAAATAATTTGCCCAGAGCACTGCTTGTCTGGAAGATTTCTATAATTTAACTGCAGTTCTGTAAATAATTTGGTGATAGACAGGCCATCAGCATAATTTGGTGCTAGACCCATGCAATGTTAAGGAAATGGCCAGCAGGCCAAAATTAAATCAACTGGGACCTAGTATGTACAATGCACATTTAAAACCAGTCTAAATCTATTATTTTTTTGAATATTCTTACTCATTTTAAAGGAAGATACTGATTTTTGCATTGGGAATTAACACAAAGAAATGTCATGCTTCTTCCCTGAGAGGAAAAGATCACCCACGCAGTGTTAATCCTGCAGATCTCCACAAAGATGTACAATATTTTTGCACTGTAACATCCCAAACTATAGCATTTTGTACCACTTTTGGACTTACCAGTAACTTTCACCAAAGTATCTCAGTTCTCCTGTGCTGATAACCTGTAAAATAGCAAAAGCCATTGCCCTGAATTTTACTCAAGCCGTAACCAGGTCTGCAAGATAAGAGGTACAAAATTGTATGCACGGTACATTGCACCTTTAATCATCTACCTACCTGAAATACTTAAGCAAGTAGTTAGACATCTAAATGGTTCAACTACAGGCTTAAAATAAATGAGTTTTGTAGTACATGACTGTGTCCACATAATTTGAAAACTGGCATTCACATCCCATCTCAAGCAAAGAATCATTTCAGCTACAGGCAGATCAGAAACCTAAGTCAGTATTACAGCCAAGAACAGGTCTAAGACTTAGTATTTCAGCTGAGAAGAGGGGAGAACAAACGACTGCAGGATGCTTCCCACTGCACTGTTTCATTTCTGGACAAACATTCTGCCATTAGAAATGTCCACAATTAGCATTGCTTTCCTTTTCCCACATCATCATAATGTAAATGGAGGTACATTCTGGAAACCCTCAATGATTTTACCAAATGAGGAAGAAATGGCAGGGAAAATAACATGCTTTAGGGAACAAAGCCATCCCTCTCAGCTCTACTGAAAAAAGGCCTCAAGAAGCAGACACATTAATATTTTTTAGCCAAAAATACAGAGAAGGAGGTGAAGTAGATGGGTTAAAAGCCAGCAAAAAGTAGTATAAAAAAGCCCACCAGGTATTGTTGCAAGAACCTCTAGATAAGCATCTTAAATCAGAGTAAATTACACACCTCATGCTGGTGACTCGGTCATGGGAAATTATGAAGCTACGTGATGTCTCATTTGTTGTGCTGAAAACAAATGTAAATAAATTACTGAGAGAATCTCATTTACATTTAGAAATTCATCCCGATGCATGACATGACTGCTGATGTTTTTTTAAATGACACTTTGAGAAGGAGTGCCACTATTAAAATCAGATTGTAGCCACCTCGGCGAGAGCCTGTGCAAGTGTGCGCGTGTCTGTGCACGAGTGTGCAACGGCAGACCTTCTAGAGAGATCTTTCAGCTCTTTGGAAAAAAGGCTTTCTTTTATTGCTGCACAACCAAAATGGTGGTGCCAGGAGGCAAAACCATTGATACGTGCTCTTCTGTGTATTCTCCCCTCTCCAGAAGGGGAAGCAGAAAGACACTGTTATGGATTGGCTGCCACCATTGCAACAGAAAGTGCAAATACTAAAACGGTGGGAACAGAAAATAGTGTGGCACATCCCTCCATCATCAAGTGTAGTAAAACTTCCCCTTAAAAACACACACAAAAAGCCTTTCACTAAAGCTTTTATCTCCCCCTCCACATATCACATTTTAAGCTGTCACTGAAAAAATTGAGAAGGATATCCAGGAAGCCATAAGATGGAGAGCAAGTTGAACTGCTGTTAGCTAAGCAGCACACATTCAGGCAAATATCCAAATGCTTTAGGAGCTGTCATTCTCCATCCCGCGTGGGAAGGCTGCGAAGAGACGGACTTGCTCGTATCATGATTGCTCTTATTATTACAGCAGTGAAAACACTGCATACTAATGGATGTGTTTTCAGAAAAAAAGACTGCTAGATGGCTTTTTCGACTCTGTGCCTGGCTGTCTGGGCTTCAGTATCTGATATATCCTATCCCTTTCTTTGCTTCCAAAACAGAACTCTAAAAAAAGTTTGCAACACGAGGGCAAATAAAACATATTTCCAAATGGGGACATGACAGTGCTCTACAACCCCACATACGGCAGCATATTTACATAAGCCTGCATAGGTCAGAGAGTTTATTTGTTAAGGGACAAATAAGCAGGCCATGAAATAATTATTTTTCATTGTGCCCTGCCAAACCTACCCAGCCAAAGGCTAAATTGAGCTGCTATTGTGATTATTTGAACTGTGGAGCCAAAAGTCTTCACTGCAAAGCATCCCAGCTGTCCTAAATTTTATTCTGATGGCTAGTTTTCACACTAGCTTGAAACTTGCCAAAAATGCTCCACAAAACAGGCAGGCGGAAGGCTTGCTTTATCCAGACCTACATCAATTACTGATTTAGAGCTGTTCTGAGAACTTGATTATTAACAAATCACTTCCCAAAATTGTTATGACAAGATTCACATATGCAAATGGCAAGCTGCTCATATGTACACAGCTAGCAAAAGAAATTAATACAAAGGTTCCCAGATTTATTTATGGTTATTTCCTATTCTGCTTCACTGCAAATTAGCCACTAAAATTTAAAAGAAAGGAGAGAGATCCAGCTGCAGCATCACAGCTTTGACATATGGTGACATGGGAACACCCAGGCCATAACTGCTCAACATGCTTCTGCCTTCACCCACTTCCCTGGGGAAAAGGATCTACCAGTGCCTTCTGGCACCAGAAGAACCAAAACCACCATGGCAGCTCTCAATCTGCAGGTTTGGCCAACACACCAAGGAGCAGGTAGGATTACCCTGAAAACAGCTCAGATGATAGGCTTGGGAGGATATTTCATATTTTAAACAAGGTTGACAGTGGAGGAGGGGGAACAACAAACAGAATATTTTTTTAAACCTCATGCTTCAAAGCTTAAATTAATCCCTAATAATGAAAGATTAGGATGAGAACGGGTAGAGAGAAGATTATCCCAAGTCTGCCCATTGTGAGGCTCTTACAACTGCACTTGAGGTTCCTAGGGTTGGTCATTGCTAGAGACAGAGCAGGAGGATCTTGGGAATTATTAATTTCGTACTCTCCACATTTTGTCTTAAATAACTAAGACACACACAAAAGACAAAGAGGCTAATTGTTTTGAAGGCAGCAGACTTATAAATAAATGAAATGCCCATCACTTGGCATCAGGCTGTATATACCATAAGCCTGACCAGACAAGTGCACCTTGCTGCAGCTGCCCTCCTTTTCCTCCACACCTCCTCCTATTCTTCATCCTGTTTGTAATTTCACTGTAATATCCTCAGGGCAGCAACCACTCCACGTTCACACATGAATTAGAACAACACCTCTCACAATGGCATACCAGTCCTGATTGGACCTGGACTGCTCCTGGGAATGCTGCTGGGAATGGTACTATAAAAAGAGCTCATAAATGTATAGAGTTCAGCAGAGTAACACACACACACACACACACACACACACACACACACACACACACACACACACACACACCCACCCTACCTTTTAGCACAGTTAACATCACCAGACTGTTAACTCTGCTTCCACAATAGAACTGCAGATGGTTTAATCCATTTCTAAGCTCCTAGATGGCTGCAGGATGTGCAGCTCACACTCAGCAGACCTCCACCACCAGGACACTCTGTGCAAGGGACCCCTGCACTCACGGCTCAGCACAATGACAGAAATCCTACAAGATCGTGTTCTAGAGGTCAAGGCTTAAGGCTGAATGCTGCTAGGATTTGCATGGAAGCTGATCCAATGATGAGCTAGGGACATTCAGGATGGGCAACCAAAGGAAGCCACAAACGGTGTCAGCCACATCAGCCCTGTGCAACCATCACAGAACGAACCTGATTAGCCCAAACTCCCTTCTGATTTCCTGCCTTCCTTGGGAGAGGCTTTTGACCTTTGAGCTAATGTTTTAATGTATTCTGGAATTTCAAATTTTATACATAATAAACTAGTTATTTTCAGGTACTTCAGATATAAATAACTCCAATACAAAATTCTAACTTGCTCTGGTACTCAGTCATGCTATTTTTAACTGCAAATATAACAAATAGATTTGAAAATCTTTTGCAACATATTTCCATTTTTCCAACAATTCTGACATACTAATTATTTTGCTGGACTTTTTCCTGAAGTACTATGAATGGCCAGTATGCTTCACAAAGAGCAAAAGAAAAAGGAAAGGAATGGGTACGGGTAAGGTGGCAAATCAATAAGTAAATTGAGTGCATGTACAAATTCAGGCACCTGAGCTCCCTTTAAAGTCAGGTTCCATGTTGTAGCTACTCTTTCCAATAGTTAATATGTAGAAAAAAATGGAAAAAATAGCCAAAAGGTCAAACATATTAAAAACCATAATTAGAATAGAATGGACACTTTGTCAGGCCTGTATTCTGCGTTGATAGGGTACCAGAAATTGACATTAAAAATTTATCATATAGATTAAAGCTGTTAGTAAATGCATTCATCTCTTTGAAAATAAAATAATTTTTTTTGTAAGTACAAATTATTTTTTGTTGACTGCCAAATGACAGATCTCTTTTATTTGCCTAAAAACTCTACACAATCAAATTGTGTGTAAAATCCAAGATCATAACTCCTCTTTCTCTGGCTCCTGATGGGATGGCAGCATTACAGGGCCCTTTTTGTGCTTTTCTATGTAACTTGGCACTCAATGCAAGTTTTGTCCATGGCATAAACGTGGAGATTTTCTGTCTCACAGAGATGTGGCCCTCACTGCTGGACATTCTCAGCCTGAGCACTTCAGCTTTTCCATGAACGGCCTGCAACTTGTGGCTTGACTCTTGTTCTTTCTGCCTGGGGTACCCATGGCCCTAACCAAAGCAAGCTCTGTCCAGTGTCACACTTCCATGTCACACTTCTGGAGCAAAGATCTCTCAGGAATTATCTTTTTACTTCTACAAAGATAGTAAGAGCCCGAGGTCTACATGGAAGAGGCTGCTGACAACCCCGCACACACTCAGTCATAGCCAGATATGTGACAAAGTCCAATTAAATCCTATTAGGGAATAATACAAATGACAGAGCTTAAAGAATACAGTTAGCTCCTAATTAGACAGCCCATAAATCGGTTCAGAACCTTCAGAACTTACCACCAGAACAACAATCTCAAGACCTTTCACTGAGTTCCATTTTAACAGACCTACTGTCCACTGAACCAACAACTCTGTTGCTTACAGACAAGATATTTCATCAACTTAAACACTATTAAAAGATGATCGTGCACTGAGCTTTCCTGAAATTGTGTAACATTTGCATGGTATAACACATACTCTTACTTGTTCACTGCAGTCTGATTCAAAGTGCTATAAATATGTTTGCCCTTTCTGCTAAGCCCGCCTAAGGGATTAGCAACCCCCCAAAAGTTCAGTTGAATATTAACTGCATTAACTTTGCAGACTGTAACATACTGTTACACTCAAACAGCCTACGGTGTGGTATGGATGACTTGCTTAATAAAAAATGTTTTCTTGCAAAGCCCGATTGCTAGAAAAAAGAATCTGCTCTGTCAAAGGGGGTGACCTCTTCTATTTAACTTCATAAAGCAAACAAAAGGGAGAACTTTACAGGGATGTCCAGAGATATGTTTATCCTTTCGTCTGTCAAACCAGATGGACTTCCCTTGGCAATACAGCAGCAGCTCCACTCTACGTTAGAAATTAAGTCACTTCACCATGAAAAAAACCTGTGAAATACAGCAGCAAAAGTGTCTTCTACTGTAGTAATGTGAACTCAAAAACTGTAAAAGAAGTGTGTTTGCTTACTTATTTTGCTAAGTAAGAAGTGCTTTGCATGCCAACTCCCATAAAAAACTCATGCGCTGGAAGACTCTTCAGCACAAAGTTATATAGCGGTGAAGATAAATAAAAAGAAGAGGAAATATTTAGAAGTTGGAAGAGGGAGAGTCGATAGGAGTGTGAAAGGGAGTTGACTTGATAGCTAGTGACAAAAATCAAGGAAGAGCAGATTCTTGAACCTCCCAAGCAAACAGCTCCCAGGCAGAGGCGGGGGTTGACTGGCAGTATCTGATCAAAAGATGAAGAAAGGGAAAGAGAAAGAAGAAAATGAGAAAGGCTGGGAGAAGTTTCTTAAGGTTACGAGGTAAAAATTATTCAATAGATTGCTAAAATACTTTTAAAGACTAAAAAAGCCTCCTTCATTACAACCGCAGTAATAAAAAATGTAGAACCTGTCTATTATGGGATGAAAACAAAAATTACATAAGATGGGGTTTTTTTCTTTATAAAAATATACACAACAAAAACAATCTCTATGCTGCTGTGGGAACACATAAAAATACTCAAAAGATCTTGATCCTGAACACTGCAATGAAACCTTTCTCATTTGGTCTTCAAGATCACGTCTGTATCAATTTGTAAAAACACACTCTCCCATACAAGGGACTTGGGTGTAACAGAAAATAAATCCAAACTTTGAGAATTAGAAACCATATTTCTTCATAATGCTGGACATTTACTTGCTTCTGCCATTCACCATCACCATTATGTTGTCTAGAAATGGAGACCAACAATAGATGTAGGTAATTACACGAGAACTTAAACTGCAGAGAGCTTCAGACCACAGCATTAAACTGGAATTAAAGCTTTACAGGAAAAGAGAAATGTTTCACTCCCTGCAATCACCTCCCTCCCTCAAACACACACTGCACACCTGCTACCCACCAGCCAGATGGGATTGAATTCTCCTGAAACAGATCTTGGATTTTTAAGCTCAGCTCGAATTCAACTGGATTTCAAGACATGAAAATATATTATTATTTCACATTCAAAAAATTACATCAATGTCCAGGAACTCCTAGTTTCAGTGCTGCTTGCACAATTAGATATGTATTGAAGTGGGATTATTCCTGCAAATGTCTTAATAGAAATAAGTAAAATGCAGCTTTGCATCAACATTTAATTTAATTACACATGCTCACTTAATACATGAAAACCAGAAAAAAAACCTGATTTTAAATCATCAGCCTGTTAAGTGAGATTTGGAATTTAGCTAATTTGCAGTGACCAATAGTGTTTTTTTAAAAGTCCACAAAAGCAATTTAGCAGCCCAAACTCACTTAAACATTGTAGCAACTGGCCCTTAATGCACAGGTATCATAAAATATTAACACAAGTTAAGAAAACACTGGGAAGCATTATATTCCTAGAGAATTTGCTAAGCTTGCATAATGTAACATTTGTCGTCAATAAAGTTTCTTCAGTTTAGAGATCTCTACCCTGTTCTCCAGAAGAAGGCCTCGTTTTTCCTCCCTCTATTCCAGCAGCACAGCTCCACCAAGTCCCTGTTGCCTGCACTTCAGTGGAGCGCCAGCAACTGCCAAAGTCACATTTTTAGCTGGGCTTGGTCTTTCCCCACCTTCTCCTTCAGTCCCGACACCAGCTTGAGCCACGCAGGGGACACCAAGTCCCCGGTCAGCAGCGAGCCGGTCTCCGCAGGGCCGCGGGCACCGGGAGCTGCTGCCGGCGGTGCTCGGCCGGAGCAGAGCCGCGCCTGGCAGGTGCCAGGGCGCAGGAATGCGAGTCCTGCCCGCTTGGCCAGCCTTGGACTGACCTTTAGTCGCAACGGGGAACAGGAGTTCTGTTAGCAAACACAGAGTCCTGGTCTACACATTTTTTAAATTGATTCTTTTATTGATGTGAAGTGCCCAGGTGCCCTCACGACAGTCACTAATATAGATTTCGAAAATAAAATTAATTAAGGGCCAGTCTGGACCACCTTTACTGTCACCATGTAGTACCCTTTTCTACAAGTAACAATGCTATCAACCAGCAAGCATGAGTGGAGTGTCTGAGGAGTATTTCATTACATCCCAGAACACCTGACCATGGAGGTCAAGATCACTGTCACCTATCTATGCGTACACACACACACACACACACACACACACACACACACACACGCCCTCTCCTCTCCTACCTTCCAAAAGGGGAGCCGAAGCACAGAAAACTTAACTGGCCAAAGGCAGAGTCAGAGCTGCGCCGCTCTGCGCTCCGTCCGTCCGGAGCACGGCACAGGGAGCGTGGCACGGGCAGAGCCTGAGCGGGAGCAGAGCAGCCTGGCATGCAGGCTAATCTGAATTACACTCATCCAGCCCTCCAAATGGTTCCTCATTAGCTGCGGGTTAATGGAGTCCCAATGAGTAGTGTTATTTTCATCCCCTGCCTACTGAATACGAAATTCATTTGCAAATATCCTGTAAAATACTGCAAAGCAAGCCAAAGAGATATGACAACATAAGAGGCATACTATTTATGGAATGCACTTACCGTCATTTAGAAAAGGAAGCTGACATGAGCAACAGCCTAAATTTAGCAACACATTTAGTTTTTATTCACTAGTCACAATGACAACATTTCAGAGGGCTACCGCACACCTTGTGCGCCGAAAGGTTCCACTGAAATCAAGACAGACTTTGATCTGAAAGGAATTTAGGATCAGCTCCTTAATGAATACAACACTGAGTTAAATTAAGGCAATCACCATCTTGACTTTCTATTCCAAGTAGATATAAAATTACATTGATTGCAGGAAATGGTGGCATTCAAACAATATTGCAATGGCCAAAGCCTGAAAGCTAAATTCATTGTCAAGCTAAACTAGGCTTTCAGAGGGCACCATTTGATTTGAGGCAAAAAAGCATCTGCAAACCACGTATTTTCAATTAATAGTGTAAAAGGCACAGAGTAAGAAATTAAAAACACAGGTCAATATGCCGTGTGCCACTCAAAGAAGCAGAGTCTCTGCGTGAAGACACTATGCATATTCATACACATGTATGTGTATACATATATGTGTGTGTGTGTGTGAGTGCATGTATGTGTTTTGGGCTTTTTTAAGGCAGCCTGTACTACAAAAGCCAAATTTGAGATCCAGAAAGGCACAATGCATCTCTAAACAGCCTAATAATGCTCTTTTACCCATACTATCTTTACTTCAAAAGTAATTTCAAATCAACAGCACACAAAGTTAAACCTAGTTCTTTTGAAAACTCAGAAAAAGAATTAATTCGAACCCTTACCTTTGGCACCTTAAAGACTTTTGGCCATGACTTACCTGTATAAATAGAAAGAACTAATTTACTACAGAAATGCCCATGGGCAAACATGTTCTGGCTAATGAAGTGTTCAGCTTTTGCATGATTAACCAGCTGGTGGGGGTGGTGCAAAAATCACAGGGCATAAAATAATAAGAAAAATTGATTAGCAGCTCTCTTTTAAAGCACTCTATGAAAAATTTCCTTATTTTTGCTGAGCAGTTTGGAAAGTGACTGTACAGAAAGACGGACTTAAATGACTTACCAAGGAGTCAGGCAGAGACTGCACCAGGCACTCACTCCTCCAAGACCTGCATCGCAGAGAGGTTCAAGTGAAAAGCAAGATACCAACCAGCACCATGGCTGGATTACTTATACAACAGGTCCTGCCACTAGTCATAAGGGTCATTTTCTACTATATTGCAAAAGACATTATATAAAGTTAAAACCATGATTATGCCTTGACTCGGTTCAGTTTCTACCCCAACGCTCTACACTTGAACACCTGAGCTGGCTACAGCTATTCCCGTGAGCCAATTTAAGAAATGCCTCCATAGGAGCCCCAGGATTCACATGCTACTTAGAAATAATGCACGTATTTAGGTGATGCCACATAAAAAAGGTGGGGTTTGCATTTACTCGGGACAAAAATCCTCTTGCCCTTCCCACTCTGTACAAGGGGTTCCTTAGAAGCTCACATGCTCTGCCCTCAAAATAGGACCTAATTAGTGTACAAATATTTGGCGGACAGGTCACGAAAATAAATTTATCATTAACTCTCCCCTAAACCAAGGCAGGTTATCCTGGAGCAGTTTCACTTCATACACATTTGCTCTGGGTAACCCTTCAGCTCAGGTACAACTGGCACATAACAGTTTCTTTAAGAAGAAAACCCACATATTTTTATGGCATGGAATTACTGAAGAAACATGAAAAAGCTGCTCACATAAAACATACGTACCAGGAATAAAAAATAAAAGCAAAAATTTAAAAATTTAAGCTACAGATAATTTGCAGTAGGCCATTGTAATACTCACAGTCCCTCTTTAAGGTCATTACTTCTATGGAAAATGCATGTTTTACACCTACTTGTGGACTTCCAAAGACTGGTTTACAGCTATGTACCATGGGAGACGCAGGCAAAGAATTTGCATCTCAGGGATTTGCAATGTGTTCCAGCCCTGGGGATGCTAACATAACTGCAATGCTGGGACTTCATGAGCTGGGAACCAACATTAACTCCCTCTGGCAATTTACAAGCTGTCCCCTTATATCCACAGCTGATTTCTAACCATTACCAGATATTGCCTTCTCAACAGTCCTCTCCTGCGGTATGTGATGGTATTTGACACACCTTCATAAGCCCAGTTACCTGGATATTAATTCAATTCTTAGACCATTCCGGTATACCGTGCATGTATGGCTCAAAGTACTCAATCATACCGTGGGATCCTTAGTGAGGAGCAATAATTTTACCTGAAGTAAGAATTACTTTTTACAAGAAGAATCAAAGCAGAACTCTGAAGCTCATTTTCTTTCCATTCATGACTCCTGTATTTACTTTAATTACCATTTCCTGAGGAAGATCGTATCATTTTAAATGCACCCAAAGAAAGATTTTTCTGTGCAGTTTCCCTATAGGAACAAGGCAGGTTATCCTGGGAACAGATCACTTCACATGTACACCAAACATTCACACTTAAGAACCGGTCTGGCTCATGAAGGTTAGATAACTCTATAAATATTCCATAGAGGTATTTTTTTATTTATCAGGAACATCTGAGAAATCTTCTCACTAACTTCATGGTCAGTCAAGACTTCTGATATCAAAGAGGTTTTTGCCCATGTTCAAGGTATTGCTGGATCATTGGATCTTTATACACTTGCATAGATCTTGCCTTCAAGCCTTCTCTAAATTTTTGGAAACATATTTACACTTAAGAAAGTGGGCATAGAACAGACATGAGCAAACTGAAAAAGAGGAAAACTGAAAACACCGGCATTTCTCTCAGTACATCAGTTATGAAAGTGCTATTTCCAGATATAATTCACCATAAAAAGAGAAATTTCCAGTTAAGCAAGAAGTAGCATTAAATTCCACTTAAATCTAATTTCTCTGGTCATATTTGAATCACGAGCCATTTCTAAAATGTCGCGTATTTCTAACTCTGATGAACTGGGACCCTGACAACACCGGAGCTTGTAAGCTATGTTTGAAGTTATTTTCAAACATGGTAACAGCCTAATATGGTTACAACACAATTTATTAATTGCAGCTAAGAAATTATGCTGTGCAGTATCTAAGTAACATCATAATTTTAGCTAGCCTACTTGTTTCAAAAGTAAAAAAAAAAATTTAAAGCCTGTTTGCTACAGAAAGTGAATGCTTGTTAAAACTGTACTTCTCAAAGGAATTCAGAAACACAGATATGAGGCACAGCTGGTTTACAAACAGCAGAAGCTAATTCTTCAGACCTGTGCATCATACTCCAAAAGCTTTATATAATTATCTGTTTGTTTACTTTTGAGCAATTGCTTTGGAAGAGCCCCCCAGTGAGTGATGCTGTGTGCCCTGCAGAGGGGTCAAGCACAACAAAGAGGCTGCACGCTGCAGGTTTGCTTTCAAAGAACAAGCATACCCAAAGGTATTTAGGTGCCTAACTCCACTTATAGCCACTCTCAGTGAAATTGGTAGAATAAGTGTCTCTGAGGACATGATCCTTTGACATCAATGTGGATTCCTCAAATGGATCCAGGTCCATGCTTTTATGGACACCAACACAGCAGAAAGTGAAAATCATTCTGCTTTGTGACTTCTTTATTCTCTTCTGTATTGGAGTTTCTCTAAGACCATGGTTCCTGGTAGAGGACACAACAGCCAAACAGGCTGGTCTAATTAACCAGAGTTTTTCATACTAATTAGGAACAACATGAGCATTAGGCAATCAATAGGACACCTTATGCCACTACTGCTTAAGTCTGCTTTGACTACTTCTGGTTCAGCTGTACCCTTGAAGCATACTTGGAGGGTTCTTCCTGACACCCTCCCACGCAGCATCAATTTTTAGCAACAATAACCTTTCCCATTACACTAGGAATTGATAAGCAACACTGTTAACCTATGTGATGCAGCTAAAGTCAGATATAAAGTGCCAAAATGATTTTTTTTTTATTTTGGTAAATTATTTTGATCACTTCTAATGTGATGATACACTTGACCAGTTAGTAACATAGCATGATACTCACCACAATACAAACAAGTTGCATACAGACTTGTTTAACACACACATCCCACTCAGGAACAAGGGGAGCCATGCTCCACCATTCACTGTACATTTAGCAATTCACTTCCAAATTCACATAAAATAGCAATGCAATCATTTTTTCACAAGTCATTTAAAACTCTTTCCGAATAACTTCTTAAGGACAGCTGGCAAGAAAGTAATATGTCTTAAGTACAGATAAAAACAGAAAACCTGTAAAGCATCTTTTCCAATTGAGAGGCTCAACTGCTAAAATTAGTTCTTGGAATTTCTCCTTTGGGTGCCAGTTCAGATCTTGCTCCAAATGACCACTAACAATCAATTCCACTGACTTTGAAATAATACACAACTACTCAATAACACCTGTTTGCTAATTAGGTGCATGCAACCCCCTCACAAAACATCACATTCTCATACTCTTATTTTTAAAAATGCACTTTTGTTCCAGTGTCCTGAAACTAACTGTACAAACACAAAGAACTCAGATGCCCTCTCAACCCCCACTGGAAGTGACAAGTGAGTCCTTCTAAAATTGCAGACACATACTGTCAAGTGCAGGTGTTTGTAAACAAGTTTGGAAATGTTTCTAATTATAAACCATAGGAGTTAAAATTAGAAGTCCAATCCGCTAGCCTTAAAAAAAAGAACTTCCAAAAGTGTTCATCTAAATGAGAGTAACCAGTGATGTTTCATTTAGTAACACGAGCAGAATTCCTGTGCCAAGCAGCACACTGCTCTTTATCAAACTTTCCACTATGAGTTACATTTCTTTAAAAAAAAAAAAAAAAAAAAGGATTTGATAAGCATTTTAATTTGCTGTCATACTATGATACTGTATATGTGAAAGTACAATCTAAAAATACTCTATTCACAGGTCTCCCGCGTTTCACATAATTATAAAGAGGGAAAAGAAATGTTCCCAAATCTTCTGAATCTGTCTTGGCTGACAACATCAAAGTTCAGCTTTTATGGGGAGCTTCCCACGCTGACCTTCTGAGAACTCAAACCAAACTGTGCTTGAGGGAGCCTTACTCTTTGGGATGAAGTTCTCCTCAATAACCTCAACTACTGCAAAGCTCGGCTTGCCTGGCACAAAACTGCTGAGAGAGGAAGCTCGGAGGGGCAATCCCAGAGCTCTGGCTGATGAGATCTCGGGATGCTGCCACTGAACTTGAGGTGCCACAGACCTGTCTTCACTACACTGATGTGGAGGTCAGAAATGCAGCTCCAAGGAGCCACGTGCTTTGGCCAACACTTCAGACAGAGGCTGAGGGAAGGCAAATCCTGCAGCCCTCATACACCATTTACAGTGCACTAGGACAAGATAGTGCAGGCACAAAGATGGACTTTACCTTTGCAGGAGTTTAGGGAGAAAGCCAAGCTAAGGGGAGAGGGAGCTCTTTTAAGGGGAAAAAAAGATTGATTAATCTCATTATTTCTTAAAGGAAACATAACAGCACATTTGAGCATGTCAGAATAGCTTCTGCTGATTACAAGTGAGCAAACATGAAACAATTGCAGAGAGGCTCAACTATGGCCTTGATTCAAGAACAGGGTAGTCTCCTGCTGCACTGTCCTGAAGAAAATGGAAAGGAACGTGGCTTAAACAGTGAGGACCTGCTCCAGGAACAAGGTGGGACTGGCCCTGCCCAGCAGATATCCCTCTGTTCCCCACCTACAGCACATCCCCACCTACAGCACGCACAGGCACTGCGAGGGGCAGGGAAACAACAGCTCTTCGTCACCTGCACAGCCAGCCTCCTCCTCTGGGAATGTTACAAGACAAAGGAAAAGCCCAAATCCATCCTCCTCAAGAACCAGGATGGAAAGTAAGTTGCCCATGTCTCATCACAGTCAGGGGGCTATTTCACATAATAACCACTATCCAGCCTTTCCTTTTCTTTCCCTTCCTTTTCTTTTTAGTCTTTGCTCTGTAAAAATAATAGCATAAAAATAATATTTTTCTGGAAAGCCTTTTGAAATTCACTGCATTCAACAAACACAACCATACCAGTTTAGTGCTGTACAGTCTTGTACCCAGCAAGTGCAGTGCTTTCAAAGCAGGAGTCCTGCAGGTGGCACTTCCTTTGCTGCAAGTCATAATACCATAAAACAATGGAATCGGTCGGGTTGGAAGGGACCTTAATGGTCATCTAGTTCCAAACCCACTCTGATGGGCAGAGACAGCTTCCACTACACCAGGTTGCTCTAAGCACCATCCAACCCAGCCCTGAAAACTGCCAGGGCTGAAGCATCCAGTTTCTCTTGGCAACCTGTTCCAGCGTCTCACCATCCTCACAGCAGAAATTTCTCCCTAATTTCTCATCTAAAGCTGCCCTCTGCCAGTTCAAAGCCATCCTCCCTTGTCCTATCATTACACCCTGCTAAACAGTGCGTCCCCATTCATTCTTACATGTCACCTTTAGGTACTGGAGACTGTAAAATCTCCTCAGGGCCTTCTCTTCTCCAGGCTGAACAACCCCAACTTCTCTCTGCACAGGAGAAGTGCTCCAGCCCTCTGAGCATCTTTGTGGCTTCCTCCAGACTCATTCCAATGGGTCTACATTCCTCCCATGCTGGGGACTCCACAGCTGGACACAGCACTCCAGGTGGGGTCTCACCAGAGCAGAGGAGAGGGGGAGAATCCCTTCCCTCAACCTGCTCGCCATGCTGCTCCTGCTGCAGCCCAGGATATGGTTGGCTTTCTGGGATGCAGGAGCACACTGATGGGTTTTATCAACTAACCTGTAGCTTCTCTCTTAAGCCATTTCCTGTCTTTTTAAGCCAACTCCTTTTTTTTTTTTTTTTTTTTTTTTTTTTTTGTGACATAAGTAAGGGATGGAAAAGCCACTTTGGTGAAGGGACCACAGTAATTAGGAATAGAGTGATGGTGCATCTCACCTGCAGTTGGTGGCCTCTACCCCTCTTCTCCTGGGCTTGGGTACCTCATCCTCCCCTTTCCTGGCCCGTGCTGTGAGAGCTCCCTCTCCTGTTCCAGTTTAACCAATGTTAGACCTTGTCCTACTGGAAGCGTGGCCTCAGTGAACAGAGCAGGTTCTAAGAGAGACTCAGCAAACTAGGTTTCCTGCTACAAACTGACATCAAAATAATTCCCTGAGGGAGTATAAACTTCCGACCAAAACCTATGAAATTTACTTCTTTATTAAGCATAGATTTATATTCACATCCCCAAGTTGGTATACACACTATGGATATTGTGTATATACGATATATACACATATATACCCACATGTGTATGGCACACACACACATGTAGCACTGCAAATCTTTAATGTTACTAACCTCATTGCTATTTTAATTCCAAGCAAGGATAAAAATCATTAGTTTCTACAAGCACATCTAAACTTCTGAATGTACCCGTGGACTCACTTAGAAAAATGTTTTTTTCCTAAACGAATACATATCGGAGCTGTGTTTGCAAGTCTAAAAAAAACACGCTTTTCATTGGGTATATAAATATTTTAATTAACAATAAGTATGTATTTAGGAGATTCTGCATCAAAGTCTAGATCAGTTAGGGCAATTAACCCATTACAGTTTTCTAAGATACTAGATGAAAGAAAATAGGAAATTAGGAAATGCATAAGGAATTTACTAAATGCATAATCGGACTTTAAGCATTTGAGTGGTAAAATAATCTCAGATAGTGCTTTATTTCTAATATTTTCTGCATGCTCAAAATGAAAGCATGAAGAGCAGCGCAATTGCATATATCTTCTACCAAAAATAGCCGAAAAATACTATAGAAGAGTGCCTGCTGGGTTGGTTATAAAAGTAAAGTATAATCCATTAACCGCTAATTAGAAGCATCAGAAGCAGGCTTTGCTGCAATAAGAGCTGGCCCCTAAGTAGATGTTTCTGTAACCATTTAAAGGCACAGGGTTTCTCCAGTTGCTGAGAATGGAGCTTGGATGGTTTCAGCATAAAGGCCATGTGAAAAGAGACTATGGCACTTGGCCATGTTACCCAGCTGTTTTCTAAATATGATGACAGGTGCCATTTTTTCCATTTGATCGTGGAACGTAATACATCTTCAAACAAATTTTCCCCAACTAGTCTGGTGCAGTTACATTTCAGAGATTCAAATATAAGAATGTTTGCTTTTTTTCTCTGACAGACACATATTGCAGAGTCTTTGGCAGATATTTCATTATCGGCCTTTTTCTCAAAGCTGAATTTTTAGTTTATGTATTATTTTGCTTTTTACTGCCATTGTAAGAGGGAAAGAACAAGCACTTGGGCAAAGGATTTAATTCTGAAGGAATTAAGAAAGGGGGGAGGAGCTACTATTTATAATTAGACAATAAATTTTACTTAAGAAAAAATCCTCTTCCCTTCTGTTCACTACTTCCTAAAGGATGGGAAGCATTGCCATAATTTCTCCACTTCTTTATCTGACTAGCTACCTGGTCAAACTGAGCTCCTTTCCTATCAGTGAAAGGCCAAGCAGATCTTTTGATCCATTTGCCTATGGAAAGGTCTTAAAGGGTTATGGCAAAAAAAAAGGTGAGGCCAGAAGAAATCCAAGTACTCCAGCTCCCTGCAGAAGCACCCAAGACACAAAAAGCAGCAATTACGGACATGAACAACGAGAGATGATGCCTTGAAATGGACCATAGGCTCCAAACCTCAGCCATGCAGCATGTGGAGCCAAAGGGAGCTCTGCTTCCTCCAGGGCTGCAGGGGCCTTGAGCAGTGCAAGAGGACAGGATACAATGCAGGCTGCACAACTCGAAAAAGCAGGGGAAAACCAAGCAGATAACTAACTTCCCATGTTAAAAAAGGGATGTAGCTAGCACAAGGGGAAATAGTTCAGGTCAATGTTTTGAGCTTTTCATGTCCATGGATCGATCAACTAGTAAATATAGGAAGAAAATTTGTGTGGGGCAGGAAATGAGGGCATTTAGCTTTTTTCTTTCTGCCCTATTTTCATCTACAACACAGAAGAAACTAATTTCATTTAAAATGGTGAAATAGGGGCATTCATTAAGGAAATTAAGATGGCAACAGATCATTTTAGAATAGTAAACATCTAAGAAATAATACAACTAAGATTACAGTAGAAATAATAAAATCAAATTTACTTCAAACCAATGTCTTAAATACTTGTTAACCTTGGCAGAAGCTCTTACAAGGCAGATGAGTATATCTGTTTTCATTCTCTATGTAGGGAAACAACCATAAAATGCCCCAAAGCCACGGAGGGAGTCAGTGTCAAAGACATGATTAGTAGTTCAGAAGTTATCTGATTCGGGTCACATGGTGTTCCAAAAACCATACCTAAATATAGCATGCAAGAGATCTGCACAAAGAGCAATCCCATGATGGGAGCACACTAAACTCTCCACAAAATTAATTAGGGTTATTTTGAGGCAACCAAAGGAAAGCAAGAAGGAAAAAAAAAAAAAAATCAATCCTTGCCCTGCCCAGTTGTGCAAGAGCAGATGTCTCTGGTATGAACAAGCCTCAGTGTGCAGCCCAGGCACTCAGGGAGCTGGTTCCTGGGGAAAGCCCCACACAGCACCGATGTGGAAGGTGGGTGGGGGGCACAGTGTGGCTGTGTTAAGGAATGCAGCTCTCTGCGGAACAGGATGACCCTGTCAGCAAGGGGACCAGCAGGAAGCCAATACTTAGTTCTTCTGTTGCTGTTAACAGCATCCTTCTAACACAGAAACAAAACCACCTTTTTGGAAAAGGAACGTCCGTGTAAACAATACCCTTGGCACAGACCAAGACTCTTGGGAAACAAATGAACGCTTCCCAAGGTAGACTGGAAAGAAAATTCCCTGCTGGAAGGTGTTACCCCTGAAATCCTCCACTAGCTTTGCCCCTTGACAAGGAGGAGCATTTTCTCACTAGCCTAAAGAGCTACTTCTAACAGCCTTCCCTGTGGGTAGGCATAAGGAGCAATCTCATGGAAAAGCATGCAGATCCTCAAAAGGCAGCGGGAGCAGGAGAAAGGAGAAGTGCTCCTCAGATATTTTGAGTTTCTTTTAGTCCCTCTCTGTTAAGTGGGCACATTTTTTCCTATGTTTCCTGAGCACTGAATTGTCAGGTGGCTTCTAACCTCTGCTGACCTACAAGCTGATTTTAGCCAGCTGGCCTAGTCCACAATTTCCCTATAAAACCTATTTTTAAAAACTCAAAAACTCTGCTGGTGAATGCCATGGCAAATGTTTTAGGATGACCACAATCATCACTTTACTTGGGCATCACCTTTGTTCCCAAGTACCAGGGGGAACACCATTCTTCTCTCAAGCACTGGAACACGCAGGACACGTTGATGTTACCCTGAAGACCCGGGCAAAGCTGAAGCAGGGGCTACAGAGAGCAGGACAAAGCTGAGAGGAGGCAGAGCTGTGAGGAGTGCTGCTGTCAGCAGGCAGCAAGAAAGCAGGCTCTTGAGCCCAGACCACGGAGCAGGTGCTCCAGAAGGAGGTAACAAAACAGAGCGAGCGTGGGACACAAACTGCAAATTTCGGCTCCAACGCTTCAGGCCATTAGCAGGTGCTTCAGGCAGTCATCCAAATCAAAGTAAGAAAGTGGAAAGAGCCAAATGCTGGTTAGAGGTTTGCTAACATGAAATCCCAGCACGGGCAGTTAAAACACTTCCCCATTGTGGGAGCAGGCTAATAAGAAAAGAAGAAACAAACAAAAAGCATGTGCAATTTTTTGTAAAAACGGCTGTGTTGGGGATTTTACTATCCTGTACTCGAGCCCCGAGATGCAAATGTTGGCTGGGATGCTGAGATCAGCAGTTATATGTCCTCAGGTGGTTAGAGACAAGACAGAAAAGAGCTGGCATTTGGGGAAAATAGAGGGCCCATTTGATAATGCTTCACTTGAGCGAAAGAGGGTTTCCCCTGTGGGTATTGTCCCAAAGAAAGCTCCAGGCAAGTTTAGAATGGTTCATTACTTGTCACATCTAGAAGGTGAGTCAGTTAATGATTACACTGACTCCCTTTTGACTTCAGCTTCGTGTGTTTTCAATCTGAGAGCAGTGCTCTCATCAAGTCAAATACCACTCACCACAAACAGAAACACAGAAGATATCTGCTTTTCAGATGCTCACGGCACAACTGTAGTTATTTCATCTGTCGGGATTTTCCCGGCGCTTTTTGCAAATTGTATTTTTGGTAGCTAACACACAGCATTCGCAACCCATGTTCAGGGAGTTGTCACTTTTCTATAACAATGGACAATTCAGAGACCTGACACTTGCTTTATTGAGATTGGTCTCCAGAGGGCCTAATATTAGGGCCTTGAATGGATCCTTATAAAATCCAAATATCTGCTTCCTCAAGGGTTAATTCCCCAACATCTCCTCAACCTGGAACAACACTACCTGGTTTAATTTGCCTTACACAGATGTAAGAAATAGAAGTGGCTACTCCAAACAGTTGTTGGTGCAGGCTAACTATACTGGCCAATGATAGAGTATTTTAATCAGATGGTCACTTGAACATTATTGGTCAAGTTCTCCTAGCTGAGACCTGTGTCCCTTGCCAGAGGCTAGCAGGCTTGACAGAAGGAGAGAAACAAACTCCTTTTATCAGAGTAACACGAGTCAATATGTGGAAAGATACTTCCATCTGCTCTGTGTTGCTGGTGACATGACATTATGACAATTTGGTATAGGTTTGTAACAGGACAGATAAAACAAGATGGCTCAGCTACTATCGTTTATGTTCCACATGTATGGGGAGCTCTCCCAAGCCATTTTCTATAGGAGCAGCTAAGACTCACTACAGAAATTCTGAGGGGAAAAAACATGTTGCTGATTATTTCAGTGAGTTAACGGCACAGACAGACAACTATGGTGCAATTCCAAAAAGTAAACAAATTCTCCTTCTCAAACTGTTCTCCAAGGAGATGCATTTGGTCAGGTACACGAATCGCCAAAGGAACCTGCTGTATCCAGCAACTTGCAGGCACACACAACCTACTAAACACAACCCATGAGTAGAGTGGCCTGTGCTGTTTCTGCATTAATTTTGTATCTGTATGTTACCAGATCCCTGGGACTTTCATGGTCTGTGGGCAGCAAATCGGCTGAGCCAAAAGGGAAGGTTCCACCTGACTAGGCCAGGAGGAGCTATATTAAGCTTGTCTCAGCTGGAGGTCATTCTGCATATTTTGAAGGCTACTTTTTTGGTAGCTGGTCAAGCAACCAGTGACCAGAAATTAAGAACCTAATCGGTACAACATCCATAATACTCAGAACACTTCTGAAGTCCAGACCCTATGCATATAAAGTTCTTAATTTCCAAAATGTTTGACCAAAGCCATTTCTCTCAGGGCCAAGCAGGCTCTCACATTTGTTAAGCACTTGCTTCATGTCTCATTTCCAGTAGGCTGCTGGTAGCCCTGCAGCCAAGAATTCATTTCCACAATTCCAAAACATTTTTTGATACTTCCTGACCAAACGGCTTTGCAGTAGAAATTGGTTTCTGTCACCATCTGTTGTTCCATAGTTCGGAAGAGCTAACATTTTCCTTCAAGAGGGAAAAAGTTGGGGAGGATGCATGGCCAATACTAACGGAATAAATATTCTTTTCCTTACTGTCACTTTATAGGGAAGCCTTGGCCTATTTCTCAGCAGCTGTGAAATTGTCATCAGCAGGATTCTTTACAAAGCTTGGTGGCATATGGAATATACTGCTCACTTCTTAATACTATAAAAACCACCTTGCTGCATAACTGAGCTAGACAAAGAAAGCAGGTGCTTGATAAAAAAATAATTCTTCATGCATCAAGCCTCTATAGACTTTGTAGAAACTCTAGACCACTTTGGAGATAAGTATGGGTTTGAATTAATAATATTTTACAGAAGCCCCTAGGCTTCAGAGGTGGGACAGTCCCTTAAAAATCAGCAGGTGAAATCACTGTGCCACAGGATAACATCATACTCTGCCATGCACAAAGCCAACGTTCACATTCCACACCAAAGGGAAGTGTCACTTAACCCTCCTCTGTAACACATTAAAAACTGCTCTGCAAGGGTTCCATCTCCATTTCTGATGCAGTAAGAGACTATTTATTTAGCATCAGTTTTACACTATCTATCTCTTTTTGTCACAGCCTGGCCTTATTTTTACAGCTTCTTAACCAATAAGTAAATTAAACAAAATAATAACAATAACAATAATAATAGTAGTATAAGAAGTCCATGGCATTCTGGTAACCATACACACTGAATTGCAAACACTGGGCTAGAATTGCAGAAGTTTAGGTGATTCTCACTACAGGAGACACACAAAGAACAAAGGGCAAATATGTTGAATATGCTGGTCTTTAAGTAGTCACGAGCATTGCAAAAAAAAAAAAGCATGAAAATAAGACGAAGTATCAGAAAAGGAATGATGGTGTGCTGCAGTTATGTGCCCACTGCTGTATCCTCCCCAGTGAATGTCCACTCAGCCATCCCTGCACATACACACAGAGATATATTCACGGTCATGTGTGCCCTGCTGCACCTAGAATGGCCCCAGCAGGTGAAACCAAAGGGCCACTTAGGCTGATTGGCTTGTCTGGGCCCATGGCAAACAGCAGATGCAGAGTGAAGGTCATGGAGCAGGGGCGTAGTGACAATTCCCCAGACTACTCTTCCCAACATCCATCTATTTGTGGCTCAGAGACTTCCTTTAACAAAATACATACAATTTTTCCAGATTACTGATCTGCTTTTAGAAATCTTCACTTGCAGTTACAGATGATTACTCAGAGCAAGGTTCTCCAGCTACATTGCATGTTTCTTGTACTAAGTGAGCTATTACATGTCGATATGGAAAAACCCAGCCTGCTGCCCTCATCCCAGAGGGAAGGGCAAACTGAGTATTTGGGCAGCCCGTACTGCCTGAGCTGCTGTACAGGTCTTCTGTGCACAGTCCAGATAGAAAAGAGGTGTGCTGCAGCCATGACAATGCACAGCAGACTATGATGGTGGAAGTTTGGAAGTGCTGTCCTATAGGTTAGGATTCTGAGCTGCACTTAAACGATTAAAGCCATAAATACACATCTGTCATCTACGGGGCTCTGAAGCTACCCTTTGATCTCCTGTCACTGCTTAGATAAGTGGCCTTTTAGCAAAGCAGGAGAGGGAGCACATTGCTGGACACTGAGGAAGTACCAGCTACGTGGACAATCACGGGACAGCATGCACCTGTCACCTCCCCACAGTAACACAGCAAGAGGGTCATTGCTCTTCCAGAGGCATCCAAAAACCCAGTTCTTCTTCACAGTTCAATATGTTTGCTATTTATGCACCTCCTCATTGCTCAAATATTTCTTTCTCTGTATTCTTTACTTTTGCTCTGTATTCTTTAACACCCAATAAAATGAAGCCAGAAAGAGAGAGGCCAAAGGGAAGTGCAGTATCCAAGAACAAAAGATTATCCGTGCAGTTTCACACTCTATTCATGTAATACACAAACCAAAAATAATACAGACTAAAGCCTACTAACTAACTAAGCAGGCTTAAATAGTATTTAGCTCTTCCTATCATCCAGAAATCTCAAAATATTTTACAAAGGTGTGCAGATTGAGCCAGTAGAGCCAGTAGCAAGCTACTCCTAGGCATTTGCTCTTTCCATTAGAGTGCATCACCACCTCCAAGTATGAGCACAACTCTCTTGCAGCTGGCATGGAGAGATGTGAGTATGCATTAAAAATTGTTCCTTATTCCCTATGCACTGATTGCTTTTAATACATTGTTTCAGACATTCTGTGTATAAAAGTAACAGTATACCACGCACCTATGTTACTCAAACTACTACTACATGGGCAAGCAATACTTCAGATAAGACGCAGTCCTCCTTTCAGTTACAAGTAGGAATGTAGTCAATAACCAAGCTATAAATGCCTGTTTTCAAAACCTTGAAACAAGAAAGAAGTAGGCTTAACAATTACCAAGAAAAAAAAATTATGATAGAGGAAACAAAGATAAAACCATGAAGAGTTTTGTAGAAACTGGGAAAAGTCAATGCCTTCCTCCAAAAGAGACAAGATTGCAGAAATTATCACAGGAATGTTTCACATCAAAATTCAAATGCCAACATGGAGCAGAAATACTTGGAAAGCTGGAAGTCTTACTTTTAGCATGACCTGTCAAAATCAGCATGGAGAGTGAAGTCAGTTGATAAAACATTCCTATGTCAGCCTGCACTCTCAAATCAGAAAGCTTCTGTCAACAAGTTCTGGTCTTTGCTACAAAAGTGGGAACCAACAGTAACACCTGAAAAGGCTGAGAATTGATGTCAGATTTTAAAATATTTGTTGATCAACTTATATTTTGCATACATCAATGCTTATGGGCTTCTGATCAAGGGCCAAGCTAATATAAACAATGTATCAAAATAAATACTTGTTAAAATTTTTTTATTCGGTTGGGTTTTTTTAAGGTTTGCAGGGAAAATACTATTGTTCAGATCAAAAAAAAAAAAAAATAAATAAAATAAAGCCAAAGAAGAGAAAAAAAAACCAAAATTTGATCTCCACTCTCTCCAGTTAGAACCATTGGTGTTTGTGTAAACTCAGTTCAGGGAAGACATAAATAGCATCTTTTTAAGCTAATGATTTTCACCACAGGCCATTTAAAACAGGTGTTAAGAGTGGCCCTGAAACAGATCCCATCTGTGTTCACCTAAGTTAGCTTATTTTTGTTTTGCTCCATTTTAATGTATGTATACATCCTGTGTTTCCAGCTTGTCTTTTCAGCCCACTCCCGTCCTCCGCACTCCCAATCTGTCAGCCAGACTCCAGGGACAGGAATTAAAAATGACCACGTTTAAAAACTGCACCTCCCTGTGTAACAGACTTAACAGAGGCAGAAAGACTAAAAAGCTGAAAAGTTCCCCATGGTCTTTGCCTATTAAATCCCACAGCTTGCCAACAGCAGGGCACGTTTTAGTGTCAAAGAACAGGGCACTGGCTTGCATTTCTGTGATGGAAGAGCGGGGGTACTCCTGTCTCTTTACATTTCACATCACACTGTTTGTGGAGAAAGTTGGCAACACCAGGATGCTCAAAAACACCCTGTACTATTACACAGAGGAAGCAAGATGCTCGCTGAGAAATAGTGCTGACACCAGAATACAGTTGATTCAGCATGGGTGATAAAAGCTTGGTTTTGGTTGGTTCAGGCAGTATTTGATTAAAGTAGGATTAAATACTCATCAGACTTGCTTAAAAAAATTTTTGCACCCATCCCATCAGTCTGCATCATCCTCTATCTTAAAATATTTTCCACCATTAAACAGAAAGAGAGGTAAGTTTCTGTTCATCAGATCAGCAAAGAGGTAGGCAAAGTCCTTGAAAAGACTAGTGTAAGAAAGTAGAAGGAAGAATTCAGTCAACTGGCAACCAAATAGAAGCCTCCTGATATTTGCCACTGAGAAGTAACAGGATCTGGGCTATAGATATGTTTGTCAAACATATCTATAGCAGGGATAATTAAGTTAGTGCAGCACTAGGTGCATGCTTTGAAGTGTTCATGCAGTTGCTATACTGACTTTTCTTTCACCTGGTAGGTTAAGCTCACCATCTCACACTTATTTGCAGACTCATGACCTACCCTCTGTCCTCATTATCACTTCATTTCTGATAGCTGAACATCTTGGAAATGATATTCAAAGGTTTTGTTATAAATAAAGGAGACTAACAGAAGCCTAAATACAGACTCCTGTCACCGAGGAATTACCGCCTGGAACTTCTTATGGCTCCTTTCTGCCAAGGGGTTCACATAACTTTACAAACAAACAAATATTCTTCTAAGGTAGGTATTGCTATTTTTCATTTTTCAAGGCCTCTTTTGACTAGCATCCAAACCCCTGATCCCCAGTTTCCTGTAACTGGAAAAAAATGGGGACAATATTCTTGGCCTCCTTCACAAAAAGCCCCAAGGATGTTTCAATTTCTTATACTGGTATCCCTTGGAATAACAGGGTCAAAATATAAAACAGAAAGCTTTAAACTCCCTGTACTTGGCAGTAATTTTTACTCCACAATATTACCAGCAGAGATACCTTTCCTATAAAGATCAAACCTTACACGATGGTGAGGATCCTGCTGGCGTTTCTGTCACTGGCAAGAGCAGCACTCGAGTGCGCAGAACCTGCAGTGATATCCAGACTGATTCCCACTGATCCCAGTGAAGCCAAGACATTATCTTGTATGCTTTTCCATACAGCTGGGGAGTGATTTCATATGCAAAGATCTTCACTTACGTACATCCTTCTACAAATCAGAGTTCTCCGCTGTCTCTTCTTCACCCAACTCAACATGGGGCCTATCAGCAGTCTCCACTTTTCTACCCTAGGTTTCTAAGGCAAAAAAATCATTACCTTTATTTAAATCAGTGTATTTCTAACTGGGATGGGACCCTGCACATACAATACAAGTCACAAGACAGTGACTGGATCGTGACTGGAGCCCAATAGACTAGATTGGGATATGCATTCCTGAATTTCTCTCCACTCAAAAGTAACAGGCATTAACTTCTAAGCAAGAGACACAATTATGAGAAAGACAGCATCTGCCCTTGTGCCTCCTCTGTTATACAATTTCTATTTATTCTGTCAGAGACATGCATTTTGGGTATTTATGGATCTGAGAGATCCCAGATCAGACATGAGCACCATTGACAGGGCAGGACACTGCTGTAACTGTCCTTGTAGTGTCCATCCTGTGGGAACATACGGCTTTCGTTTTCCAGTAACATCAGACAAACGCATCCGTTTTAACCTATTCATTTGGCAAAAAAGAAAAAACCACTCTGTTGCTGCATTTGGTTGTTGCGCCTTTGCTTTTATTTCCAAGTTATTTCTTAGTTACTTGGGTTATTGTCCGCAGTATTTCATTTCTCAGGACACTAACAGGCTGGCTGAAATCATATCTTCATTTTATATGAGGGCAAAAAAATCTCACCTAAGTCCTCTACTTGTACCCATTAAACAAAGCACCAAACTGCCTTAGACAAGTCAAGCAGCAGACTTGCCTCCGACAGCTCAGCTGTTTTCAGACAGGAAAAGCAAACGGGCAAGAGAGGCCTCAAAAGCTTGCCCTAAAATAGGAACCCTTACTCTTCTGAGGGCTCCAAGCCCATCTCAGGAGCAGCACCTCACCAGCACCGATGTGAGGCCCATGGCAGCCAGGGACCTCATGCACGGAGCCACGGTTGGTGTTGGGAAGCAGCGGTGAGCAAGGGAGACCAAACGTCGTCCTACATGCAAACCAGAGATTCCATTTTCTGTAAGGTTATCCCCAATGATTAAAATGTTCTGTAATTGACCCTTAAAGGCCAGTTACGATGGGATCCACCAGAATCGATCTGTTATCTGTTACCTCCGCACATACCCCGTGTGTGCCTTTCATAAGTAATGTGCTTTACCAGATGAATGCTGGCAATATTTTCCACTAATTGCAAGAGTTACTAAACTGAACCTTAACTAAAATTAAGTTGACTATTAAAAGCTCAATGAGTAACCCAGCAAACGGAAGCACTGTGCACAGGATTTAGCAAGCATGCAAGTGATCTGGCAACCACCAAGGCACAATACTTGCTGAACTTCCTATACCTAAAATTGGTTCCATACAATAGTCATATGTTCGTGATGTATGGTGAACTAATGCTCACAATGTTTGAGTGCACTAAAATGCCAAAATAAATGCATAATAATTCAAGCATGACATTCTGAAAACGCAAAGTGAGAAGATTGAAAGTTACAGGCTAATTTACAAAATATACTCTCCATTAAAATAACAGAGCTCCCTGTATCAGTTTTAAAAATACATTAATAATATCCTTAGCTATTAAGGTGTCATTATCATAGACAGTCATACAAATCTTACCTATCTGTATATAAACACTTCTAGGCTTTTTAAGGAGCATACACTGCACTTGTCATTACATGTTAAGTTTATTCACTGTATATAGGCTTTTCATGATTGCTGTTTCTAAATTTACAACTATATCCTTTTTGTGCTTTTATAATTTCTAGGCTATACTTCTATACAAATATGTTCTACATTCTGTATTTCTGTTTTCAGCACTGTACACAGGTCCATAAATCAAAGGCAGCAAGAAATAATATTAAGATTGCACACAGTCTGGCTATCTTTAACAAACTAATAAACTAGGGATTTCCTGAGAAGAATTCTCCCTCTCAGGGAAAAAAAAAAATAGGATAAGAGAAAAATAAAAATATTCCTATCTAATTATGTGGATAAAAGATACTTTGTCACAAAAAGACAGAATGATTTGGGAGAAAATCTAAGAGATTTCCTAAATACTGTCCCCATAAAAAAAAAAAAAATCAGTATTTTAAAGAAGAGAAGGTCAAAGTGGACATATGCAGAGTTACGTGAAAGAGTTAAAGCCATTGATGAAAGACTATTTGCTGATAAGGATGCATCTATTTGAAATAGGATAGCATTTGGGACTACTCGAACAAAAGTCTACAGAAAACTGATAAATCAAGGAACTAGCAGGATTTAAACAAACAACAGACATGGCTGAGAACACATGAAATGTCACGAGTACAGCTGAGAAATAAGTGATGGCACCGGACCACTTACTCTGCTACTAACAAGACGTTTGCTCTGGCCTCTGCAGAGCGAGACAGCTATCAATCCTGCCACAGCTCCAGAAATGCTTCAGACTGAAGCCCTACAAAAAGTGGTTATTATATCTGGGTGTGCACATGCAACACCCCAATAAGCCCAGCTTTCAAAAATCAAAATATCCACCATGTATCACACTCAGGTGAAACCCTAAGTGACTTCTTGCAGAAAAGAGCTCTTCCTCCAAATACTGCTGTTACAAAACACCGGGGTCTGGATTCTCCAAGAAAACCTCTGGAAGCAATGCTAATTTCACATCTCAGTACCCACTTTTCAGGTGCTGTTCCTGTGCCATGGAGCCCTCAGCCCTGCTAGTCACTCCTGTGCCTCCTGTGCCATCCAACTCAGGAAGAACAGCCATTGCTGAGTAAGGACAATCCAATGCTGCCAGCAGGAGAAGGCCAAGGCCACACTCATCTGCAGCCCCAATTCATCTCTAGGAGCTCAATTTTTAAGCAGTGATAGCCAAATTTTCTCATTTCGGTACCTTTTTCAAGGTTCCCAGGCTGCTCCTAAAAGAAACCTACTGGAGGGTCCTTTCCTTCAAGGACACAGCTGGACAAAGTGAGAGATATCACACACAGAATTCCACCATTTTGCAACAAGAGTTTGCACTTTCTGAAGTCCGCTGGGATGTGAGGGGAAATACGGGAGCAGAGAGGCTCAACCTTGTCAGGATGGAAGTGCTTGAGAACATCCAAAGAAGATCTTTGCCCACCTGGGAACGCTGGATATTGAAAACATAGGCACTCACACAGGTTAGGCAACTTCTAAGGTTAGGTGGCAGTTCAGTGGGGATATTGAGGATCTCAGTTTGGGCTTTCAATGCCTAAATCCCACTTAAGTCCCACTTAAGGCATCTAATCCTTTTGTGAATCTGGGCCTAAAGCCTTGCCAGGAAGGAGAGAGTCTATGCATGCAAAAGCTGATGGTCAGTGACAGTCTGGTTCTGTTAAAACTAAACTACACAGAGAACGACCTTATTTTGTACAAAGGAATAATGCAGAATAATCAAAGACGCGTTCTAGTCACGGAAAGTTAATGGAAAGTTAATGCAGCTGATACAGATCACAGTCCTGCCTTTAGACCCTATGACAGTTATGCTGACCTGGAGAACATTACAACCCATAAATCATGGGTCTTCAATAGCTTGTGGGAGGAAGCACATTTGGAAATGTTCAAAAGACAAAATGACTACAGAAGTCCTCAAAAAAAACACCTCTCTTACTCACAGAAGCTAAGAGGCACAATCAGAAAGAAGCAGAAATTTATAAAACACTGTAATGTTTACAAAGGGTTAATAATTCAAAGAACACTATTCCATTATTCAGTGACCAACTAGTTTACCATGCTCCATGGAATTAAGTAGATTCAGTCCAGGTTCTAATAGCCAGGAATCCATCTGGCAAAAGTTCCCGATTTATTTCTCACTTACCTGCAGTGCTGTTGGCTGGCTCAACCATGAAGTAAAGTGTGAGTAGATATGGATAACAGTTTACCCCACACTCCCTACATCTTGTATCTCTAGATCACAAATCCATTTTTAATTTTTTAAAGGTGCCTGTACTTACCCCCTCTTGAATTTAGTTGAAAAGACTGTGAATGTGGGATTTTCATATACATAGTATACTTATTGATAAAAGTAATCTTGGCATAAAAGTAGAATAGAATTACAACAATAAAATACAACTTAATGTTACTATTCTATATTACTGTTATTACAAAACAGGTATCATTAATTATTACTAATTATTTTCATGGTAAATATTTTTGACAGATCCCAGGTATGCACTGCAACATTTAACTGATTGCAATCACTAACATTCCTCTATGGCTAAAACACTGAGGTCTCCATTTCAGGGATTCAAATACATCTTCCCAGAGCTCTGCTTCAAATGAAAATTCTCCTGCAGCTGCCCATCAACCAGCATCTGACCTTTATAAACCATGGAGAAAGAAAGAGACATGCTTCCCAGTTCTTCCTATCATCTGCAGATGGGCAAAGAGTTCTGGCAGCTCACTCGCTAAATCCTGCAAATTTTGCATTACAAAATCAGTATTCAATGCAAAATACAGGAGAGTAGAATAAGCACGTATGTCACAGACTGTAAAGGTGCCAAAGGTACTTTAAGCAGAGGACAACTGCCCATTCTGCCATGCCACTGAAGTCCATGGAGTCATAGTGCACTCCTTCCTTCCTGAACACTGCATTATCCCCTCCCCTGAACATGGTTTCCTCCGGCAGGCTCAAAGACTGATGAAGCCCCACCTGGTTTTCAAGGACTGAAGGAATTTTTGATGCTTTGTAATCAGCTCATGGTAAGGAGGTCAGTGTGGTTTCCCTGATTTACTTGGATATTGGTCCGGAGTCTCACTGTGCTTTCACCTGCATTTTACTTTCAGTTCTGGATTCTTTCCAGGATAAAGACGCAAAGTCAAGGTGGTATCGTTCCTGTCCAGCCACCTCCTCCCTTTGGGTAAAATGTTAATATACTGACAAGTCTGCTATACAGGAGGATGTCAATATCCTCTTAACATGGACGAAGTCAAACAACAGAAAATATTTTGCAATTTGGCATTCATCCCCCCCAAATATTCCTTTGTAAATAGTTTCCCTTTAATTCTCAAAAGTATGTCTTTTCAATAGAAGTCAGTCTATTTTTGCCTGCTGGTAATCTATGTGTAAACTAAATCTCACCTTCCTCACTCACAGAAGCAATTGCCCCCTTGGTCTGGCAAGGCAGCTCAGAAAAATAGGGAGAGCAGGATTTCTCCTGCATCTATCTATGCATTTTAGTGGCAACTGGTGCTTGGCTGAGACTGGTCAGCTGTAAGAGACTGATGAGAATTGTCTGAAATACTTCTGGTTGAAAAACATATAAATCAAAATTACTGGTAAAACAACAGAGATGTATGTGACACGTATGAAATATAGAAACAACCTAGAAAAATAAAAATAACCAAAGTTCCAGCCTAGGACTCTCACAATATAAGTTTTCCAAATAATATAAATGTCACAAAACACAAATACACAAAACAGTAAGCCAGTACACTGCAAGGGGACAGCCTTCTGCCTAGAGAACAGTAAGGGTTAATTTTCTTGAAGAAGTTTAGGGGGCCATGAAAGTTGTGAATTTAAATTCACACCAATTCAAAATGTTACATTAAATAACGCACAAAGTTAATTTTGCTTGTATTTCTTTTTGACTACTATTCCTATTCCAGGTTCCTCCTTACAAAAGACAGGCACATCAAGGAAGCAGCACCCAGGAAAAAAATTAAGGGAAAAACATTAGTGGAATGCAGCAGGTTTGGAGGAGAGACACATTTATGCAGAGAAAGTGCTTAAGCAGGGACATTGGTGCCTGTGTCTATGGGTACACAGAGAGGTTTGGTGAGCGCATGCCCGGGCAAGGAGGATTTGGTTATGGTCAGAATTCGTGAGTGACAGCCATGTGACAGCTGGGAGTCAGCAAAGATTTTGTAGGAATGGAAATTCCTGAGACAAGACACACGACTGCTCATGCGATCTGCATGTGCCTATCGTCATGCTATATTATAATAGCTGACACCGTGGTTTACCAGTTTTCCATAAGAGAGGCTATAAATTAGGAAAAGGATTTGAGGCACATTGGATGAGAAATTAAAGTCATAACATTTAAAAACAAAGGGATAAATAGAACTTCTTTTCATGTTATTGAAACAAGCAAACAAAGATTTCCAGTCAAACCACACATCATTAGTAAAATCTGCATTTCCATTATTTACCTTTAGTGACAGGTTATTATTTCCTTAGAATATTTTTTTTTTCTTACTAACTTATCTTAAAAGGTCAGAATCCTACAAACATACTTAATTTTTAGTATGGAATAACCCCACTGATTATTCAGGTACTGTAGCTATTCCTACACTTTCAGGATCAGGGCCTAAGTCACAATGTACAATTAAGCAGAGGATTTTCCAAAGAACTGTTTCATTTGCCCTTCTGGAGGTCTTACACGGACGTGAAGCCAGTGGAGATGTGCATTTAAATCAAACCTGAAAAACCAAAATACTTTCCCTTTAACACTGAATTCAAGCCAATACAGTATCACATGACCTTTACGGTAATTTCTATTAAAATAATTTCATGTCTGGTTGCTTCTGCTATCCTGGCTCATTTGTATTGTTTACAACAAGTCATTGCTCTCGACAGTTAGTGGTGGCTGAATCCATGGTTACCAGTTTTTACATTCACTGGTTAAATGGAATGCAGCTCTTCTGTGGGGTTTCATGGAGAAAGCTCTTAAGAAATCACAGTCCAGCTATCAATCAGGCTAACCTGGGAGAAATTAATCTGATAAGCAGAAGTATCGCTGTGTATGAAAAATTTATTGAAAGGGAGCTCAAGGCATTTATTAGTTGCAGTTGCCAAAGTGGACACGTTTGGGTCAGACTTAGTACAGGGAAGACTTGGGTTATGAGGTCTGTGTCTGACATTCATCCATGTTGTGCCTCCTCTGGCGCTCACTGCTAATACAACTATACTGTTCAAGGGTTTAAAAAAAATAAAAATCTCAAACACTTATTTCACCAGAAATGTGCTCGGAATATAAATAGTGCTTAAATACAGGTTTAACCAGACTGCAGTCCCGTCAAAGTAACTTAAACAGACACAGACAAGATAGTAAAACACAAAATAGACAGCCTTGAGTAGAATCCAATTAAGACAAAAAACACCCCAAACAGAGCAGCATTGCTAACGACTAAATTAAGCCTGCAAACAAATATATTTTATTGCCACCTAAAAACAATACGGACTAATTCCGTTTGCCTTGTTATTTATAGTTTGGCGTAGGGTGGGGTTGCCAAAATCAAAGAGCAAAGCAGAAACTTATTTGCAAGATGGACCCCCAAATCCTTTAAAAATGCCTAAAAAACATTAAAAAAGTTCTTTACAGTTTGATCGCTACAATATTTGTCCCACAAGCTACATGACAGCAACAAATAGTTAAATCAAACATATTACTACCAGCTCATCTACTGCAAAGTCACTGTATCAGAAGCCCGAATTGATTTGTTTCCTTAGAACAAATTGAAAATGAATGTAACATAACATCCGAAAAAAGAAATCCCTCCTGCTCTGCTAATCGGATATTGTATAATGGTTGATTGCAGCTTTGCACCGTGCTATTGTTGCCTATATCATACATACTTACAGGTTCTGGGTTCTTCCAAGAGTTTGGTGCAGTTTCAAGGACAAATGTCTTAAGGAAGTCTTTCTACTGTGCAGCAGTGATCCTAGCTCTGATCTCATTACATGAGCAAAGTGCTACTGCTGACAATATAAAGGAAACTTCCTGCGTGAAGAAGAAATCTTGGAAAGTCTCAGGGTTAAAAAGGCTGCTTAAATGTGCTGCTTGATTTGCTCCCTAGTTGTGTATACACAGTAGCAGCTGATCTCTGTTTGCAGCCCTGCAGAAAGAAACCTTTGCTGAAAACCAATGGCATCACATTTCAGCAGAGCTACTGCCAGGCTCTGGAGAGCAAAGCAACCATTGACAACTTCACCCAGTTCAAACCACCGGCATTTGCTGCATGTCCTGCAGGACTTTTGAAATGGAATATTTGCTGCATTATTTTTATTAATGCCACTCTGAAATCCTGCATCCCAGGCAGCCGTGATACAGGCAGAAGTCTCCCTCACTGTAAGAGGAGGTTCTGACTGTGTCAGGACTGTGAACTGCAGAATTCACCACAGTATCTTTTGCTTTGTCTTGATTGTGGCATTTGCAGATAAGAAGCGGTTAGCTGCACTCAAAAGCATTTTCTGCCTTAGAATTTCTAAATTAAGTGCAACAGGCATCCTGTTTATCCTAAATTAATCCTGAGCCTGCCCTGCATCAGTCACGCACTGCTCAGTGCTTTTTTATCTGATTCAGAGTACAAATCAAAAGATTTGGGGAGTGGGAGGTGGCTCGTTCCTTTCATTTAGTATTTTATCTAGGGTCAGATCTAGCCTGGTCCCTGTTGGACTAAAACCATGGAGCACAACATCCCAAATTCTGCAAAATTTGGTATTCTGACCAAAGCTTCAGTGTGGCTTCAAATATCTGTTAGTGGCCCCTTAGCTCCTGCCTTGGCCCTCCAGAATCAAACCAGGGATGGGCAGAACCTGCATCAGCTTCTGCAGCTCTTACTGCTGTCCGAGCAAACTGGTAAGACCAGAAAAGCAACATCTAAAAAGAATACATCTACTACAACTATTTCAACTCTTAACTGGGAAGCAATACTCCAAACACATCCTCACATTTGATGTTAAAGAATTATCAATAATTAATTCAGATGTAGCTGTTTCACCATTTAGCCCAGGGTGATTCTCCAAAGAGCAACTGGGACCACACATTCCCCTGGCACTCAGAGCATGACCATAGAGCTTGCATGCTGCTTACCAAACAGGACCTACTTTTCTCTCCAGGATAGCCAGAAAACCTTAGAAACAAAATTTAGAAGAATCCCTTTCAAAAGTGCACCATTGCAGGGTTTGGCTAGGAGAAGTTGAGTTTTTTCCTGGGCATTTGTGAAACTGATTAATCACCATCCTTTTTTCCCCTCAGGCACTGTGACTATTCTAGCTACTAGTATATTGCGTGTTATTTCTTTAATATTTTGAACTTTATTCCAAAGGGCAGAAACCAAAACTAACAGTACATCAAGACAACATGCTCTGTGATTCAAACAGCAAAATAATTGAGATCCTGTGCATACACAACATCCAAGTCTGTGTATGCACGTTGCACACGTGTGCACACACTCATTCACAAGCACAAACAAGTGTTAAGGGCTTGTGGCCCAATTTTATGAGACACTCATAGTTCATGTCCTCACCTCCCTTCAAATTAGAAAAAGGTAAGAAGAAGCAAAATCTGATCAGTGAAACATCCAGAATAATTTTTGTTAAAAGTAGGCACCATTTACAGGAGGGTACCATATTGATTCAACATGCGTTCTCCCAATTTGTCTCTCTCCTTTGGGAGAAGAATCCTGTCCACCCCTGGTCTGTGTCACACCAGAGAAATGAAAGTGTGTGGTGGCATCAGCAGGCTTAATTCTGCTCTTTTCCCTCAAGGGACACTGCAAGGCAGCAACTCAAAATCCTGTCTATGAGGCAGGGCTCCCTGTCTGCCTGCGTCACCTCCGACCCGTAACCTCACCTTTCCCTGCCTAAACTCACACCACCACATTGAATGCATGTTGCAAAAGCACAGCTTCTGTCCCTCTCTTGCTCAAGCTGTGAGGAAGGGATTGCATGCTTGAGAAGAGTAAGGACTAAAGCTCACAGCTGTGCATCCTGCTCCCAGATGTGCCATAGGAAGGGCCACGAGTGACCTTGAACCGCCTGCTCTCTGTGCTCCAGTGCCCAGCCTGCTGCCCACACTGCACAAAACTCACTCACAGCACTTGTCCACCTGGTCCCTTTTGACTCTAGCATAGCAAAAGAGGGGTTTTTTTCTGTTGGAAATTCAGCACAGAGTAAAACAAGTTCTTTTTGCCAGGTGAAACTCAAGGAACTAATTTAAGACAAGTAAAAAAACTTAAAATCCCAGTGGAAACAGGAATTTCAGTGAATGAAGTTTCCTCCTCAACAGCCTCTAAATACCCAACTGTCAGCACAGAAAAGATGAGACTTCTGAATGCTGCATGAGCCGTAATATGACCATATCCAGCAGTCCTGCCCCATACAGATCCACTTGCCAAGGCTGGGGGACATTCACACCGAGTTTGACTCCACTCCTCTTTACCTCTCTTTATAACCATGCCCCCTTGCCACAGCTGGGTCAACACAGATCCAGGGACACAGCTCCTTCAGCTACCTTCTTTTGTAAAAGTATACACAGGTCCTGAACATAGGACAAACTGGAATTGCAAAATCCTTCTCCTCCTACCCTTCCCGGATACACCTCAACCTGCAGCACCCTGACTTCTCTTTTCTCCCACTGCTGATTTTTCTCATTGAATTTTGTTTCCACAGCATTGTACCCAGCAAGGAGAATAGTAACAATTCAAAGCCTATTTTCCAACCTTCAGAGGGCAGGGTAAAGTAGTCTGGCTATTAAGGCAGGACAGCAAAATGTGTTCAGGGAGGATGGGGAGCTGAAGCGGAGGCTGACCTGTGTGTCAGAAGCTCTTATATGATGTCAGAAGCTCTAGGTCTCCATCCCTCCCATCCCCAGTGGAAAGGGTGGCCCTTGGAAGCCAACCCCACTGCCTGCTCCTCTAAAGTCTAAACCAGTACAGGCATCCAAGATGGGCCATGCCCTGCCTTCCTGACGTCTGTCACTTGTAACAATTTAGAAAGCTTGTTTAATTCTTGATGGCCTTAAAATTCACACATATCATCAAGAAGACACACTAATACTACAAATTACTAAACCAGAGCAAATTCTCAGTTTTTATACGAATATTTGATTTAGATTTTAAAACCTTGTTTCCAGCAGTCAAGTAATAAGAGACATGCTTTCTCATTTAAAAAGAGAATTCTTGTAATTAAAGAGGAACAACTGAAGGTAACTGCGATGAAACAGAAGTCCAGCAGAAGCATAATGACACTTCTCAAGTCACACCTTTCAGCTAGTCTCAAAATTTTCAATAAGCAGTATCAGTTTTAATTATCAGTCTCAGACTCCAACAGTACACAGAGACTCCAAGAAATATATCCTACCTGTTTTATTCAGACACTTAGGACTTTGCTTAGATATTAAGTCTGACACTGTTCATCTAGACCTGTCTGATTCCTGCACAGGTCCCGAATGTGTCCTTTCCTCCGTCTATCTATGCATAATAACTGTGACTACAGGATCTTCTTTTTAACTTTTAAATGCACATGGATCCTAATCAACATATGGAACACCTTCTGCATTCATCACAAAATGAGTGGCTAAATTCTTCTCATTGAAACTCCTCCATAACAGTCGCTTTTCCCTTTTCATCTATCAAGACTTTAAAACAAAACTAATGCAAACATTGGGAACTGTGTATGCCTAAGCTACTTGCTCTTCCCATTAGATGCTCTGCACTACTCAGTCATTCAGGATTCTCTGTCCCATTGCATTAAATATGCTCATTTTTTTTGCTATGAGTACAATTAAAAGTGTTTGGGTTTTCACACTGTTCTTATCTTTTATTTGCTCTCTAAAATATCCAGCATGCATTGAAACCAGTATAGGTGATAATATAGATGTAAATATCACCACAGAGGCATCATGATAAATTTGACTTTGGGAATAATTCATTCAAGGTATCTAGATCCAATTTAAATTCTTTTCCAATCTTAACTGAGCCTTCATAACCAGATGAACTTAAACGAAGGTGTACAACTTCATGCTACGCTGGTAAACCACCCTAACTATGAAATAAATTTTCAGTGATTAAGTTGAATTGTTCATACAAAACGCCAGCTTCAGCTTTTCACCCATACAAAATAGCTTGGAAAATATATACTGTGTGTGTTTATTATAGCTACAGTTGCTATGAACATCTATAACTCTCCAACAATTTCTTTGATTTATGTTCAAAAACATACAGGGCATGAAATGATGCCTGCAACCTTACATTTCCCTCAAGAACATTGTGGGGAGAAGATATATTCCAAAACATCATGTTAGATTCCTTGTTATGTCTTCTTTTTAAAATAAATGTATGATAATCAATTACACATGCTTCAAAGCAACTGCCACTAGATTCCCCAACAGAAAAGCTGTTTGAGAAAAGTTCCATTTTCTTTCCCCTAATGGTCAAGTTATAATAAGAGATCTTGTCTAGATATTAAAGGAAAAAATGTATTGTAAAGGATAGGCCTTGCTCCACTTGTATATGCATGCACAGGTTTGTGCTTGCCTGGACTTGACTTAGAACAAGGTTTTCAGAGAAGTAACATCTCCACTGATCAACATGCTAAAAACGGATGTGTGTGTGAAGATCCTGCACCTAATCTGCTTGTCATTTATCCTTGTAGTAATCCAAATGATGTCAAGAGAATGACACAGATGATAATGTATCAGGCTCAACTTCCCTTTCAACCTCAATATGCAAAACATCCCTTTAAGAAGTCCACCCAGCTGTAGCCTCCACTAGAAACAGAAACCTGCAGATGTTTATAGGAATATCAATTAAGCTGAATGGGAGCTCTGCCATTAACGCTGGTGCATGTAAGATCAGACTGTGCAGGTCTGCCTCAACTCCACGCAGTGGCTGAGTGCACATTTTCTCTGGGGTATTGAGGCCAGCGGGTTATATGCCATTACCAGGTGAGCATAATATGGATGGTATTTCCACAGTCTTGTGGCTCTGGCATAGGGACAAGAGCAGCATCCCCAGGCAGCACCCTTGCCCACGGTGGAAGACAGGAGCAGTCAGGAATGCATAGAGTGCATGGACCACCCCCAGCACAGAAAAGATCAGGGCCTACTGCCTGCCCTGCTTCAGGTAGTTTGTGCTGCCTGCATCCCAAACAGCAAGCTGCCATTCCCTGTGTCCTGGGCATTTAATTCAATCCTTGGGTTACACTGCAAACTAAAGAGCTGACAACCCGTATAGAAAACTGGACTGGAAACTAGATGGTACAAGCCCCTCTAAGGAGGACTGGCATCTGCTAACACTGAATTTCCAGCAATTATAAAATAAGGTGGATGTGTGACTTATTTTATGGCCCTGTTCATCCCTGTAAGTGTGCAAAATTTGAATGCCAAATAGGGCATTTTTCCCCCTCCTATTTTCTTTGAGTCAAACCCTCAAAGAAAGAAAATTCACAGGAGGGGAAATACAGGCTTGCACCCTCTTTGGCCCCCAATTTTATCCATTACTAAGGAAGCCAAGGAGGAGGAGGAGGGGAGAGGACTGGACATGCGCGCCTATCGCACATGCAGTCCCAGCAAGATAGCATCAACAGTTGTTCTCCTATTTTCACAGTGGGAAATAAGCAGGTACTAGCTGTATTGGAATAATCAGAAGGAATCTAGGTCAAAATCAAAGCAAGACTGCTCTGTCCATTTCACAAAACTCACATGCAAACACAATACCCATGTAAAAACAAAGAAGTTATTTGTAGCAGTTATTTCTGTTAGGTTTGCTAAACAAGCGTGCAGACATTGGCCTACCTTGAGTAAAAGGCACTATTCCTTCTCTGTGACTTCTGAAAAGGCATTCAAAATCAATATAAAATTGCAATATTAGGAAATTTTATAATCATTATTTCAAAAAAGCAGACTTGAAAGGGTCTCTTGTTCATGGGTAAATCTTCAGTTAGTTTTTCTAGTACCGGTGGTTCAATCGAAAGATTTGCCAACTGCCCCCTGGAGAAAACTGAAGATCTGCATTTAAATGGAGATACAGTATTTCCAAATGCACGGTACCTGCAAGGCAGATACTGTCAAGGTTTCTTAGTGAGTGGATCTCAAATTGTATTAGGTACATTTCAGTGCCATAACTATCCCCATTTCGTAGGACTGGGGCTATTTCCATATCATTTTTTTCCTGTATGTGGGCTTTGTAATATTTGTCCTGGTAAGACAAAATTAAACCCCCATCCACAACAAAGCCTTCACACAGCAACAACAAGGAATTAAAACCTTATGCATAATTTTCTGATGGGGATGATGAAGACTGTATTAGATGGCCTGACTGAAAATCTTAAATAATTGAAAACTCTGATGACTTAATAGAATAGCGAGCTTGGTTTACAATGCTGCCAATTTAGAGCCATAAAAACACCGTGTAAAATGTTTATCTTGTGGTTGACCATTACATATCCTATTTATTATTCCAAAGTATTTCAACAGCATTTTTCTTCATCAATGTGGCTGCTGGCATTTAGCACCCACTCGCTAAATTCACGTGATTTTCCTGGAACAGCTTTAGGAAAAGAAACCAAAAAATTAGCAGATCACTACAAAACTGCTCCTTGCTACTATATGCCTCTTTTTCACATTCTGACTTGAACCGACTTCATGTGCTGCAAAATATGTTTGAAACCACCGAGGCTAAAATATAATAAATCAAAGCCATATTCGTGAAGTTAAAAAGACTGGTGCAACTACTGATCCTGCCACATCAGAGAACCAAAAAAAAAAATCAAACCTCATGAATACTTTGTTGCTAATGTACATGAGTTCAAAGAGCAGTGTTCCTCTTAGGAAAACATCTTAATTTTCATATCAGAAAATCATCCTAACCTTCCAAAAAAGTTTTTACGATTATGCAAGGAAGGGAGAGAGAAGGTTTAGAGTGCAAAAGACACTCGTGATGGGTTTCAGACTCGCAGGCATTAGTCCAGGCAGCCTCTCGCTGAAATTCAGGTTGCAATTGAAATGTCCCTGTAAACAAGGTTACTGCGAACGGCCCAAGATATCCTTCTCAGCAACACCTTCACCAGGAGCCCTTCAGCTGTCTACTTAGTTTGTTATACCTTATCTCACAGCCCTGACATCCTAATGCCGATTCAAATTCGGGATTCAAAATGAAAGACGAAATATCTCTAAGATCACTTAATACTGAAATACCATTGCAGTAATAAGTGGTGCCAGGCTGGAGATATGGATATAGTACTCTAGTGGTAACCTTTTAATTTCTGACAAAATACTGTGGAATAACTGTGATACTGCACAGACAGTTAATGCAATTGATTTGTTTTCCTTATTTTGATAATGAGCACACTGAATGTCGTGCTTACCTTCTCCTGCCCCCGGTACATTTTTAAAGTCCTCTAAAAGGAGACTTGCCATATTCCTGTACAGACATGAAACACCTCACACCACGGAGCCCCCCCTACCAGCATGCTGAACCCCAGCTACCCTGATGCTCCCAAGACAAGGAAGATCATAACCATATGAGTCGCTTCGTCATTCTAAGTCTTTGACTATTTTCAGTGGAAATGCAGTGCACGTACCATGTATAATCTAATGTAGGTTATATTGTAAACTACTCCCATTCTCAAAGTGAGGGTAGGCATGCTACACCAGAACATTTTGTCCTCTGAAATAAAACAGGGGAGTAACGATGAAATGTATCAAGCAAGTTTTGTATGTTGTATTTTAAACAGGGTAGCTAATAAATGCCTAAAACTTTGGTGGGTTTTTACAAAGGGCACTTGGATTTCCCTCCCAGTCACAGACACTGATAGGTTGAAGTGCAGGAGGGCGGGGGTGAGACAGGGGGGGTGTATTCTGCTTTTCTGTTGTGCTTTGCTTACTGTTAGAATATCCTTAATAGTATCAAAAGACAGGATTCCTAGGGGTAGGGGTGCAGCGGGACAATACAGGGGAAGGAGAGAATTACAGGAAAGAAACCCAAGCTGCTCAGTGCCTGCCTTCCCACACTACCATTCACCTTCATTTTCGTCTCCTTTATATTCTACTCATTTTTACTTGCCTCCCCCATTATTTAGTCATCTCTTACATGCAGTCCTCTCTTTTCTGGGATCACGAAAAACATATTAACTAGAACCAGGAGACGGAGTGCATCCCCTGCAACACTTCAAAATGTACCTCCAGACCAGTCATACCTTGATGGCATTAATGACCAGGGGAAAATAAAAAAATAAAATTAATTTTAAAAAATTTACAAAAGTGAAAAAATTTCCTCACCGCCAGGTCCCACTCAGACCCCACAGGCAGCCGCTCCCCCAAATGCCCCCTCCTCCCCACGGCCGGCGCTGGGAGGGCCAAGTGCCGGGAGGAGCGGGCAGTGCGTGGACTTTGCTCACTTTCCTTGCCCCTGCTGGTCCCGGCACGGCGCGGCCCCGCCGCCTTTGTGTGCGCGCGTCCGCCCGCGGGTCCCGACACCCGGCGCGGAGCGCGTCCCGCGTGGGGCGGCCACGCCGCCGCTCCCGCCCGGCAGCGCAGCGCCCTGACTCCCGCGCGGCGGGCAGGGCTCCCCCGGGCCTGCTCCGCTCCCGCACAAGTGTTCCAGGAAGGAGCGAGCGGCGGGGGAGGGAAGGGGACGGGGACGAGGAGGGGCCCCCCCGCCGGCCTCGCCCCGCGCCGCGGCCGGGACAGTTCGGGGCTGCCGTGAGGGCACGGCGGGGGGCAGGGCGGCACGGGCAGCCGCGCCACAGCCGCCCGGCAGCGCGCCCCGGCACCGGCGGGCACAGCCCGCTGCCCCTGCTCCGCTCGCAGCCGCCGCAGCCACCCCGGGACCCCGGCCCTAAACTCTTGCTTGGCTAAAGCCTCCTCACTTTCCCGGCACTCCTGACCCTGGGCGAGAGGGGAACGCACACACACAAACCGGCGGGGCAGATCTGTCAGCAGCCAAAAAATCATTCTCCTTCCCTTCTCCCCCCCCCCACCCTCCCACCCCCCCATATTCACCAGGGCCAGTAATTCTAAATAATTGTCCGAGAGGCGAGAGCCACTGAACCCCGGGTGGCCGGTGCTGCCGCGCCGCTTTTTCCAAAGCTGGGTTTTTTGGGGGTGAATGACTCTGAGCAAGTGCAATTGGCAAGGGCTGAAGGTGGAATGGGGCGGGGGGGTGGGGGGGCAGAGCGCTCCTGGCAGCGGCTCATCTCCAAGCACAAACATGCCCCCCATGCAATGTCAGCTGGCGGGGGTGCGGGGGGGTGCGGGGTGCGGGGGCTCGCTTTACCTGGTCAGCTCAGAACCGCAGGCAGGTTAATCAGGTGAGTCGTCAGGGATTTTAAAGAAGCCGAAGCCGGTTTCTTTGCTAGGAAAGTCTACAACACCATGCAGGGACATTGCAAAATCTTTACACACGCCTCCTTTAACTGGGCTCCCGCGACCTCCGCCGGCGAGGGGGGAGCCAGCGGCGGGCGGGAGGCCGAGCGGCGCCGCGGCGGCGGCGCGGGGGGCGCGGGGGGCAGCGGCGGCGGCGGGCGCGGCCCGGCGGGCGGACAGCGGCGGCGGGCGGGCGGCGGCGGCCCCGGTCCCCGCGGCCCCGGCCCCGGCGGCGTCCCCGCGCCTCCCTGCCGCCTTGGTAGCGCCGGTCCGCACTCGGCCTGACCCGGGACGTCACGGCGCCTGCCTGTGTTCCCAATGATAACTTGGCAGGAGCAGGGGGAAGCGGCCGGGTTTTTCCTGGGCTCGTTACCGGGTACGTGCACGTTTCTTTCGCATGCGGAATTTTTTTTTTTAATTTTTTGGTTTTTTTAAGGCGCAGTAACGAAAAGCCGGGACAGGAAATCCGGGGCGCGGCGGGGGCTGCCGCCCCGCGATGGTGGCGGCCGCTCGCCGGCGGGCGCGGGGGAGCGGCGGCGCGGGGCGCAGGCATGCGTTCATCTCCGTGTCTTTCATTTTACCTTCAGGGTGACATTCAGTGCCGGGCGAGCCTCGCCGGTCACCGCCACGTCCCACCTGGAAAAAACACAAACAAAACCACGAAAAAAAAAAAAACCAAAACCAACCCAACAAGAACAGCAAAAAAAAAAAAAGGCGACTGCCGAAAAGGGGGGATGGGGAGAGAGAAGGTGCCGGCCGCCCACGGCTGGGATGCGGACGGCGGACGGGACACCTCGCCCAGGGGACGCGGGGACACACGCGCCGCCGACCGCCAGCAGGCCATGTGCCGAGCGGCCGGCGGGGGCGGGGGAACGGGCACCGCACACACACACACAAAATCAGTAAATTAAAAAAAAAAAAAAAATAAAGGAATGCCAGAGGAGGCCGGGCGAGGAGCGAGGATGCCGCACCGCTGCTGGCGTGCAGGCCCGGCGCCGCGCCCCCCCAATCCCCTGCAAGGCTCTGCAGGGAAAGGCGGGGGAGCCCCCGGCGCACAGCGCCCCACGGCCCCGCCGGGAGCCGGGGTACCCGGGGGGGCTGCGGGCAGGGCAGCCCGGGCCGCACCGGGGCACCCGGCTGCGCAATGGCGTCGCGGCCGAGGAGAGCCAAGGGCTGGCGCAGAGCCTGGCGCGGCTCGGTGAGGGGAGCCCGAGCCATCGCTCCCCACCTCCGCTGCCGGGGCAGCCGAGCAGCTGCTCCCGAAGGCGGGAGGGCTCGCGTTAGAGCAGGGCCGGCCGGGCCTGCGGCAGCCCCGGGGCCGCTGTGAGCGCCGAGCAGGCTGGCAGCGCTGTGCCCGGCCATGGCAGCAGCCACACGCATTCGCTGCCCTGGCTTCGTGTGCTTCGCAAAGCCAGATCCTGCAAATCTCCATGAACGCTCCCACTAAATTCTGAGGGCATTTTCACGTGTGAGGCTTAACTCGCCTGCAGAAGTATTCCCAGAACTAGGCCTCGCTTGAACTATCCATGGCAGCCTGAGTTTAACTGGCTCGTCATCTAAAAACCAGTTGTTACCCACACATTGCATCCCAAACTGCTGCAGCACCACCACACCACCTACTCTGTGACCGCAGAGCGTCCCAGCAGAGCCCTGAGACAAGTTTCCCTCTTCTGTGTTGCTTTTCACACCACCTATTATAATAACAGCAAGTTACAACATCACCAATGCACAGGTAACTAGCGCAGCAGAGTCCGTGAAGGGATGCATGTAGTAGGGATGAAACTAAATTATTTTTTTTTGCAACTGCCTCTGTTCAGCCTTAATATTAGCATTAATACTTTCATTTTCCTCATTTAAATACAATAAAAGGGAAAATTGCCTTTGCTTAATATTGTTACTACTCAGGTTTTGCAATTCCAGTTTTTATAAGGTGATAGAGTCCGGGAGAAGTTGGTGTACACCTTTTCTGCTGCTGGGCTCAGTGCCCTCAGCAGCAGCTATGGTGGGATCACCTACTGCAGCTGGGAAGAGTTGGGCAATAAAGGAGTCATTCTTGGAATATCCAACAGTCCAAGTGTCATTTTCAGAAGCCTGAAATTGAAAGCACTGGTTTGTGAGTTTTTTGGATTTTTTTTTTTTAACCAAGCTACTCAGGATGCTTTCTGGCTTGGCTAGAAAGACAAGTTTGCTACATGTTTCTGTTCTGGAATAATTTTGAACTGCTTTTAGTCTAAATTCTTGACTGTCTTAACTCTCCTGTCTCAGCAGAGTATATTACTGATACATGTTTTTGGTAGACTTGAAAAGCAGTGTGTACAGCTTGATTGTTGTCTGTATTTCGCCATTCATTTTTAAGTGAGGCTCTTTTGATTGATGTTTGGAATTTGTTTGAAGGGATGAAGGGTATGCCAAGATGCTACTTAAAATTGCACCCTACCTCAGCTTACAGAGATTTTTCATTGTGATTGTCACACTTTTAAAAGCGTGTGAGTTAATCAAATTGCTATTTTTGGAATGCACTTAAAGGAACATTAAAATGCATTAATTTCATTAAAATAAATGAGCAGATAGGTAACAAAACAAGTATCAGCCAAATAAGCAAGATCTCAACTATGAAGCCAAATCCAGCCCTAGTGAAATCATCTGAGTTGTGCTTGTCTACAGCACATTTAATTTGGCTTCTGCAGTCACACAGCTGACGCTTTATTTGGTTTTCAGAGGTGTGGATATTAAAAATGTGCGAGCCATGCTGCTTAACCACTGAAGTGAAATTCACCTGGTTCCCATTTAGCTCTGCTGTGCAGTGCTGTCACACATGCAGTTTTTGGTGTGCATACACACCTGAGTTGCAGAGAGGTATTCCCAGCACCTGTGTCAGTCTAAGGGATGTGAGTGGAGTCTGAAGTGAGGGTGTGCTGAGGTGGATTTCAGCAGAGGCTGTTCACAACCAGCTGCATATATGTGCTCCAGTTAATAGGCTGTACTGGAGTCTGTGCTACCATCTTTCATTACTGCTGTTACTCATGCCAGTGAGAGTAAAGGAGGGGTTGGTGTGTCTGTAATCACATATTAATTTGCTATGTAGATATATCCTAAGAACCTCTCGGCCCAGGAAAATTATGCTGGAATAAGGTCGGATGTGAATGTAAAGCAGAACTGTGTTCAGTTTATTCATTCTGGAATGACCAAGTTGTTTCCTGGTTTCACTTAATCCACTTTCAAAGTGGATTAAGGTAATCCAAGAAACTGAATTCTTACACTGGCGCAGGAGTTGTCTACACATGGGTTTAGTCGAACATAATTACTGCAGTGTACCTAATAAGTGTCTTGAAATAACTTTGTGTGTAGACGAGTCCAGAGTCCCACAGGTGAAAACAACAGAATTTAGTCATTTTGTATAACAGGAGGTTAATTTAGCCCAACATTTGACCTACTTCTTTTCTCATGAAGCATATTTAATTCATTACAGGTTTTTCTTCTTCAACAAAATCCCCACAACAGAAATGTATTTATGATCAGTGTCAAGATAGCAATGCCATGTGCACTTCACTAAAAATAAACAATTTAACCAGTATATACTCTAAATACCTTCTAAACTGCCCTAAAGAGGAGAAAAGGTTCTTTACTGGAAGAAATACCAGCTTCTCAATCATAAATATTTTGAATGGGCTGTTCCAACAAAAGGTAAACAAACCCCAAAGCTCTGCTCTGTCCTCTGAGACACTCACAATCCATTTGACTGCATTCCATTCGTAGCAATAGCATCCAGTCTGACTCAGCAATATTAGCTCCTGAATGAGGAACCTCACAAACTCACACAGAAGGGTTTGCAGAACAAGAGGGCCTTCAGGAGACACCTTAAGAATAGAGAGCTAATTTGTAGTTTGCTTACAGAGGTCTGAACTGGGGAGAAACTACCTAAAACCCAGGCAGGCTCTCTGCCTCTGCTCTGAATCCAATGTTTGGCATCACTGGCAACGCAGGAAAGTGACTGAACTGATAATGAGAATGTATAAGGTGTTTTGTGACCTTGTGCCAAGCACAGAGTTTGTCAAATGTCATTCAGTGTCATTCCATGCCACAGACATCGACTCTCTAATGTGAATGAAGCCTCCTAAACATTAAACTTAAAACTGTTTGTTGCTTTGCTTTTGTCAAAGGAAATGGCAAGGGGGAGGGGATGGAACCAAAAAAAAAACTAGATGAGGTAGAAATTATGTAAAGTCTGGTAGTAAACAAGCAAATTTTTTAAAAGAAGCATAAATATAAAAGCCAAATGATACAAACTGCTGACCCTTTAAACATTGACATAGGAAAAGCTATGAAGATGAAAAAATCCAGCTTCTACTTTGTGTCAAGGACTGTAATGGGTCACACGTTACAGAGGGTAACCTGGAGTTATCCCTTACAGATAAAGTAGTCCCAGCTACTCTGTGTAACAGGCAAGGATGCCCACAGGATTCTCATTTTGTGATTACAAGCGTGGCTTTGCCCTCCTGTGCTTGTCTTGGTTAAGGATATAGGGAATGGATTTCACCTACAACTCCCTCATGCCAAACCTGTTTATTTAATTAAGAATAATTCTGGTAACAAAATAAACATTGACTGAAGAAGGTAAACATGGAGGAACATAAACAAGAAATCAAGTGCTTAAATTCTGTGGTGCTGAATGACTTTGACCATGAGTCTTGGTATTAAGGCTCAAATATTAAGCCTGGTATTAAACTCAGATTGAAGGCAATGAGGGTTTTATAGGAGCATGCCTGATATGAAATCCTGCTTAAATAAAAAAATGAATTGGATTATTGTGCACTCTGCTTCCACTGAGAGATCTCTGAGTGTGGGATCCACCTTGCAGTGCTGGGGTATCCTGGCTCTCCCCCACTCCTGTCATTACAGGGGCATTACTCATCCAGAGAGGAAGGTGTCCTAAATCCCCAAGACGATTGGCACAGCACAGACAGGAGGAAATCTCAGCGCTCAGCCAATGCCAGGCAATGAAGGATCCTCTCTGGGAGTTGGTTAGTAGTGCCAATGTTTGATATTTGTCGTAACAACCACCGACTGTTTTGTTTTTTGTTCTAACAATGTGAATTATGCATTAAACATTAATACAAGTGAGTGTACTTTCTTTTGATCTTCAAGCATAATCATTTCTAATGAGAGCTTATACATGAGCATTGAAACAAATCCCTGAGTCATGCGAATTTACATTGGTTTTACTCTGTGGGAAAGATCCCACATGAGTTACTCATGTCTGTAAAACATAACATACTTGGAAGAAAAAAATGAGCTTGCATTTGTCTGTTGGAACATAAATATCTGCGTAGACATTTGGCTTGTGCCAAAGTCAGTAATGAAACATTAAATGAAACATTAAAAAGTTAATTTATCAGAGATCAGGATTCAGGGCGGGGCCCTCAACTAATGTGAGATCCCAGTCTACTCAGAATAAGGTCACCTCTTAGTTTCTCCCATCTGGCTTCTTAAAAGAGTTGAGTCTAGTATCAGAGGAATTTGAACTAGCTTGAAGTGAAAGGATCAGAATTTGGCTTGCTTGATAGAGATAAAAGTTGCCAAACTGCCATCACCAAGTTATAATATGCCAATCCATGGCAGGCAAACTGTGCAGTGCTAAGTGGCACCTCTCCAAATGCCCTTGACAGCCAGTGCAGGCCAGACCCACTGTAGAACCTGCTTGGCCATGTTTAATATCTGCACTTCTTAAAACAACAGTCACAAATGGTACATTCCATAAAAACATAAACACTGTGGATTGTGCAACTGCCAAGACAGTTATTTAAAATGCAAACAGAATTTAAGCCCTTTCCCCTTTGACACACTGCACAAATATTAAACCAACAAGCAATTAACAGTCTGCACTAAAGCAGCCGTGCTGCGTGTGCAAGGGACAGGAGTGCACTGGGGAAAGTGTACGTGATGGGCCCCACTCCTGGGGCTGCAGGTGCTCACTGCAAGATTTCCACAATGCCTCTTGCCTTTCCAAACAGATCTCAGTGCCAAAGGTTGCAGGAGGTGGCTGTTGGGAAGGTATGTATTACGTTTAATGGCAGATAGGTTCTCTCTGTGATTAAGGTCATATCTCAAGAATTCTCAAAAAAAGCCCATTAATGTATTTTATTCTTAATGTGTTAGTGCTAAAGGAGTCCTGGAAGCCAGAAATCCAGGATTACCCCACATAATTCAATGTTTTCACAGGAGGCTACAGTCATGCTCTCTGCTGCTTCCCTTCTCTTGTCTGAATAACCTTAAATACTGATGGTACATCTTCAAAAGGAGAGTGGAAGCAGCCTGTGCATAGAATAGTTTATAGACTGGAAGAAGAGCAAATACAAAACCCTTCATCCCTGAACTTGAATTCTCCAAGTGCTCTGTTTTATATAATGACAGAGGAACTAATATTGTTGCCGTAGAGAAGAAAGCATCCAAGACACTCCATTATGGAACCCCAACACTGTTTGTATTCATTATCTTCCCTGAGGTTGCACAGCTTCATCTGGCATGTTAAGTTAAAAGATGGATAGATCAGTGTTGGGTCTTAAATAATTTTGGATGCCTCAACTCCATCTAGACCCTGCTTGAAGCCCATGGACATTACCCAGCTTTAAGAGTTCAGTGAGTCTTCTGACTTTTCAGAATGCGTCAGTACATCCCCAGGCACTCACAAAAAGCTGTGCTTGCAAAGATGGGATAGATACAGGTAGAAAATGGTGTACAGGAGCATATAGGAAGGCCTCTCTAAGCATCAGCCAGGGTGACAAAGCATGATGGCCCATGGGTTCCCAGGCTGTATTCACAGCCCTGGAATGCCTGCTGGAAACACTCCCCTGTAATTTAGCTCATTTGGTGTGCATTAAGGATGCTCATTTCTAGACCCCTGAGTGAAATGTGATACTGAACTCATTCTTCCTCTTACACCAGCAGGCCTCAGGAGATGGCCAAGAGGCCGATGGGAAGGAGGGAACACCAGTTTTAATCCAGTTGTTCATGATGGAAAACTATGAGAAAAGTGAAAAGATCTTATTCCACAGACCAAGGCATTTACTTATATTTATCTGCCTAACCTCAGTCAGAACCCTGAATTCCATTACTCTATGTGAATGTTATGGTATGGTCTTATTTGGTAATTACCTGGTCAGAGCCACAGACAATATGCAGCCAGTGAAAGCCTGGTGGAGGCATACCAGTTTCTACCAGCTGAGAATCCAATCTTCAATTTCAAATTAAAATATTGAGAAGTTGCGTTTTTCCATGGCATTTTAGTCGTATTATACAAAGGGGAAAAAAAAAAAAGGCAAGAAAATAAAAAATAAAGTTGTAGCTATTTATATAACCAGGACAGAAGCTGAACCAATGTGAAGTCTTTAGCAATGAAATTCTACATCCAAATTATTAGGTATTTCAGTGTTGGTGCCATTTGGATTACTGCTTAACTTTAGGGCAGCAAGGTAAGCTCATTTTCTTGCCTCTGTCTTTTCAGCCACCATTAGGGCTCCCTTCCCATCCTCCAGGGAGAGGGAGAGAAGTTACACAATGGGTGCTTTTCCATGGGCGGATGTCTAAATGTGAAGGGAAACAATTGAATTTTAATGACAATTTTGAGACTCTTGAAGTTAATTTCTGGGCAGTGCAGAAATTAGTGGGGCTTGCTGCTGCCAAGAGCTGCATGTTCTCCTCTCCTTCTGATGTTAGTAGGATTACAGGTCTCAGCTTTTGGCAGAAATAACTCCCAAAATAGTAGGTCCTTCTCTCAAAAGACAGAGCAAGAGACCTCCAGCTGTCAGACCCAACCAAGTGTCAGGGCAGAGCAATGGCTACAAAAAGCAGGGTAACTGCACCATATTTACACTGCCAGAGATGTGTTCTCATTAGGTATTTACAGCATTATCCAGGGTGGAATGGTAAATTTGTTAGGTGCTGCACAAAACATTTAACCGGAAAAAGTTCCTGCATCCAAAAGCACGACAAAAATGATTGAGGAAGGAGAGTGGCAAACAATGGGATATCCTTGGAAAAAAAGTGCACCAGTGATTGCAGCAAAGGCAGCCAGCTATGAAGGCTTTTCCTACACACAACGTAACAATAATTCTGCTAAGGAGGCAAGTTATTTCCTTTTTAGCTATGCTATTTCCACTGCATTACTGAATCATGGTTTGTTAATAGCTTACAAACATTAAATTTAAAAAGCTTTAGGAACTTTGTCATACCTAAGACAATACGTATCAATTTATCAATTTCTATAAAAATACATAATCCAATTGGTTTTGGGCTTGTGGTTGTCAGGATGGGGTTTTTTAATGCCTTTAATAAAGAAGGGATAATTTTGGTCTTGTTTTTGTCTTCTTAGAAGACTCAGAAAGGAATATAATGGGTAGTCCCAAAATCTGTATGTATCTAATTGTTGATAGCAAACTAGAAAATAAAAGATGCTTCAAAATAGTGCCAGTCTTTTAATCTGCTCTGTGGTTGGATGATTGAATGTCAAGCATTTTCACCAAAAGCACGAGAGCCATTACAGTCTTTTCAATTTTGGGCTATGCAATTATAGCCTCAAACAGGTCATGGAAGGGTTCAACCTTCCCCATGTTACCCCTCTGGTCAGATGGCAGCTCCAGCCAAAAGGAAAGAAGAAAAGAGGACAGCCATAGCCACCTGGCAGTGCCTTTTTGCACAGCAAAAAGCAGGCAGGGGAGGAGGGACCTGGTACCCAGCCAGGTGTGGCAGCACTTCGAAACCAGGCTGCCAAGCTGGAGCTCATCCTCTGAATGGGATTCTGCAGGGGGAGGCACAGAGAAGGTAACACTGGGGAATTGCTTCCCTTGCAAAGATCCTGTGTCCCCATTTACCCTCTCCCATGAGATGGCCAAACGTGCCCCTTATTTAGCAGAAAGTGTTCAGCCTGGTATTGAGTACGTTACTGTGTCCACCGGTCTGCTACACAGAGTACAGAAAACATTCAGTTACAGGAGAATTAAAAGAAGCATTAGGGAGACTCACATTACTGACTGAAACCAAACCATTTTTTCCTAACACCATATTTTATATACTGTACCCAGAGTTAAGCTGTGTCCATTATTTCCTTCTACTTACTTATTTCTCCAAAGGTGATTTTACTTAGATCAAATTTCTGCACTGTACTACTGGATACTATGGTACAGTTCATTGCTCTAAAACAATTTCACTGGTTTAGAAACTCCACCATAATGTTTTGCCACTAGATTTCTGCTGAGAAGTAGAGGCACTGGCTCACAAACACCCCTTCTAAGTCCTAATGGAGCCTTCCCAAGAGCCTGTGTTACACTTACCAGGCTTGCATACACAGCTAACTCTCTGTGCCCCTGCTCTGAGCCCTTGGGACACGGGTGCTCTGTTAAGACTACAGAGAAAGGAAAAGCATGGCCATGAGCAACAGTTAATAATTTTAATGGCTGTTAATGTAAAAACATATTCCTAACCTTACTTACTACAGCCAGATATATGGTAGGAGACATGGTTTTGCATGAACCAATTTATTTTTTCTTTTTAACTCTTTTGTGTGAGCGATCATTTTTGAGAGATTGTTGCAGTAATGTTCAGCTGTTATGAGACTGCTCCTTCACATTTCTACCTGTGCAGATGGGATATCATATTTCTGTCTAAGTTACAAGACCACTCAGAGTTAACATCCAGAAAGAGTTTCCTCTATTCCAGCAGTAGTTGCTACTGCTCAGAACAACTCTTTAGGTACAAGTTTAATAGAAATGGCCCTTCCCTATTTTCCACTACAGCTCAGCTTTTATTTTTATTTTTTTATTTTCTGCCTCAGCTTTTATGCTGCTGTGAGCCTGTACAAAATGGGATGCTAATTTTCATCCCCCTGCCCTCAGTCCAAGAAGTGCTACGCAATTCCATCTGATTTCACATAATTCTGCTCTTGCACCTAGAAATACAGGCGTTAACAGTCAAGAGTTCTTTGGGTACTGGAAAGATTAACAGGTCTTTCAGTCCTCATACAGGTGACCACAAGGTACAGGCTTTATAGACATTTGATGAATGAAGGGTTGCCTCTAAATGAAAGCATGGCACAAAGCTCTAGAGGAAATCATTGCAGCAAGATTTTGGGAGTTTGTGAAGGCACCGTGAAATGGACGCACTTTATGAGGCTGCAACATGTGTGTAGAAGGTATATGCAACCTGCTCTGTATTCCTAAAATGATCACCAACATATCATTGGGAACTTGGGCTTCTGAGAGTCATTTCTCTCTCTGTGCCTCGGTTCCCTTATATGAAAGTCAGGATTATGTCTTTGGTGCCCCTTGGATGAACAGAACAAGTTCACCTCTTAAACGTTAAGTGTTACAATCAATCACAGGTTTACCATGTCTTTTTCTGCCTAACCATTTAAAACTAATAATATCAAAATAAGCCACTCAAAAATTATTAAAGATTGCAGAAGTCCCAGACTGTGGAACATGAATCTCAGTGATTTCAGTGTGATGGATGGATGTGATGCCAACCTCAGAGATAAGAATTAGCTTCAATGTGATTTGAAAGATCCAAGAACTCCAGGGACAAATGATTTGTTGTGCATTTTGTGTTAGATCAGGAAAGATCTATGCCAGTCCCAACACTGTCTATTGTTCCTCTCCACTTTGAATATTTTCCTATGAATGCTGCTTGCTGCCTAACAAGCTATCAAAAAAAACTTCAGAACCCAGCATTCATTCTATGGTTGAATTTATTGTGTTTTCCCTCTTAAAGAATATTTATTTTGAAATATTGATGAAAAATTATTTGCCAGGTAATCAGTAAAGGAACTGAGATATAATGCAGTCATTATAGTCATTCTCACATACATGGGTCTTCTACAGGTGATCCTTTCTTACATAAATGCACTTATGCTTAAGGAAGGTTAGATGCTACATTTTCAGTAATTTCTTTCTTCTACCAAGACAGATAACGTTGGATACATAAAGTTCCTCTTTTATGTGACACTTCCTTTAAAGCAAGTTTGTCCCCTTGAGTAAATTTTTCCTTGGCTATAATGTGATATATATATACACACACATCTGTATCTGTCATAGATATCTACATTTATATATCACACTTAGTCCACTGCAAGATGTTATTACAGATTGGAAAAAGAAAAACAAAAAGGACAAATTTCTCTACTCAGTGTTTAAGAGTAGTTGGTATCACCAAATTTAGAATTGTGAATTCCTTTTTTTTTTTGCACCTGAATACACCACCTGCCCGAGCAGCCCCTGATGTCAGTAGCAGTTCATGTATGTGTGCAGCTGCCAAATCTTTTGATATCCAGGTGCCAGAAACCATCACTCGACTACAGTATTTTTTTCTGACATATGTAAAATATTCAATCAGCCTAAAAGTATTAAACACTTTCTACAAAGACATGTTGTAAAGAATTCCAAGTGTCTTTTGAAAAAGGAGTCGCTACCCTGTATCCTACTAAAATGCATACTACTTCCAACATTTTTCAAGTAGGCAAGATGAATATGGAGGGAGGAGGGAAGAAAATTTTTCAGAAAACATTCAAGTTAGAAAGAGAAAAAAAATTCTTATTTATAGTTCAGAGATCTGTGCTATTTTAATTCCTCATTTAAAGAACTATTTTAAATTACAAATTGCAAGCCTATTGCAGATATCTTGCTCTTCTTGCGTGAATACAAAAATATGAAAGAATGAGGTAAAAAAAGATATTAAATAGTGATTTAATTTGTTCAGAAAGCATTGAGTGATTAGCATCTGCATGGAATTACATAGCTCAGTTCTACTTGAAAATTCTCCTAACTGGAGGAAAACATGCAAGACCCTCACCCATTTTAACAGCCGTCATAAATGGATGTTAAACTTAGCAGCAACAGTTCACTGGCAGCTTCCCAAGACTGGCATCAATGTAAGAATTTGTATTTGATATGAATGGGAAAAAATCATTTTTAGTGCTGTATTTGAATGAAGGTTTGAAATAATTAAATGCAATACACCAAAGATGCCACTCAAGGACATGAGAACTATTTCAGGGGAGAGGGAGGAGGGCAAACTTCCCACTGCATGATGAAAAATATGAAAGTATTAAGTAGAAATATTTCAAGAAATTAAGGCCTGGAACTACAGCTTTCAACAAAGAAGATGATGTCAGTTCTGTGTATTCCTGCACAAGAAAACCAAAGTGCTGGCTGGGATTTCTGAGCATTTCCACAACCCAAACAGTAAGAGGAAGCTATTCAAAGTCAAGAGTTTCAGTGTTAATTGCAATGAAAACAGATCAGAGCCTTTATCCTAATCAGTTACTTAGAATGAACTGATACTGATTTATCATCTTTTCTCCCTCTGTGTTTAGAGCCAGAGTCACAAATTACTGATGTGTTTTCAAAGTCCCACACATGAACAATAACATGCAATTCTTGCAAATATTTTGAGGGAAGGGATTGCCTGTATTTTGCCAGTGCTGTACATCAGGGTCATGAGTCACTAAGAAAATATGGAGAAATATTTGGTTTTGTGCTTTGAATAAGAAGTCTTTTGTGACAGAATATAAAATTGGGGAAGTAGTTTCTAAGTTTATTATTATTACTCTGTTTATTAAGAATGACAAACTTTGAAACAGTTGAAATATTTAGATGGAAACATGCCATTATCTCCAGTATTTTCTGCAAATGTTCAGTCAACATCCTAATTGTACTCCTGTCCTATATGATGAAATGAGCTCCAGCTCTCTCCATGCATGACATAGCAGTAAGAAAAAAGAAAACACCTAAATGCTATTTATTCAGCAACTGAATCTTAGCCAAAATGAACTAATGTTTACTATGGTTAGAGGTAATTTTACACATATAGTAACCACATAAGGCACTTGTAACATTTGAAAGCCTGAGATTTACATTATCCGGTAGGCTCTTCTAATTTTTTTAGGTAAATGTCAACAGAATTAAACACAGGCATTTACAGGAAAAAAATAATTAGCTTTGCTAAGGCTGAGATAAGCAAATAAAAGAAAATAAATACTATGTTAAAGTTGCTAATGACCTATTCTCAACAAAATTCTTACAGTAACATGCTCTCCTTTCCTTTCTAGCAATATGTAATTCTCTGCAGGGATGTCAAGGGGACCATTCTCTCAATTTTCCTAGCAAGCCAACATCTGCTAAATGCAGCATGACATGCTGTTTACCTTTCTTGTAAACTTGAGGCTTTTCCATTTAAGAACTGTATAAATGAATCAGTATTCATTCACACCTATGCCTAGAAGTATCCATTACAAAGCAGAGAGTGCTCATTTTTAATCTCCTCCTTATTCTGATTTTATGCCACATTCCTTTGCACTGATGCTGTTTGGAATTGCCCTACATATATTAACAAATTCAAGGAAAGTAAAACCAAAAATAATGGTGATGTTCCCCTAATTTTCTGCATTTCTTGACAAAGGTGATAAAAATGCAGAGGTAAAAAGTCTTGCCATATATCTCCTTTAAACTCAGTAGTTTAACAAATAGCTACAAAAGAGAAGTTTTGTCCTCTGCTCCAAAAACCAAGATGACAAAAATCCCAAACTATATATTTAGATTTGCCTTCTAAAATCCTGTGCAATATTTAGTAACTTGTATTTGATGGCAGAATTTCCAAGGGAAATAGTAGGGGGTTGTCTGTTTTGCTTTGATTTTTTTAAACGTATATACATTTCTCATCTGCTTAAAGGAAATCTACCTACATCAGCAAAAAGCACAGGTGAAAAGACAAATTAACAGGAAAAAAATGCAACCACCCTTTCTTTAGTGAATGCCTTTGAATCAAAGTAATTTTTCTCATGCTGCAGAAACCCTCTATTTGAACAAGCACCCACTAACATCACTTGTCTCTCTAATTGTCTTCATTACTGACACAGAAGCAGCCTTTGTTGATCACACAGAGCATTCTCTAAAATCCATTTTTCCAATTAGGTTTTTATTCTCCTTCTTCTGCTTTTATTTAGTTTTGAGCACAATTACATCTGTGCTTGGGTTAACTTGTGGCAGTAAGGCATTTGCAGAAGCTGTTGCTCTCAGTAACGTTGGCTATTACTGATTACAGCATTGCTCAAGGCAGATTCCTTGTTCTAAATGGCACTGAACATTTTTACCTGGATATTGCAACACCACATTATGAGCACTGGGATATAAACAGAGCAGTAAGCAGTGCTGCTGGCCTCAGGATTTAAACAATAAGCCAGGAGAGTTGTGTGTGGAGACACAGCTAGAAAATCGAGCTACCACCAAAGCGGCTGATGCAATGTCTGTATCTTTCTCTAATTTGCTACTGACCAATTATTACATTCAACTCTGAATCACAGTCCTAAATAATAAAGGTCAAAGTTTTCATGGACATTTTCTGTGTTTGAGTTGCCATCTTGAAAAAGCTAAAGCTGTGTTTTCAGCTGCAAGGTTCCCAAATTTCTCATTGGGATTGTATGCCCTCAACATCAGAAAAAACAAAGCCTCACATCACCTCAAATCAAGCCCCATTTCATTGGAAAAATGGGTTTAACCTCTGCCAAAAGGATGGGTTTATCCCTAAAATGTATTCACATTTAAAAAATCCTGGTCTAGAACATTTGTTTAGTCGACCCCAATCTGATCTCACCCCTTTTCTCAACTTTGTTAAGTACCAGAAAAAAAAGCTATACAAATTCTGGAAATTTTGCACATCATAATAAACATTTGTGGCATTTTTACATAATACAAAACTACTGCACATATAAAATTTTCTTAAATAATTTTATAGAATCTCTACCTATGTAAAACCAGCAAATATTTGTGGACATTCTCATGATTATGAGAATTAGATTCATGCAGCTTTTCAGCAAATGCTGAAGTGCTACAATCATCCATGATACCCTTGGATATAAAGGTGGGAGCACAGCAGCACTGTTAGGGAAGCGTGCTGGAGTTGAGGATGCTGACCTGGCTCTGTCTGTCACCTGCTGTGACCTACTCCAGTGCACCATATCAAAAATTCCTTTTTCACATCAGCTTTCCTAATACCTAGTTCACCCAAATAAAGTGTTTTCCTACTTTTATGTATCAGGAGGAGAGGTAAGAATCCTGTGATAACAGATGTTTGTGAAGTGCTTTGGGATTTCTTAGTGCAAGGCAGAATAAGCTTGTAGTTCTCTAACATTTAATAATGATTAGTAAAGACGAGATAAGACTACTCCACATTGTACCAAATAAAGGAGTTTTCCTTTTCCAGGAAGTTTTGGTATTATTGCCACTACTGAACAATGCTGTGATCTGCTATTAACCACATTAAACCTGTCTTTTAAGCTGTGATGCTGCTCTATGAAGACAGTCCATCTATTTTGAAATTAAGCCCCAACTTGTTTAACTCCTGACAACACTTAACCAGAGCCCTATCAAGCAAACACGAAAAACAGCAAAAAAAAAAAAGTGGCGGAGACAAAGCCATTCTAAGATTGTGTATCCCAAACCAATATGTGTTCCCTAAAATCTAGCATTCAGAAAACCTTCATCTCTGTTACCTGCTGCCTCATCTCATTGCATGTCCGCCAATCACTATTATTTTCTTCCCTTTCCCACCAAAAAGGATGTTTGTTTCCCAAAACGCGTTTAAATGGCGAAGGGGGTGCCCGGTCCTTGGTGCTGTGGCCACAGGAGCTCCTCCTGCCTCAGCATCCCTGCGAGCACGGCCCGGCTCCAGCGCCCCACATCGAGCCCTTGCTCAAGCAGAGGGATTTTGCTCTTAGCCCTGGGAAGGGACCCTCACCCTCTTTCCTTGCTCAGACACCCACTCAATGTAATTCCTCAGCTTTCGGCAACTTTGCTCCGCACCAGCAACCCCCCTGGAAACTTGGAGAAGAAGAACAAAGGGGCAAAGAACAAAGAGCCGGGGGGGGATGGAGGGGTAGGAAAGGGAGGGGAGGGGAGGGAAGGGAAGGGAAGGGAGAGCTCCCTCCTTTCGGGTCAGGCCGAGACCCTCCCCTCCGGCCGCGCAGGGTCAGCGCTGCCCGTCCGCCCGCAGCCCCGGCGGCCGCAGAGCGGGGCCGGCCCCGCCTGGCCGTGGGAGCCCCACCCGGGCTCTGAGCCCCCCACGGGCCCTGCCGGGGCTTGCTCGGGCTCTGCTTGGTGCCCGGCCGCGCAGCCCCGCTCCTGCCGTGCCTTCAGCGATGAGACAGCGGGGGGAGGCTGCCCCGGCTCCCCCGCACACGGCCGTGCCCGCCCGGCCGCGCAGCGCTGTCCCAGCGAGGGCCCGCGCCGAGCACCCTCCGCAGCATCCCCCGCAGGGAGCCCGGTCCCCGGAGAGCGACGTGTCCCCCCCACAGCTCCGCGGGACGGCTTGAGGGGCTGTGGGGACAGCTTGAGAACAGCGAGCGAGGAGCCGAGGCGAAGCAGAGGTCCCGTTTCCCTGCGGGGGTCCCGCTCCCCTCGCAGCAACGTTAAACTTTTGCCAAAGTATCGCTGTGCGCCCCTTTTTTAATGTCCCGCTTCCCTCGCACCCCGGCTTACCGAAAGCGACCCCTCTGTCCTTCCTCTGTTATCAGTTAAACAACTCGCAGAGCTGCAGGTGCCCGCGGTTACCTGTTGCTGAGAGGTCCCTGCCCTCTTATCGAGGGATGGGGGTAATTAAATCTCTTGCCACGGTGTGGTCACACTGTGCTGGCTGTGGGAGGTGTGAGCCCGTGCGGCTGCGGGCGGCGAGCCAGGGGACAGGGAAAGGTTTGGGCAGGACAGCCGTGCCCGGGAACAGGGGGAAGGTTTGGGCAGGACAGCCGTGCCCGGGAACAGGGGGAAGGTTTGGGAAGGTTTGGGCAGGACCGTGCCCGGCGTCGCTGCCCGAGCTGAGAGCGAAGCCAGCGGGGCAGGGAGAGCCGAACCCCGGGCAGGGCAGCAATCCTGTCATTAGGGACCACACGCACTAAGTGCCATCCTGCAACTACCTCTTAGAGAACGGCCGGGAATTATCATTATTCTTCTCGGGCAGGCATTTCCAATTTGGAGTTAATTGACGCTGTTCTTCATTTGAGTAATGACCACAGGAAAGCCGAGCTTTACCTGGGAAACTTTAAGAGGGTTTTTGCCCCCCGCCTTTACCCTTTCTTTCTTTTAGATTTAAGACAGAAGTGAGCTAACAGAACCTCGCTTTCCTGAAGGTGAAATTAGTCTGGTCCTTCACCGGGAGCGGGAACAAGCCGCGAGCCCGGTACCGAGGCGGGACGCGGGTGGCCGCAGGACACGGTCCAGGAGCGGTTCCGAGTTCAAACCGGGCTGGACCCCCCCTAAACCATTCCCGCCACTCTCAAATCCCAAGCGGGAAGAGCTCCCTGGTCCCGCAAGCCTCTGCCGGGAGCATCCCTCATGTGCGAAATCAGAGAATGGTGGGGAACTGCACAAACAGCTTAAAACCGCGAGGCTGGCGGCTGAGGAGCGTGAGGCAGAGCTGGAACAGGCTGAAACGCTGCCCTGGGAACGGGAGGAAAACTTGAGCGCAGCCCATGCCCTGAGTTAACTAAAGCCAATTACTTGTCTCCATATAAAAGGTTTCGCGTATGGTTACAGCTGAGGAAATACGAGAAGCTGATGAGTCTGTTTTGGTTATGATTTAATCAAATAAATTAAAGGAGAAGTGTAAGGATACGCCCAATCTGGGACTTAAAAAAAAAAAAAAAAAAAAAGCGTGACTTTTTTGGGACGCTCTCTTGTCCAAAGCCTTTCCTGTTGTACAGAGCAAAGCGAGGCTCTCGGAATCCACTGATCTCATTACTGCTGGGTGTTTGGGGTTTCTCTTTTCCTCCCAATGGAGTAACCTTTCACAAACGATTGCAATTTCGGGGGGAAAAAGTGAGTAGGTGCCAAACCAAGCTGGGGGTGGGGCAGAATTTTGCGTTTCAAGCAATTTAGCAGACAGTAATTCTGCTTACAGCAGAGAGGTAGGTGGATACTTGAAAACATCTTCCACCGGGGTGTCCTACTTTGGCAATTCTAATTAAAACAAGGTTTAAAAGATGCAAAGAAAGAGCAAGCCTCTTCTTTATTTCCAGTGGGCGTGGGGGATACCGTCAGGCACAAAGAGTGCTTCCAGCTTGTTCTAACGTGCACCTTTGTTTAAAAGAAAAAAAAAAAATAATCAAGCTCGTCCTCTGATTTCAACTAATGTATTTTTACCTGGATTTCTTTCCTCTGCTTTGTGTGATCTGATACCTTCAGTGTAGCCCTGGCCCACTTTCAGCCCTGCGGGTGCCCTGCATTGTGTGCGTGTCTGAAAGAAAAGGAAAAAGTCTTCCATCTCACACTCTTTTGCCCTGTACTTGTGCTTGGCAATTGAATCGTGTCCAAGCTAGTGGTCAGCAAAACCCGCACCCTATTCCCCTTCTCGCTGCTGCCTTACCCGAGCGGAGACGCAACTTTGTAGGTGCAGCCTGGCTGGCGTGGCTGTGACCGTCCAGCGCCTCGGATCAATAAAGCAGCCACTTTTCTGACGCTTTTTTTTCCACGGCTGCTTATTGAAAAGGAGCCTTTACCGCCACCTATAAATAGCGCTGCATCCAAGTCAATTTTTTTTAATGTTTTTTTCCCCTCTCTACATAAAGTAGCAAAGTTCTAACCAAGGTACCGCAAGTTCTCCTTGCTGCTCAGCCAGGGCTCGCCCGGCAGGGGCTGCGCTGGGGGTCCTGGCTCCAAAGGCGGCTGCTCCAAAGGGAGCGGAGGGGCTTCGGCGCAGCCAGCCGCAGTCCCGCACCCGCCGCCTTTGAACTTTGTTCCCAGGAACGGGAGGGAGAGCAGCGAATACCGATACTCACCGTGCTCTTTGGCTTTCCTGGTGTAACTCCGTCTCTCCCTCTTCTTTGTGTATGAGTGAGCAGAGGTTACATCCCGGGCACGCGGTATAATGCCCTGGATAACCCCGACCCTGCCTGTTAATTTAATGCTACGCTAACCTCAGAGTGTGTGATTGGAGCTCGAGTGTCGGGTTAGAAAAGCGCCTCTCCGCGCTGGAAACAAATTCGCTTTCTCTCTCCGCACCCACCTCCTTTCCACGCGGGATCTCCCAGCCCTGCATTCCTGCACAAACCAGGACACCTACCTTTCCGTTCCCTAGCACAGATTGCATTTTTGCCCGCTCTGGGAGCACTGTGCAATTCCCAGCCCCACGTGCCGTGCCCTGCCTGCTGCGTGGCGCTGGGGCTCCCGCATGGAGCCGGGAGAGCGCTGGCACCTGGCACAGGGAAGGAAGCGCTGCCTGCCGCCCCCCGTGCCCCCCGTGCCCCTCCGCTGGGGAAGGGGCTGCAGGGCCCGGGGCTCTCTCCCCCTCTGTCTCTGCCCAAAATCGCAGGCTCAGCCCGCGGGACCGGGCTGCTCTGCGGCGCTTTCTACCTGCCGGCACAGCGGGCTGGGAGCTGACGGACCGTCATTGCTGAGCGCGGAGCCATCAAACCCCCTCATCCCCGCGTGATCTCGAGCTCTCTCTCTCTTTATTTATTTATTTTTAATTCCCTTTCAATTTCCCCAAATGAGGTTTGATGAATACAGCTCGCTGTCCGCGTTGATACCAGGGTAATAATTGTCAGGGGGTCTGAGCGCTCCAGGAAAAGGAAAGCGGAGGAAGAGGGAGGGATACAACCTCCGCTATCTCGCTGTTACTAATTCCCAGCCGGCTCGGACTCAGGGGACAAGGCGATCGCTTAACAAACCCTCCTCCTCCTCCTCTCCCTTCACCACTCCTTCCTTCCTTCTTCCTCTTCGCCGGCACATTTTCTCCCCCGCGTTTGCCCACGTTTCATTCCTCCTCTTCATGAGGAATAAACCGTGCAAACTCAAACTAAAAAGAAAAAAAAAAAAGGGGGGGGGGGGGAAGAAAAAAAAAAAAGAAAGGTGGGCGGGAAGGATACAGGAGGGGAATAAAAAAAAAAATAAGAAAGGGGACGGAGGAGGAAAAGGACAGAAAGTGTCTGTGCCTGATCGCTGACCATCTGTGCAAAAGGTGATCATTGTTAGGTACTCACATGGCTGGTGGCCGAGCAGCTCTTAGCAATTAATAAGTCTCTCAGCTTGAGCTCTTCTTTCCCCTTTCGGATGGCAGCGCTCTCTGCGTGGCTCGCTCTCACTCGCGCACACACAAACCCGATCCGATGCTGCAGGACCGGCCACTTTGCGAGGGCAACAACACGGGAGGGTTTGTATTACTCCAGGTTCGTGTGTGTAGCCTATAAATAGCGAACTTTTTGATGGAATCAGCTAACAAATGAGAGGAGAAGGCGTAATTTTGCGCAGGAAGCCCCCCTTTCTCTTTGCAAGATTAAAACCCCCCAGGCAGCAGACAGACCTAAAGTTGTGGGTGTGTAGGAAGGAATTTCACTTTATTGTGACAATGCGCGAGATTTGTTTGTTTATTTTGGTGGTTGTTTTTATTCCTCCCCCCACCGCCACCCCCCACCAACCCATACGCTACATCCTCCTCCCTGCCTTCCCAGCTAGGGGCAGGAGCTGACCCGTGTTAGCACCGACTTTAACTCCAAGTTGGGAACACGTGGCGCATTTGAGGTTTTTCTTTTGGTGGTGGTGCCTGGTGTTGGTTTGCTTTTTTTTTTTTTTTTTTTTTTTTTTTTTTTTTTTTTTGGGGAGGTGTGGGGGAAGATGTCCACGCGATACCGTGTGGAAGTGCAAAAGGCGGGCAGGCAGGCTTCCCTGAGCGTGCCCTCATTCTGAAACCAAGTGAGCAACAGAAAGAAAACAGGTCGGAATTGTTGGGGGGAGGAGGGAAGAAGGCGGTACTTTGGTAGGGACGAAGTGTGTGACTGGGCTTGGGGTCAGCCGGGAGCCATGGTCCCACTCGAGAGAAAGCGCCTCGACACACGTGGCTGTGGGGGTTCCGCGGTGCTGTCCCCAACGCCGCTGTCCCGCCCGGCGCGGCGGAGCCCCGGGCACGCGTGGGTGCCACGGGAACCTCGTCCTTGGGGCACGCGTGGGTGCCACGGGAACTTCGTCCTTGGGGCACGCGTGGGTGCCACGGGAACCTCGTCCTTGGGGCACGCGTGGGTGCCACGGGAACCTCGTCCTTGGGACACCCGGGGGTGCCACGGGAACCTCGTCCTTGGGACACCCGGGGGTGCCACGGGAACCTCGTCCTTGGGACACCCGGGGCCCGGCCCTTCGCGGGTGGGCAGTGGGGCTGGCCCGACGGCTCGGACCCGGGGGGAATCCCCTGCTCCAGAGCCCACCCCGGCCTTCCTCGGGCAGCCTACGGGCTACTCCCGCCGGTTTCCCCGCCGTGCTCCCTCCCTCCCTCCCTCCCGTGTTTTGTCGAGGTCTGAGCGGTACGAGCACGTTCGGCGTCCCCCGGTAGCGACAGCCCCCTGCCTGTCCCCCGAGGACATTGATTTGCGGGAAGCTTGAGGCTGGGCCCTGTCAGCAAAGGGGCTGCCGCTGATGAGTGTCCCACCGCGGCAGCTATGAAGAGGTTTTCTCCCCTGACAGGTGCCTGACAGGGCTGGCCGGGAAGAACTGCTGACCTGTCTAAAGAAATATATCTGCGTCTCCCGGAATGGCAGGACAGATGGTGCCCGTTCGCACCGCGGCGACTTCTCTCGATGGCACACACCGAGCGGAGCTGATGAGTGGTTTGTTTTTATGGCAGGGAGGTAGCGATGCTCTCGGACATCCCGTGGCAAGGGCTTGATGGGAAATGTCCGCTCCGGTACAGGCGCGAGTGCCACAGAGACGCGTACCGGGAGGGCAGGGGGGCGGCAGCGCCGCTCCTGCCCCGTCCCCGCGTACACGACCTGCCGCAGCATCGCCGAGGCAAGGCAAGGGGCTTTCTGCCCCCCCTGCCGCAGCACTGCCGAGGCAAGGGGCTTTCTGTCCCCCCTGCCACAGCCGCGCCCCCAGCTCCCTCCGAACGCTTCCAAAGGTCGCTCCCCGCTCGCCCCCACGCCCCTCGGCGGAGGCGGCCGCCGCGGAGCCCCGGGCCGGGCTCTGGCCGCCTTTGTGCCGCCAGCGGGGCCGCGCAGAGCCCGTGTGCGGCAGCGCCCCCCGAGCCCTCCCGCTCGGAGCCGCTCTCCCTCCTGCGCCCGGGCGCAGTCCCGGCCCCGGCGGCGGCTCCCGGCAGGCAGCGCCTCTCCTGCCCGCGCCCGGCTCCCGAGTGACGCGCTGGTCCATCCGCGCACATTTCCAATCTCATGGCTCATAAACTATTAGCGAAGGGATTTCATTATTCACCTTCCGTATCTTGCAAAGGAGAAAGGAAAAAAAAAAGCCCAACAAAAAGCCAAACCAACAAAACACGCGCTCCCGGTAAGAGCCAGACCGGGCCGGGTTTAAATGCCAGCGCCTCGCGGGCTCGGGGCTCGGCTCGGGGCCGGCGGCCGCGGGGGTTCCTCCCTCCGGCGCTGGGCTCCGGCCGCGGCTGCTCGTCCCGGAGGGACTGCGGGGGTCAGCCTCGGCCGAGGGCAAAGCAAAGCAAAGCCAAGCCAAGCCGTGAACTGCGTTTTACCGGCCGCGGAGAAAATATTCCAGGAGAAAGAATAAAATCTGGGGGATGAAGGGGGGGGGGGAGCGGGGGCAATCTGCTTGTTTTCCTTGTTTTTTTCTTTCCTCTTTTTCTGCAATAAATAACACTGGGAGTTATTTAGCTCTCCATGGGAATGTGACAGCTCACACTCGGGCCGTGCAGCACCAGCGCTCCGCGGAGCGGGGGAAGCGGCACCGGGGCTGCGGGGGCCGGGGCCGGGCCGGGCTGCAGGCGGGACAGCCGGGGGCACGCACCCGCCTCAGCAGGGCGCCTATGGAAACACAGGACCCGATCCAGGAAAAGTTACTGACAGCATGGAGGAGTCGAACACAAATGCTAATACAGCTAACTTTGTTTCTTTTCTCCCTCCCCGCCCCCCGCTTCCTTTAATGAGTTTTTTTTTCAACGTTTAAGATATAGACTGCGAAGAAGTGTGGACCACGAGGTAATTATAAAAACCAATATAGGGATTTTGAAAGAGAGACCCACTTCACAATTTTATACCGAGGAGCAAAATATTCTGGCGAAGTCTGGGGTCATCACCTACAACAGAGCAATGTTCCCTCCCTGTTTAATATACATGGTGTGGGAAATGGAGGGAAAACATAGCTAGCACCTCTAGTGCTAAAGGAAAAAAAATTAAATTACTACATCATATTTTGGGGCTATTTTGCAGGACATTCTTCAAAAATAGACTCATATTTAATGATAGCTCTAATGATTTTCTCTGTGCCACTGCTAGTTAATAGTAAGGAGGAAATGGGGTTTCTATCGAGTTTTTGCATTTGGTATCTTTAAAAAAATAGTAATTTTCTTATGTGTTCAAAGCGCATCTGGGACTGCAAGTGACCAACCTGGACCAACTTTTAATTAACACACTGACCTGCCGAAGAACCAAAACTCCCTTAAAAAAAAAAAAAAAAAAAAAAGAAAAAGAGAAGTGTATATATGCATACACCGCCGTATCGGCGTGACCCTGGAAACCCCGGGGCTCTCCTTGTTCTTTTTGTAGAGAGGAGGTGATTTCCAAAGGGGCGAGGAGACGCGCAAGTTCAGCACCCGCCCGCCTCCCCTTCCCGGGGCGCCGCAGCCCAGCTCCAGCCCCGCTCCAGCCCCTCTCAGCCCCGCTCCAGCCCCGCTCCAGCCCCGCTCAGCCCCACTCAGCCCCGCTCCAGCCCAGCTCCAGCCCCGCTCCAGCCCAGCTCCAGCCCCGCTCCAGCCCCGCTCAGCCCCACTCAGCCCCGCTCCAGCCCAGCTCCAGCCCAGCTCCAGCCCCGCTCCAGCCCAGCTCCAGCCCCGCTCCAGCCCAGCTCCAGCCCAGCTCCGGCCCCGCTCAGGTCCCGCTCAGCCCCGCTCCGGCCCCTCTCCGGCCCCGCTCCAGCCCAGCTCCAGCCCAGCTCCAGCCCCGCTCAGCCCCGCTCAGGTCCCGCTCAGGCCCCGCTCAGCCCCGCTCAGGCCCCGCTCAGCCCCTCTCAGCCCCGCTCCAGCCCCGCTCCAGCCCCGTTCAGGCTCCGCTCCAGCCCCGCTCCAGCCCCTGTCAGGCCCCGCTCAGCCCCTCTCAGCCCCGCTCCAGCCCCGCTCAGCCCCTCTCAGCCCCGCTCCAGCCCCGCTCAGGCCCCGCTCAGACCCCGCTCAGCCCCTCTCAGCCCCGTTCCAGCCCCGCTCAGCCCCGCTCAGCCCCGCTCCGGCCCCGCTCAGCCCCGCTCAGGCCCCGCTTAGGGAAGGGGGAGGCGGGCGAAGCGGGCGGGGCACTGTGACCGGAGCCCCCGGGCAGCGTGTGCGAGGAGAAGGCCGTGGCAGACAGGCGGAGGATCTGGGCTCCATGGGAGGTGCGGTACGAACACCAGTGAGGGGGTGAACACAAGCTCACGCGTGGGTGCTACAAGCTCCAGACCCTGTTCAGAAGCTCCCCCACACGAGGCATAAAGAGAGGTCAGCAGCCTGAAAGATAAACTAATTTTCTTTCTGCAGTTGCCTTGTCAATGCTTGCTTTGTATTATTTTTTTCCTTCATGGTTAAATTAAATATGGTTTTGAAATTATTATTTTTTTCCCATTCACATACACACTTCAGGCAGGCTGGATGCCTGATGCAGCACTCACCCCCCAAAAGTGGCACTGGAGTACGTTACTGCCGAGTTACACTTTAACTTCTCTGCAGGTAATAATTAAAGACCTTCTCTCTGAATGTCTTTCCCCCACAGAAACAGGGAGGCTCTCTTTTGCAATAGATTATATTGATCACACACACGGGCACGCTCTCCTCTGAGCTGCCGTCTGTGAGCTGCTCTCAATTCCGTGAGCTCTGTGCTGCTGTTCCCAGATCTTCTCCCACTTTTTTCCTGAGCTGAAAGGTTTCTTTAGGGATGCATTTCAATGAACACTCCCAAATTGCCCCAAGAGGAAGCTCCACGTGCAAACACCTGCAGGCTTTGGCCATAAGTCTGAATTTTGTCCCACAGTTCCACTGTGTGTGAGTTTAAAAATAAGATATATAGAGGTAACATGTCCATTACTGACATCAGTAATGGAGTATCTCCATCTAGTGAAAAGAATTCCAACTTTTTTTAGTGGTGACACTTTCCAAGAAAACCTTCAGCCTTGTCCTAACAGTTGCACTGAAAGTTTTAAGGGCTCTGAGTTACTTGAGATCACAAATTAATCTGCCAGAGAAGTGTGGCACACGCCTGATATCAACGGAGGGTCAGGAGCTGGCCAGTTCCAGCTGTTCCCGCATCTGATTTACTTCAGGCTGTTAAGATGTATGCTGTGGTGTTTTGATAAGAAAAAAAGGAGTCAGCAGTTTGATTTGGCAATTCTTTCCTTTCTTTTTTTTCCCCCTCTGAAGAGAGCCGCAGTTTAAGCTGAGGAATTTGTTGTTGCTGGTGGGATGGTTTATAGTGGAGTATTCTGGTCTGCATGGGGCTGTCTCATCACATACTGTTAACACTTAACTGTGTTTCTTACTCTCCCAAGTGAGCCAGACTGTGCCATGAGCTTTTATGCAGCTTGTCTGCCTGAGCATCTCTGGCATCTCTGGCCAGTGCCTTTGTTGGGGTTCACCCCAGTCAGAGAACTTGGAGCAACAGCAAAGGCAGTGACCATCCCCCAGTGGGTCACACCAGCAACCTGCTCAGCCTTGGTGGAGCCCCACCGCAGCTTTCCCCTCACACCTCTCCCACAGGGCCTTGTCCCTGAGTTTCATCGGATGCCACAGAAATATTTCAGTTTTGGGTTTTTTATACTGTACTGATGTACTCATACAAGCTGAGCGTGGAGGCTGCTTGCTCATAGCTGAATTAAACTTCTGTTTGAAGATACCTCCTGCACCTGCTGTGCCCTCTCTTACAGCCCCCATAACTTTGGCTCACAGAGAGTTAAATCACAGCAATTACCCCAGGGATGCTATCTCATACGTGCCTGTCTACACAGTGTAAAGAACACCTGCAATACTCCAGGCCAGGGTACCACTGCACAAATTACTCTCCTCAGAGGTGGCACCAATGGGTGCATAAACAGGGGACTAGGGAGCAGATCAGGTATTTTTATTCTATCCCTGATTTTTCTTTTCCCTTCTTATTTTAGCTTCTCTGCCTCTAAAATAGGGAGGTAAGAGTCACTGACCCTATTGCCTTTCCATGAGGCAATTGGTGTTTGAAAAAAACCCCAGCAATCCTCAGAGGACATAATCTGTGATAATGTATATTCTGAGGTAGATGTGCTGCCATTCCTTGTGTTGGGGTTGGCAAACATTTCTCAGCAGAGGCCACATTTTCTGTTGCATGTAGCTTTAGAAAAAACATCTTCAGTTAGGCTGAAAACTGATATGCTGACTGTCTGTACTGGGCAGATTATTTTGAAAATACCTGCCAAAACAATTTGTCCATTTCTAAGAACAAGGTTATGGAAAAATAAACAGTTTTGCTCATACTAAAATGGAAACTTCTTTCCTTTGAAATGCTCTGCTGCCCTCAGGCTTTGAAGCACAGCCTCAAAATGTGACCTTTTGTATTTAAAATGTGTTTTTTCTCCCTCTGTCTGAAAATTTATCTAAACGTGTCTAACTTTCAAATATTACAAAGTGTCATGAACAGATGGCCAGCAACTATTTCTTTTATTCTAGCAGGAAAAAGGCATTGCTAAAGGTTGGCCCTCCCTACAAACAGAAGCTTAAGGATACAGTGGTGATGCTAGACTTCCCCTTTAATCCGCACATGCAAGTTTCCCCCGTGAGCCTGAGCTTTGGCACAGAATCTGAGAGGTAGGAATCCTATCTCTCCTGAGCTCCAAGAGATTTGAAGGTTGTGTCAGGAAGAAAGGTCTCTGTGTGAATACAACACAGAGGAAAAAAACCATCCAGCCTGTGACAGAGCAGGCAATAGAAGCAGCCAAGGCAGCCAGAGAGAAAAGCTGGGACTTGTGTTTGGAGGCAGGAGCCTGGGACTGATTAGGTAAGGACACAGAGGTTGTGCAGACAGAGTAGAGAGAAACTGTTCTGCTGAGAAGCCTGGAGGGCAGACAAGAGGGCAAGGCTGGAAAAACCAAGAGCAAGGATGCTTAATTGCAGGGTGTCCAGAGTAGCTGGGCTGAATTTCATTTGAAGCATGGTAGAAATTCTGAAAGTCAAAATGTGGAGTTTTTTCCACTATTTATAGCCAATGCAGTTTAGCCACATAATTAATGTTTTTTATTTGGAATAGAGTCTGCTTTCTAATGCTGAAAAAGAACTGACCTTCAGGAGAAGTGTTTCTGAGATGATTCAAAACATATTTTAATTTGTGTGTGTGTGTGACCACTGAACTAAGGAAATGTGTTATATATTCAGCACTAGCTGCCACATGGTGGAAGTAAAGGAAATGACTTACCTGAGGGCTTCAGAGCACCTCCATTCAGCTTCCATACATTAGGATACATGACCACACAGATTATATTCCACAAATTTCCTGAAGCAGGAATGAAACCCTGCAAGGTACCCTTCCTCTGGGAGCAGATCAGTACTTTGTAGGTTTTATTCACTGCATTCCTGTCTAATTTGTCACAGAGCTGGGTACAGCTCATGTACAAGGTAGTGAATTACAAGGATGGAAAGCAGGACTTGCTGGCAGAACAGTTGCTGAATTTTACCTGCTGAGTTTGCTTCCATTCCCCTTCCACCTCCAAGATTCTACAGTGTGGGGGAAGTTGCCTCAGGAGGCAATAATTAGTTGAGATTTTCATATGACAAGGGCCCATCTTGAAATTTTGGAGTCTGGTGGACTGAAGTGAATCACTCACTTTGCATGGACTAGGCCAAGCAATGCAGAATGCCAAACAGGTTGGAAAATCAAGTAGATAATGTCTCTAATTGGATACCCTAAATTAGCAGGCATTTTGTACTTTAATCTCATTTGTTTGGAACACAGATTTATAAAAAGGATAGGATGATATAATCCCTTCAGTTTCAGTCTGTAAAAAAGCAGCACACAGATGCTATAGTATGGTGGGGAGAGGAACAGGAAAAGAACAAGATTAGGATTTGTATACCCCAGATATGGCCCCATTTAGGTAAATTTAGCACTGGAAATACCTCCTGAAGAAAGCTTTGCCCATGCCCTACTCTGCAAGCCAAAGGGGTGCTTGTGAAGAGGATCAAGCAGAAAACCCCACTGCCCTGTCAAATTGTGTTCATATTTCACTGCACAGGAGCAGATGAAACAACGGTTTTGTAAAGTTACTTGTGAAAAGCAGGAAGGAGAGGGAGGAAAAAAGGGAGAACAAGCCCAGGTACCAGAGATCATGGAAACAAGGTGCTGACCCAGAAGAGACTAAAAGTGTGTGTCTGTACTGGTGAAAGCACTTGTGTCTGGGGACCCTTCACATCAGGTACATGCCATGGTGACTTGCCTTTTGGTTACTGCACACTCTCTTTCCCTTTGTTTCTGCGCATTTTTTCTCTTACATAGTCTGATGTTTGAGGAAACTTTCTTTTTTTTTCCCTGGAAAATTCCTCTCACCTCCTAGCACATGATGGTGTAATGATAAAGCAGGGGGGATTGGTGCTGAGCAATGTGATTAGCTTTCATTCTCTCACTTCCTACTGGCTTTACATGTTTATAGAGCCTGAAATACTCTTTTAATTTGTGTGTGTCTTAACAAAGTAAATTGTAATAGCAAAAGGGCAATCAAACAGGAGAGCCCAAGTACTTCCTGACTTTTTTATTTCTCAATGAGCACTTACTTAACTCCTTTTTTAGTAGCACCGAAACCTATTCATTTGGAACTGGACTAAAATCTTCAAAGTATTTCAGGGGGATGGATTTAACACTAGCAGTCCTACAGATTGCCATATATCTGGCTGGATTTAAACAAACAACAGGGAAAAAAACCTACTCTTAAATTTTTGAATTTCTGTTTTCTATGTTGGAATAGAGAAGAGCTGCAGTGTAACTCCAGAATCCCTTTCAGTGAGAGATAGGAAATGCCCTCACCAGGCACATGGCTCTGACCTCGGTTGGAGGATCCTTGGCCTGGAGTCAAGCAGTCGCTGCACGCACTGAAACAGCCAAATTAACTGTCTGCTCAGCCATGGATTAAAATTCATTCATTGATCCAAGACAGTAAGTGAGACAATAATTTTCTACTCCTGCTTTGTTTCACAGCAGATTCTCATTCAGAATAAACCAGCAGTTAAGCATCAGGTTTTTTTACCCAGCAGTAATCACGGTGGCATTGTAAAATTGTACCTCCAGTAACTTCAACAAGTAGGATAAATAAATGCATATGTAAAAAGAGAAAACTCATCCTGTTTTCAGTAGCGCAGAGACTGCATGAGAGCAGTGGACAGAGATTCAGGAGTCCTGATACAATCAGCGGTCACCATTTTTTTGAGTGGTGACTTGTAACAAATAAAGTGTCATTTCCTCTCAGCCAAAGACCTTACAGCACTGCCTTTACCACCCCAGCCTTTCTTCTCTAACAAACTCCACAACTTCTCCACAACTCCTTTCTTTTCTAACAAACCACAGGCTTGATTGAAAGGTTAGAGAGTAAATTGCTTAATGCTTTCTAGAGACCTCAAATATGTGAAGTATCCAGTGCATAAAGAGAGAGCTTATTCCAAAACCAAGCATAGAAAAACTGACCGGCTGGAGAAAAGAGCCTCTGACTTGTTCCTGCTCACATTAGGCTCTGTGCTTGGATTTCCTAACAAAGTAACGTATGCTTCCAAGTCCATCACTTTTAAACCAATATACAGGACAGAAAAACTAATACAATCTAATTATGCAATGCAAAGGTGACCATCTGGCTGCTTAGGAATTGCAATTGACCCAGATAACAGCAAATGTTTTTCATATCAGAGGCAAAAATTTAGGTGTGACACCCATATCTCTCCTGTTATCATTGATAATGACAAAACAAAATTTCAAGAGGCAGCATAAAAGTCATGTTGATGGAAAACAGTATATCTGCTGCTCTATGTATATCCTATATATTATCAGCCTCTTTGCAGAGTAAGAGTCCTCCCACCAAGGCCAGTAATAATAGAAGAGAACGGGGGAAAAAAGCTTTTCTCAGTGTATCTGACCAAGTCTAAGATGTGGTATTCATGTCAATAAAGCTTTACTATTGCTTGTGATGATAATCCTGTATGATCCCACCCCTGAGGTGGCTATAACTCATCATGAATGAATGGATCATTATATAAAAGTATGTACCTACTTTGATGTACAGTAATCTGACTGTATCTCTATGCGATGTGAAAGGCCCCCAAACAACAGTAGGGGTGGTCACAATAAATCATTTGAATATAAATTTAGCACTCACTGCAATAGCACTGCAATATTTCATAGACACATGTTCCAAGGGAAAGTGTTTGTTCACAAATACGCTGATGATATACCTGACTTATCACTGGACACTCCCAGTATGAGCTTAGAGAGAAGAGTAAAATGAAAGTTTATTCTTATTTTCTGGGTATGATGATGGCTTTTCTGCTAGCAGTGGCTGGTCCATCCTTGTCACGTGCTCAGGAACTCCACATTCACTCACCCATACCACCAGTATATAGGAAACAAAAGGCAGAATTGTCTGGGAAAGTAAATTCAGGATGAGGAGGATATTTTGGACCTGCTGTGTGGCCTCACTCCTGGGGAAGGTTTGCAGAGAGGCAAAGAGAAGCCTTTGCCTAGGCAAGAGCCAGCCTCCCCAAAGGCAGAGGAGCACTGGTCTCTCACCAAGTTCAACTTGTCAAGAAGAGCTACAGTGTTTAAACTACTTTTGTGGGATGATTTTTACCCTTTTGTGTTTTTTCCTCCAGGGTTACTCCACCTTTCTGAGAATGAGCAGCATATGCAGGCTTAGTTGTGACACTTGGCAGAGAAGTCAGAGAAGTGGTAAATGCTTGAGAAGAGGCAGCCATAACTTGTGACTTAATAAGTTTTCAGATTACCTTTCCCTTCAAAAAATGGAACAGCTTTTAAACTAAAAATCCATTTTAAAAGGTATTGACAATAACAGAAGTGAAAATTCTGTATACTGTCACAATTTAAGGGAAGCTTCTGTAAAAGAAGACTTTGCATGCATTCACTGCAACAGACACACTAATATTTTGTTTTGTACAGAATATAGAGGAAAACAATGTGCAGAAAGGCCAGTAAGCCACCATCTTCTGAATGGACAGAAGGCAGTGACAATGAAGAAGGTAAAGGGTGTAGAATTGCATGGAGGGGGCTGATGCTGAAGATCAGACTTCATCCTTACTGATAAGTAAGGATGCTGAGATGAATAAAACCAGAAATTAATTCCTAGCCATCATACAAATCCTCCACACTATCCCATTTTAATGATTTCATAAGTTCTCTGCACCTAAAAGAATATGTATTTTCTTTTAGTAACTACAAACTTATTTAATTCACCTTCCTAATAAATCAACACATGTTGGGTATTTGTTTTGCAGGCTCACTTTTCCTTAGTACTGAGGGTCATACAGTTAATGCTAGAGTATTCATTTGAAAAGCTGAGGAAGAGCATTACAAATAAACAAAATCTAAAATGAATTAAACTCCCGTTTTATTCAGTGGAAGAATACAGAACAGCAGTACACATATTTAGAGTCATAAATGTACCAACAATCTTAATTGAGCTGGTATTTTTAAGCATGTGACTGAATCAAGTAATGGACTGGAACAGAGCCTATAATCAGCAATGATGTATTCAGACTCTGTTTGAAGTCTGTTTAAATTTAAGCTCAGAAAAATAGATTTTTAGCCTAATAAATTTGCCTCCCGGAGTATCTTTTCTACTGCTTGGCAGTATGCTATTGTGGTGGGAGAGTTTCACCTATTAATCTGAAGGTGCACTGGATCCTCTCTTCAGGAATAAGTTTTCTTCTGTGCATATTTATATTCTCCACAGCCTTGATGGAGCGACTCTCATTTATCTTGAAACAGATGGATATCAAACCCAACTCTTCCTTCAGATTAGAATGTGTTAGGAATTGCTCAGATGTACCAGTGCCCTAGACAGAAGATATTCAGCCCTCTCCTTTTGTACTTGTCTCATCTAGCAGGGAAGTTATGCCCTGTAAGCTCCACAGTGATCGGGCTGCTGGGGCTGATGTCCCTAAGCTCCACTGTGCAGCTACAGAGTTGTCTTCTCCTGAAGGCAGCTTCCGTCAAGATTCTTATCTCAGGTGATCTGACTTGTCTTTGGGGCCATCCCTTTACTCACAGCTGCTGCCCCCTCACACCTGCTCCTGAGGCACAGACTGTACCACCTGTTTAAAGAGGAACTTATTTTAAAATAGAAATCCCTCAATGGCTGGCCAAGCATTATCTGGCTTGTCCCAAGCTTCAGACACCACCATCCAAAACAGACCAAAGCTGACTCTGGTCTTCCACAAGGCCTGAGGACACCAGAGCTTTACTTGTTGACCAGCAGGTGCCATGCTGGGATTGTACCAATGGTCTTCCTGCACCAGTCTGGCACCTCCTCACAAGCCAGAATCAGAATCAGATATGTCCAGGAAAAATGCTGGAACTGCACCACTTTGAAGGAAGTGGAACTGATCTCCTGTAGGGTAATCTGGTTTTAACAGTCAGTCACTCTTTGTTCAGCCAGGAGAAAATACGAATTGGTTTTTGCTTACAGGTGGATCAGAAGTGATATATTAATATGAAGGTACTCAGAAAAGAGTGTTTATAGTGTCAAGACTGATTTCTAAAAAGCCAATATTTTTAAGGTTATGTGAGAACAGTGGCATGTTTCTCTTTCTGTTCATTTGTTCTTCCCTATGAAACAATAACTTCCTACAGCAGCAATAAAGAACAAGGTGAATTTTACATTCACCTTAACCAAACACATTTGAGAAGAATAAATTAGGGAATTTTGTTAGCTTTAATGCAAAAGATTGTGTTTCTGAAGTCTTTATCATTTTATTCCTGCAAAGGAATTAAGAAGATGACATGATTAGCAGGTTAGAAAAATATCTGTGGAAGTGCCAGTCACTATAACTGTTTGATGAACATGATACTTATGGAATAGATAAGGAGCTTTCTGATCTGGTACTTAAAAGATTTACAACTTGCAAACACCTTGCAGAGTACCATTGATTTAACAGGATCTTGAGTGCTGGCACAACAAACCAGTGCTGAAAACACTAAAAGTTCTGCTTATGGATAGCCCAGTCATCTGATGCTGCTTGCTTTGGGCCCATGGTTAATTGTTAACATTTTGGGGACAAGCCAGTGACTCTGTGTTCTTGCTCAGGAATGTATGACCCATTCAACAGCAACAAGTTTGTGCTGAATGCCCACCAGGCTGGAATATTTTGGTATTTAAAGATGCACCAAGCTCAAACTTTTCTGTGTTGCTACTGACTCTTCATCAGACATCCGGCTTTATGGAATATTCTGTCATCCTGCTTTGTAGTGATGGGTGCATTGTACTATGAGGAAATTTTGTAAAAGCTAAAGATCACTCAAGGAGAAATTCAATGGCTTTTGATTATAATTTCTTATTTGTTAAGAAACTGCTTTAATGAAATCTAGATTGAACACTATGGATGCAGCAAAATTATGACTTTAACTTGAAATAACAACAGAAATATTTAAGAATAAATACATTAGGACATTGTAGAAATAGGATTAAGACCAGTGCAGCTAGTAATAAAACTGAAAAAGATACATACTTATTCCAAGTTTAATTTATTTGTGGCCAGCAAGTTTTAATTAAAACAAATCCTCTTTGCTGCGTATTTACCAATTTATCATACAAGGACCATAAAGTGGAATTATATTGGGTGATTTATTTTGTGGCTCTTTCTCTCTGCTTCTGTGTTCATGTCTAAATCATGAAGAGAAAATGAGACCACTAGCAAAATCCAAATAGTTTATTTAAAACAAAATGTGTAATTGTTCAGAAATAGACTATTGACTTTCACTGGGTTAAACAGCTCATGTACTGATTAGGCTTGAAGCTATAATTGTTCTTGTCACCCAAACTCTGCTCAGTCAATACCTTTTTATCATATACATTTTTAATCACATATTAATAAACAAGAAGGTGTGCTTTATTGATGGCTGGATTAGTTTATTGACCAACTCAACAACTCTCTATATGGTTTCTGAACACAGAAACAAGGTCAATGTGTAAAGATGAGGAATAGTACATTCACCATCTTTAATATACTTCAATCTGGCAGTGTAGTCCCTTTTTTACAAGTGCTGCAATATCTATAATTTCTCCAATTATTTTAGAAATTATTTCATGTCTGAAACAATCTCACTGTTCAAGCTCATTTTGGCTTTAGTTTCAGGAAGTATAGACTTCTAAGAGTTTCTCTCATTTACTATTTTTTGTCACCTTCACACTAAGCTGCATTATTTTTTAAACCTTCGGGAATTCAAGTTTTCAGCTACTTGTAGATTCTTACCAAGTGTTCTTTAATTGCTCCTATTTTGGAACATACTGTTGGAAAATTTTCGGATCCTCCTAACTGATATCTTTCTTCATCCTTCTAATCAGTTCTTGTAAGTTTTTTCTCTGTGAATTGTTATTGTGAGTATTCTCTTTGAGATCCAGGTTTGAAATTATGGCTTCTAAAACAACTGTATGAAATTAATGATTAAAACAAGAGTGTGGTACTACCAGTGTATATCCTTTTCCTGTCAGAAAACATTTGTGCAGAGGAACTCCCATTCTACACCCCCTCTTTTATTTTTGGTTTTTAATTATTGCCTTTATTTTTCAAAGGAATAGAAAGTAGAATAGAAATAGACCTTTTTATCAGGATCTCCGTTTTTTCAAAACATTGTTTTGCATCAGAAAAGTAATAAATCAAAAATATGTTGATAAGTCTGCCTATCAGGCACTCACATGATCACCTAAACCCAAAAGTCATGTGGAAAAACAGCTGGCTGCCAGCACACACCTCTCCTCAGTCAGGAACAGAGACGAGGCATGTTTTCAGCTGAAGTTTTTAGGCTCTAAACTCTTCCACATGCTTTTCTCCTTAAGGTGTTAGGTATGAGGTCAATCACTGCAGTAACATGTACCAGCAGCTCTGATTTTACCAGGGGCTCATGCCTGAATAGTTTAGGTGATAAGATGTACAGAAAAAAAAAGGTCTGCCTTGAATGTTTCTAAAATCACATGCAGAGGCACTATTGCTTTGCTTTCTCCCTGTGCAGTTCTCCAGATGCCTCTCAAATAAGCTCTATTCCCCACCATGGATTACAGCTCACAGTAAAGAGAGGCTGTCTGAAGAGGTCTCTGTATTTCTATTTTTCCCACCCAGAAACTGTTTAGTCTCCCAGAGTATATTGTTATCAGCTTTGGTTTTCTTGAAAATAGATTAATTTATTATTTAACTCCTTTTCTGCTCCCTCTAGGTCTTTTTATGCTACCAATTGTATTTATATATATTTTCTTTTAGGAAGAGGTAAAATATCTCAGCACTATGCAGTAATGTTTTTCTGTGCCTTTGTCTCTGGAGCTTACAAGATATATCAATTTCATTCTTTTTGTGAGTGCTATGCTATAATCCTCAGGCTGCCAGTCAAGGAAAACACTTAAGACTCAAATATACTGAAGTATAAAAATCTAGCATAATGATGGAGAGAAAGCTGCTAGTGCAGTTATTAAACTCTGACCAGTGACCTCAGGCCCTGCAGTTTTAAATGGGGAAGTTTGAGAAAGCAAGTGAAGAAGAGAGGATCCTTCACTCCACTAATACCTCAAAATACTGTGAAGGGGAACTGAGACAACAGCAGAGGGTCAGGCTGAACTGCTCATTACCACAAGGTCTTCTCAAGAAATGAAAGGTGTTACCAGAAACACATCTGAACCAAGGGTAGACTAAACTCCTGTGGATGACTAAACTGGCAAACCCATTCATATTCACATGAGCATTAGCCCTGTGAAAGCACAGAGTGCACCGAAATGTTGTGTGGAAGTTCTGGTCATGCAAGGTAAAGCTTCCCAGAGGCACCCTTTAATTGGTCTCATTTTCTCTGCCAAACATCATCAAAGTTTCAGATGTTCAGGCCAGGTCTTGTCACTTTACTATTTCATCACTTTTTGGATTACTGACTCCCAGCATAAATGCTCTCAAACATGTTTGCCCCCTGTATGTTTTTCTGCCTTTCACGTGCTACTTCCTTCCCTAAAAACCTTGATGGATTCTTAAAAAGTAGAGAAAGGAAAATTACAGAGTGGGAACTGCTATAAACCCCACAAGGTAAATGGTTGTCCAGATACTTTTTAATTTCCAGGACAGACAGAGGAAATTTTCATAACCCTTTAGGAACACAGTCCCTTCCACTTAATTTCTGGCCTTTTTAAGAAAAAAAGTCCCAAACACAAGAAAGCCCAGCAACCATGCAAGCTGTGGATCCCACATGCTGCTCCCCATGCCGGTGTGTAGGAAGTGTACAGAGTGAGGCAAGCAAAAGCGTTTCTGGGCAAGTTGTTATTAAAGGGAAGGCAGCTACTAGAGCCAGTTTATGAAATGATTGAAATGAGTACTATGCACAATGAATAGGCTGATTTCCATGGTAGGAACACACCGAACCATGTCAGCGTGGGCTGACTCACCACAAATAGGTGGGTTTGACTCTTGGCTCTGACACTGACTTATTGCACGGCCTCAGGCAAATCCCTAAACATTTGTTTTTAGTTCTCCATTTATATGATTTGGATAATACTTACATACCTGAAGGGGATACTTTAAGATACAATATGTTTAAGATACTACAAAGATTTGAAATGCTGTAACATAGCTAAACCTCATTAACACCGTCAGACTAAAATAAACACCGGATGATTTAGGTAATGCCGTACATGTTCCTGGAACTGAGGAACTTCACCGAACAAAGAGCAAAATCTTCAAAGAGGAAAGGGAAGGTACAACTTATTGTGAAGGTGAAGCACTTTGCAAGGGTGGGTGAATTTGTAGGGGAAGAAGAACAAGTTTGTTAATGGGCAAGAGTTCATCCTTCATTAATTATTGAAGTTGTTGGACAGTGCTGAAAAGCAGCACATGCTCAGGACTGGGTGAAGAAAACAAGAATCATAGCCTCAGTTACCCCCTGTATTGGAGCTAGAGAGGACTTTGCCAAGAGGAGACCTGAGGGTTTATTTTTATTCCTATATAATGCGAAAACACAAATGTCAACAGAAATCCTCTCCATTCAGACTTTCCTCTCCTGTCAGGAAGGGGAGATGGTTTTCTCCAAAACAGCATGAGAGTTCCCCAGGCCTGAATCATGCAGAAGGACGATTCTTATCCTGCTGAAATTTTCAGCAGGGGAGAAGTCCTGGCATGGTAAGAGATGGGTTGGAAATCCCTCTAGAAGAAAAGGACCCAGTAAAGCCACTGGGAAGAGCTCATCCAATGGTGACTGCATTAAACTCATTGCAGTGAGGACAAAGTCGGAGCCCCCAGACCTCAGCTGGAAACTCTGGGCCTTCCACCAATGTCCTGAAATCCTTAATCACAGAATCAGATTAGTGTGTGTTGGAAGGGATGTTAAAGACCATCTATTTCCAACCTCCCTGCTCCAGGCAGGAACACCTCCCACTAGACCAGGCTGCTCAGAGCTCCATCCAGCCTGACCTTAGCACACTTCCAGGCCAGGACAACTTGTTCCAGTGCTTCACCACCTTCAGAATAAAGGTCTTCTTTCCAATATCTAATTTAACCCTACTTTCTTGCAGCTCAAAGCCATTCTCCTTTGTCCTATCTCCACGTACCCTTGCAAAAAACATTCCTCTCCAGCTGTCCTGGTCCTGTAGCTCCCTTTATGGCAGCTGGAAGGTGCTATAAAGTTTCCCTGGAGCCTTCTCTTCTCCTGAAAGGCTCAAAAACCTGAACTCTCTCAGCCTGTCTTTTCATCTTCAGCCCCACTTACACCAGAAGGAATGCATTTTTGGGCTCACCCAGAGAGAGGCAAATCCCACACACAGAATATCAGATAAGATAAAACGGCAGCATTAGCACTTCTGAGGTTTCCTTCCCCCACTGATTTTTTTTCCTTCTCCAAAGTTTTTATCCACACTTAAAGGCCTTAGTGAAAAAACATATTCTTAAAAAAGGGTGGAGGGAAAGCCTGGAAGCATAAAGAGTAGTATAACAGGATGCAAAATCAGCTTAGTTGCTCTAGGAGTAGGAGGGAGAGGTTGGAAGTGAACAAGGAAGAGGAGGAGAAGCTGAAGTGGAGGTCTTGAGTGAGGGAGATGCAGCCAGAGGTAGGAAAAAAGGGGACTTCTCTTGGTCAGTGGTAGGGAGCAGGTGAAGCTGCAGCAGTCAAGTTTCAAGTATCAGGAAATGAGAATGATGATAATAGTGCCAAGATCTATTCTTTTAAATACATTTGTAGTAAGCCTGAGAAAACAAGTTGAGGGGCCAGTGATTTGAACAGGCTCTCCAACTTTTGGGGACAAACCTTAGTCCTTTTTACTGGTTTGACTGGAAAGGACTAACAGCCAGTCCTGTCTCCAGATCAGTTCTACCATCATCCTGCTCTGAATGCCCACTCCTGGTTGAAAAATGTTGTCCTGTCCTGCATCTTTATTGCCCAGGTGAGTCCCACAGAAAGGAATCCTGACTGTCACCTCCAAGACTGCCCAGCACTGTGAACCAGAGGATGGTAGGTGGAGAAATCTGGGAGATGTTCTTCCAAAGAACACCTCTACTCCTGAAGACAGTGCTCTGTCAGGCACATCCATACACTGTGGTAGGTACGAGAAGGTAGGCTGGGCTTGTCCTGCACCCCACAGTGACACCAAGGCCATTGCTAAGTTGCTAGCACAGAGCACCCCACAACTCCTTGGCAGATGTCATTGAATTGGGCAATTTGGGTTCTCCACTCACTACAACTATTTTTGTGTCTTATTTACTACTTGTGACAACCCTAAAGATGGAGCTGGATCTAGAACACAGTTTGAGACGCTGCCACACTGCTGGCTATAAAACTGTTGCCCATACCAGCAAACAGAAGTATTTTTGCCCTGTAAACTGATAAATTCTTTATAGGTACACATCAGTTGAGAGACACAATATCAAATTCATATTAAACTAGCAAAGATGATCCATTTTTACTACATCTACAGACCACAGAACACTTTTCTTCCAAGAAAAGTTGAATAAACCACAGAGCTTTCTTAAGGAGACTTTTCTCCTTGTCTTCAGAAAGTCCTTAACATGACATCTGTCCCTGCACTGTCACCTCCTTTAAAACTAACAAATGCATGACAGATAGTACAAGATTTATAAATTAAAGAAACCCACCCCTTTTAAGTAACATTCTTTAAATCTCAGTTTCTGACAGTCCTCCTATTTGCTCAGTAACTGTAATAGGCGTATTTTTCAGAAAATAGTGAATAAAAACTGACAAGCTATCGGGGGAATCTGAATGCATAATTGATAGGGGCATAAATTAATATGATTAGGCCTTTATTGGGTGCCACTGCTGCCAAACCTACAAAAGGGGCATGGAATAAAACATGGCTATGTTCTCAGGGCTGATAGACATCAATATGTAATGCATATTATCTCAAACCTTCTCATGTAGTCTGCTTATGACAGCACTCAACCTAATTGAAATTTTTATCTTTCTGTTGCATACAGACAGTTTTGACTAGCTGCTTCCAGGGAAAAGAGAGAAATCCAAATGACCCAAACCAAGATTTCTCTGTAGAGGTATATACCCTTCTTGCAAATCACTTTAAAATGGCTTTTTGCTTTCTGGTTTTATAAAGCCGTCTTCAGAAAGCTGCATTAAAGTCAGCTCGGGATTTGGTTTGCTTCTCTCCCTTTTAACTAAGCTTAACAGTGCATTTCCCTAAAAGAAAGAAAAGAATCAAAAGATTTCTTTGTAAAAATCAATATATTGCATGCTCACATCCACTGAGGCCACATTTTGCTGCAGTTCTTCACACTGAGCACATACACCTTAGGAAACAATCACTTTCCTGTTTAGTAAAGAATTTTAAACTCTACCTCTAGGTCTGTGAGGAAACAGCTAAAAATTAGGAGTGATTTCTTGAACAGACATCCCCAGTCCCTCAAAAAATGTTGGTCAGGTGATGCAGCTCAATTAAGAGAATTTGAAATTATGTTTCAAGTTTTTCTTTACTTTTTCAGCTCTCTTTATGACTTCACACACCGTGAAATGAAAAGTCATGGCAAAACATTGATAGCTATCAGTTCTAAAATGTTTCAAGCATTTTTCTGTAAATGAGAATGTAATCAATGTTCACTTTTCATGAAGGATTTATTCTTTGACAAGTCAAAGTTGATTAAAAAGTTTCACAATCAATGTTCATCTCTTCATGGAAAAGTTGTGTACTGCATGAGTGTTCCTGAGAATTTGTGCTACCGTTACTAAATATTTTTATTACAATAGTGCTGGAAATTGTACAAATAAGAAAATGAATCAGTTTCTGCTCTGTTGTTTACAGTCCAGAACAGGATTACTCCTGGAGTAACACACATTTAACCTATAAAGATAAAAAAACTGAGAGGAGCAGGAATGGGTCCAAAAACTTATTTTGGCTTTACTAAAACGAACTTCCTAAGACACAAGAAATAAATCTAATATTTTTTATGAAATATGTTTAAAAGCCCAAGCATCTACATTGATAAATAAAAATCATGTTATTGGTTATTTTCATACCATGACATGAAGACAAAGGCAGCAAGCTAAAAAATGACTTTTCTGTGTTAATGGACAATCTTTTACTCTTCTGCCTCATCACTCCATTATCACAAGCAGTAAGGCATCCATAAATATAAAGAGGCCATGCATTTTGTAGCTTGAAGAATGACACATTGTGTTCTGAATAATCCATTTTGTTGCAGCTGTTATTTCAAGTAATTTATTTATTTCAGAGGCTATAGAGAAGTACTACTTTCATTTTACATCTGCCTTTGCTAGTTGCAAGTTCAAGATGGGAAACAGACCTGTCATGATTTCCTTTTCACTTATGTATGGCAGAGAGGTCAGGGCAGTTGATGGACAACAGGAGCTCATGAATTTTCCCTCAAGAGCCCTGGAGAAACTCCAGACTTTATTTTACCCTTATGAGAATTTGTCATACAAATAAGTTTTAATGAAAGGTGTTGGGAGCCTACTTCAGTGCTGTTTGTTCCTGCTGTGGGGCTCTATTGAAAGGGGATCTCCCTCTCCTTTTCCAGAAACAAGGCCAATAACCATATCACTGGAACATACACTGTGCACACACTGTGGCTTTGAGTGGATTGTTAGGGGCACAGGAGTGAGTGAAGGTGTAGGGATCTAAAGGCTGGCTGCTAAAAGAATGGATTACAAATACAGCTTCAAGTTAAAAATTACTATTTCTAATCCAATCATAAGGTACATTTAGACATCCCTGTTCACAATGCAGCTTCAACCCAAGTCCATGAACAAAATTAGCACTGGCAAATGAGAGAAATATGAAGTTCTGGGGAGCACAGAGGTAGGATCCTGCAGACTGACTTGGGTGCTTCCCTGGGTTTGAATGCAGGTGTGGTTACAGAAGTTGTAGGATCCAGATGTTGCCAACAGGAGCACCAATACCCAAGTGACCTCTCCCAGACACCTGTGAGCTGTCCAGGACTCCTAAAGAAAAGTGGTGGTGTGGGGCCTGCTGCTTGCTTTGCACAGGACAGTGCAGACTTTGAAATTTTCACACTGTTTTAGAAAGCTGTGAAGAATGATTGGAGGCTTTTCAATGGGGCAAACTCACATGTTTAATCATAAGAAAACCAGCATGGGTCATGGCACATTTTTGATGACTCTCTGTGAGCCAGGCTTTTTTGGCTGTCCTGCATACTTTAGCATCTACTTGGCCAAATCAAGTGTGTAAAGGAGATTGTAGTGGATGAAATCAGCTTGTGCAGACATGTCATTCCACTTGGACCCACTGCCTCACATGGGCTTGATGATCCAGAACAGAAATCCAGGTTATTACAATGGCCTTGAAACCAGATAATGAACACACAGCCAAAAATCATATTAAACATGGGACAGAAGAGAGAAACGAGCATTGTTTTCATGGGTATGAAAGCACAGGACCACACAGAAAATAAAAAACACCTGCAGTGCTATTATAATGAATCATAGGTATTAATTAGCACACAGAACCCTTGTACAGCAGGGATGGGCTCTGCTATCCCTTCATGCAGAGGGAGAACTAAGACTCAGGAAACAAGGAGGCATTTCCAGGGAGGTGAATGGCACCTGAGGCCTCCAAGCCTCTTTGTAGTTTTGAGGTCTGTTCCTCCCCCACAAAGTATTTTGCCTGAGGTCAGAGAGCTTCTAAGCAGAGGCTGTAGAAGTTCCAGTCCTAAAACTCCACTGAATCACCTTGCAGGATATTGGCAGAAATCTTACTGTGCTTACTGCAAACCAGTGAAAGCCCAAATTTGCCAAATAACTATGGCTTTTTGAGGGGCTAGGACTTGCCTGAAATTAGCAAAATAAAACACATATAAGGTTTAATATCTCCTCCCCTCACTGCAAAGCCATTTGAGGAATTTCATCATTGTGACATTTTCAAATGACCAAACTGAAACACTTTACATGCTAGCAAAAGGCATTGTACCAAACATGTTTTTAAAAAGACCATTTATCACCAGTGGAAAGTTGCTGAGTAAATCCTTTTGACTTTGTGTTATTCCATTCATCCTTGTTTCAAATAATGTAATTCTAACATTGTATTGATATTCTTTTAGATTCCCACCTCTCCTTGTTTTCAATTTAAAAACTAGTTTCTAAACACATTTGATGCAACTAAGTTTTATATTTGTGTCCTTAAGGAAGTATGCAGAAGATGTGCTCAGCTATATTGATCTCTGAGGAAATGTGGATGAGGTAGATAATGTGAAACCTTTTTGTCATTACTACCCGTTATATAGGTTCTGGAAACTTTCTGTGTTTGGCTGACTAGATAAGTGGATGCACTCACATTTATTTGATTGGAAAAGTATGGGGACTAAACTGTGTCTCCCCAGTTTCTGTATGGAATTGATCTTTTGTGTATTAACACTTTTCTATTACAGCAAAGGAATTGCTGATTAGGAGAGCAGAAGCACCCCTTTCTTTCTGCTGCAGTCTTTAGAGACCAGACTTTAAGAAAAGGGAAGGAAAATAAACAAGTTAAGGAAGGGACAACAAAAGGGCACAGTACAAAGTGCAAAACATTTCCACCTTAACCTTCAGGAAATGAAGGAGAAAGAAATTTCTCTCTTGACTGAATTACTCCTTGCATTCCTCACATCTGTGGCAGACCTCTCCTTCCTCCCCCTGGTCTGGAGCAGCTGCAGGTGGCAGGTGCTTGCTCAGTTCTGGCTCAGGCGCAGGAGCCAAGGCTGGGGCTGATAGCTGGGGCACCAGGTAGAATGTTTATCATGGGGCACCAGGTTATCAATGTTTACACGCAAGCCCCATGACTTGATGTACGGGAGTTTGTCTAAAAGGTGAATGGGTATAAACTGAATCACACAATCACAGAATAAGCTGAGTTGGAAGGGATCCACAAGGATCATCAAAGTCCAAATTCTGGCTCTGCGCAGGACACCCCAAGAGCCACACCACGTGCCTGAGAGGGCTGCCCAAACCCAAACACCCCTTGAACAGTCTTGGTGCTGTGACCACTTCTCCAAGGAGCCTGTTCCGGTGCTCAGCCACTCTCTAGGTGAAGAATCTTTTTCTAATGTTTAACCTATGAGGCATTTTCTGCTGGGGAACTCTCAAGTAATTGATTCCCTTCCCCCCATTCTAATTCCTCTGATTGTTCAACATGCCCCAACACATCCCCTCTTTTCTCTGAGCTTCCAGATTGCGTTCTGTACCTGCTCTGCAGCAGACACCAAGACGCACACAAATTGCTGCAAACAAGTCCAGGCTATGAAATCTTAATTCTGGATCCAGACTAAACTTTCCTTTGTGATAAAGAGATCTTTTAGTCCTCTTGCATCACTTACTCCCACCCCCATATAGATAACTGCCTTCTTATCTGAACCGATTTAACCCTCTGCTCTGTGGAAACAACAATTAACCAAATTCAAAGGCATTTTTTGGAAAATGTATAATTTTCTTGACCTGGTGCACAATGTGAGCACAAACCCAGGTTGGATTGTGAGACAGAGAGACTTTTTGACAAGGGGGAAAGCAGTTGGGAACAGGGATGATTTAAACTGTCATTGCTGTTATAGTGCAGATAATTTGTAATACAGGGTTGGTGCCAGCACCCAGAGTGCAGAGATGAGTAGCAAAAAGATTCTGGTGCTATTTTCTCAATCTGATGGGTCTCAGGACCAGGACTTACTTGGATCAGATGGTCAGAGACAGCCTCCCTATAGAGAGTAAGCAAAAGCAAAGTCTCTCACACTGTCCACAGTCCTGAGACCCATCATTACTGGGCACAGCCCACCTCCCAGCTCGTGTGAATGTGCTGATTATGGACCTGACATGCTGGGCTTTGGCTGGGTGCTCCTTCAGCCAGAATATTCTCCCCCCATCAGCACCCCAACATGCATTTTTTATGATTCCCCTTTTTTTTTTCTAAGACCTACAAACCAGTGATTTGGCGTCAGATAGTTATCATGTCTCTTTGTTTTTACGTCAGCCCGTGCTGTTTATTAAAATACAAATCCATTAGGTTTATGTCCATATGGTCAATCTCCTTTCTAAGTTGGTTGCTGACCCACAATACAATTCCTGATAAGAGTGGTGATTGGCATAAAGTCGACTAATCACAATAAATCCTGCACACACCGAGGTCTCTGTGCTGCCCTTGGTGACCCTCTTACGCATTTCAGCTTTCCATGTAAGTTAGACTAGCACTTTTTAAATCCAGTCTTAATCAAAATTAAACAAATCTCTGCCAAAATTAAACAATCTCTGCAACTGACAAATAGAAGCACACAAGATCTCAGGCAAAGCTAAAAGTGACCAACTGCAAATTGGCAAAGTGGTGCATTGTAGACAAGAGACACAGCTCAGAAAACCTGGAATGGAGCCATTCTCTTTAATTAGCTGTACCATTTTGTGTTGTCCAAGATTCTGGCCTGTTTTTCTTAAAAAAAAAATGTTTTGCATGTGTCAAAAAATTGGGTATAAATTACAGCTGCCCCTGTGACACTTTAACTTGAACAACCAGTACTTATTCAGTCAACAACAATGGGTCTCACTGTCCTTGGCAGGATTACAGGGGTAATAATTTCTAACATAGATGAGCAACTCTTGAACAATTTCTCCAATGTATTAAGCATGAACAGGCTTTCCTTCAACATCAGGTGAGTATGTCTTCTCCTCACATTTATTTTTCTTCACCACAGAAATTTATTGTGGCCATTACATAGGGAGAAAACTTCCCTTCCTATAAATGTTTGTCTTCTCCTCCCTCCCTTTCATGGGAATGCCACAAACTGGTGAAGTGATTTTGTTTCAAATATCTGCCTTGTTTTATTTATTTATAAAATCAAAGACAATGTTCCCCATTGTTATATTGCTAAGGCTTCTTCATTGCTTGCAAAGAACTTGTGGGCAAAAATAAGGATATGCTGTGATAGATACTTTGTTAAAGACTGATCCTGTAGCTGCTTACTGACAAGAAATCTCATTTCTTTAAACAGAGTTTATAGTATCAAATAATTTACAAGGTTAGATTAAAAAAAGATTGACTTATTTTGCCTTTATTAAAACTTTTGGGGGCCTTGACATATCCTCTACTGACAGCTGGACATGAAGGACTTCAAATAGATGAAATAAGAATATGAGCAACTTCTACATAAGAATGATTGCTAGAACAACATGACTGGTACATAGATGGCACATATTATCTCAATTCTGTATGTTAGGGCCTGCATTTGCAGAAGAAGAATTGCTATCATAAAGGGCTCAAAAAGACTATTCAAATACTTCAATAGCAAGGGCTTAATTCTTTCATTAATTATCAATCCATTGCCAAAGCAGAGGGTGTTTTTGTTTTTGTCCCTCACCCTGCCCCCTCTTTTTTCCACCCCTTGACCTGCATTTTCTAAAGTGTTTATTGATTTATTGGAATGCATTCTCCTATGTTCATAAAAATTCCTTAGGCAATCTAGTGGTTGTTTTCATAGAAGAGCTGTTAGTATTGGTAACTGGCAATCTAACTTTGAAGATGCAAGTAAGTTGTCTGTATAGCATCCAAGCCTACTGAAGACTTACAGAAAACAGTGCAAGTGTGTGCAGGCTGAAGTGAAAATAAAATTATTTATACCTTACACATCCTGCAAACAATTGCATAGTTGTCATTTTATTTTTGTTGCCTTTCTAACAGAAAAATGTACTCTGAGAAAAATGTACTCTGAGCTTAATCATGTGGCTTTTTTAAAGTTCAGAAATAAGGTCCAGAATTAAAAGACATTTAGAAAGACTTTGCAAGTCTACATGAAGTAGTATATTGAAAGTAGATGCCTTCATTTTCTTGGCCAAATTTTCATTTTAATTATTTGAGACCAAACTTCCTTGTCCTTTAAGCATTATTCCTTAAAGTATGTCTTCTCAGCTCAAGTGTCAGATCAATTAATTTTTTCTCTCTTTGTTTGCTCTAGAGGAGACTTCTTTTATTACAAGAAAAGGGAAAAAATGTACATATGTGATAGTAACTTTAATTATTGAAGGTTTTTGACACCGGCGATGACAACGCTTCCCACAAAGTCAGCTTTGAGCACAGCCAGGGACAAGGCTGTGAAGGTCAGTGTTCAGATCAACATGCTTACTGTAAAAACACATGACAGACTTCTGTACTAATCGAAGGAAGAATGTATGGACTGGTTGGAAGAGAGAAAAACTTAGATCCAGAGTAATTAAAAGCCTCTGACACCAGGCAACTAAACAGGCTTCCTTGTGAAACAAAACTTAAAATTTATGTCCTTGCCTGTTTCACCTAATCTACAGTGATTTTTATTCTGAGAAATTTTTTTTTCAGTTCCTTCTGAGACACTTGCCTGGCAGAATTTGGATAGATGGAACTATATATTCAGTATCTCCCTTAATGTTAAAGGTATTACACACTGATTCCTGTCCCCTCTCAGGGTGTAATCCAGGGAACCCTCATGGGAATCAGCTGGTCAAAAGCCCAGGAGTCTTCAGGGTGCAATGGAATTAATTTTTGGCTGGCAGACTCTTATAAAAACTGACTTTTGAAAAAAAATGGATCTCTTTGATGACAAATAAGCCCTCACACATGAGAGAGCAGATGGAGAATTGTGCAGTGTTTTGCACCACAGAAAAATTGTGCCTTGGTAGTATCACCATCCTGTACACATTCAAGGCTGATGAGGAGGATAGGTAAAGATAAGCACAACACTTTCCCAGGACAGCTGACAATTCACTTAAAGGAACAGAAGCTTTGGAGAAAAAAATAAATATTCTGAGAGAATAAAATTAGTTTCCCTCCAGAACCCCACGAAAATCATATGCATGGGAAAAACTTGTAAAAAGCATCATAGCTGATAAAAAAGAGAAGTCAGCTGATGTTCTGTGAAAAAGAGAATTTGGAAACAATTTACAGAAATACAGAGAAGCTTTTTAGCAGAATCCTTCTCCTTACTGATTTTTGTTCCCTGTCCTTTGGTAAGGCCTCATGAAAGGGATGATTACTACCCTGAAGAAGACACAGTCGTGCAAATGCTTCCCTTCAACACAAATTGCAAACTTCACGTTATACTAAATAAATAAGTGAAACTCACTAAAACCAGGACAAAATTGAAACAACAGGACATAGTTTGGGTTTTTTTGTTTGTTTGGGTTTTTTTGTTTGTTATTTTTTTTTTGTTTTGTTTTTTTGTTTTGTTTTGGTTTGGTTTTTTTTAACAGACAATTCAACAGAACACCCCAGATACCCTGTATCTTGGTCACTGGGCCTAGAGCTAGTTGGAGAGGTGGCTCACAATGAAGAGCTACAGGGTGAAACTTCAGCTGTTTTACACATCTAGGTTACTCAGGGTGATTTAGTCCTCTGTGCCCAAAAGGCAGAGCATAAGGAAGAAATGGCACTGGCAGAGGGGAAAAAAAATCTGTCCTTAAGCAGTAATAATTGGATTTGGGGCTCTCTCCAGCACAAATTAGCATTTATGGCATCTGGCCCAAGGACCAGATGCTGTAGGACTTCAGAGGTGTTTGGAAGCATCCAGTTAATGGCAGCAAGCTGCTGCTAAGGGAAGAACAGGAGACAGAGGCCTGTGAGAAGGACAGAGCTTTCACCCAGCTCCACCTCAGAGTGTGATGGTCCAGAGGGACCTAAGCCATTGCTCAAAATGGATGGAGATAGAGTTTTTTCTCTAGAGGACTCAGGGGGAAAAAAGAAGCATCTTCTTCTCTAAATGTTTCTACTTATATAAAGAAAAGCTATTTGAAACTCACTCTGTGTGGTAGAATCAATCCCTCTAAGAAGTGGAAGGTTACACTACCTCCTACATTGAATTAGCTCCTTTGAACAGGTCATTCACCTTTCAAACCACCCTGCCATTTCCAGAAATTCTAAATTTCCCTTCAGCTTGGCAGACTAATTCTAGTATGCAGCTAACCAAGAGAGTCCAAAATGCCTTGAACGTTTTTTGTGTGTCATTGGAGTCTTTGGTTATATAACATTCTGTAAAATTTAGATGTCAACATTACAGCAAATCAACACAAAGATTCAAGAACACACCAGAACGGTCTAGAATGCACGAGAAAATGAAAGGAGAATTGTAAAGTAGCAAAGAAATACAGACCCTAATGAATCATAAGCAATGAAGGTAAGCCAAAGAGATTTAGCAATCATCAGTTTCTCTGTGACACTTTTTTATTTTGCCTGCTAGATAGAGGACGTACACAAATTCTCATTTCAATTCTAGTTTTCCTTCACTTTTGGATCGGCAGATTCATTTGACCAGTCTGTCACTGTGACACTAAATAACACTGTTCTGGAAATTTCCCAGCAAAATGTTGTCTGTTTTGAGTGGGCAAGTGAGATGCTGCTGCTATCAGAAGCGTTTATGGCAACTTATAAACATTATTTCTGACATTTTACCCAGAAAAATTTTAAAGATCCTAAATGGCTGACTAGGCATGGATGATCCCTTTTTCCTCCTTCAGCTCCTTTTTTTGTAGCTTTGCTATTGCAGAGCTGCCCACAGTTGGGAGTATTTTCTGCAATGTGCAAGGCCCAGCTGAGGTGCCTTTGTCGAACTGGTTGGAAGCCTTAACCATCAAACTAGGAGCCCAGCTGATCTCTCATGTAGGAGACACATTTTCAACAGTCTGCTCAAGAAACATTTCTACACACACACATCTAGATTCTGTGATGTATTTATGTAATTGGACAGCTCCAAAGATGGAAGGGAGAGAAGCTCCAGCACAGCCATCAGCAGCTGTTGCACCACCAGACACATGAGAGCAGGGGCATCCACGTGGTTTTTCCTCATTATAATCCATCACAAGAGCCATGCAAAAGAATGATGAAACACTGGTCAGTAAGAAGCAAAAGGCAGAAGATGAGGTAACCCTGTTGGACCTAGATGGAACCTGAAGCCAGTGGGCAGCCAAAATCTGTCTGCTGAGGTTGAAGGGAGGAGTGGGGTAATATCCTTCAGCTTGGAGACTGAGCCTTTGTGTCCATGGGAATGGGGTCTTTGGCAGTTTCTCAGTGCAAACACCTCAGCTGCTTTTTCTTCTGGCCTACACATTAACAGTGGGGAGCTGAGGGGTTTGAAAAGTGCCTAAATAATATGGCTGAAAAAAATTTAAACGGGATTAAAAGCCATGACTTGGCACTTAAAATAATTTAGTAATTAAAAGTCATCACTCAAGCATTTTCAGGGTCACCCTCTTAAAGCAAAAAAATTCATCTTCAGAGGAAGTTTTAGAATCCTACTTAATTTTTCTTGAATAAATCTTGTCCAAAATAGACCTTTCAGAAATAGATGACTTAACCATTATATTTTAATCAACAGCCATTTGAAATGAATATTTCAAACCCTCACACTCTACATGCAACATGGATATCTCAGGAGGAAAAACCCCACAGAGTGCTTTGAAATTATGACAGTTTGAACACATCATCCATGGTTTGAAATGGGACTTCATAATTTCCTCTGAGCCAACCCAATTGCTACCAGTGGCCAAGAGTAGCTGTCCACAAGACTGATCACACAAATGCCCACTGATCCCTACAAATGTTACTCAAACAGAAAATTCAGCCATTACTGCCTTCTCTCCGGCACAACTTACAGGACAGTGTAAGAGATAACCAGATTATTCTTTTTACGCCCCTTTAAAATTTATTTTTTTAATCCTCTACTAATTTCTGGATTACTGAAGAACATAACTGGTAATTTCTCACAGAAATATTTTCAGTTTTGCCCTAAGACTACTCAGAGAAGGTAAAGGGATTCTCTCTGAACTTGAATTAATGCTTCTCTGTTTGCCACAAAATGCTTCTTTGCTTAACTTTACAAAGAGAAACTGGAATTATCTTTCCTGGTCTTATTGCACATTGCTGACACAAACTGTTCCTAACCAGTGACAAGACCAGATCAAACAAACGTGTTACGTTGCTTACTTTTCTTACCCACACAGGAACTTTGAAAGGGGTTAAAAAAATACATCCTGGCGAAAATCAGCTGTCTTTAATAAATTGAAATTAATTTAATCAGATTTTAAAAACTGAAATTTAACACTGAGAAACTGAAGGGAAGTAGCTCAGCCTACTTTTTACTAGACAGTGTGATATTTAAATGGTTTGTAGGAGGTGATAGTACCATAAAAACTAAGCCCAGCCACCCAGAGCCCCCACCTCCAAGGCAGGCTCTGGGTTTGTGTAAGCAGTACTTCTACGCTTTCCTAAGCTGCTTGTTTGCTGAAACATGTTCCTAAGAAGAGACTGAAAAGAGAGATATCAAGTGTTGGTAACTACTTGTATTTTTCTCCTTGCTGAGACATTCACAAGGTGATCACAGCTGGACAAAATTATGTCAGTTTGACACCACATGATTTTAAGAAAAATGCAGCAGAGCTGGACCCTCCTCATTTTCCCCCTCCTCCCACTCCCCCAGACAGCACAGCATTAATTGCACTTGCCACTCACCTGATTTTTAAGTTTAAGGCATTTCAAGAAGATTGTCATTTACAGCCTGCAATTCAAGTCTGTTATTCCTTTTGCAAAAGCATCAGCTATATTGAACTGGAAATATCACCCTCTAACTGTTTATTAATATAGTTTTAAAGGAATTCTCAGATTTTTGTTGCTAACTGCTCACTTGGGTTGAAATGTGATGCACTTGTTGGCAGTGTAGCCCCAGAGGGACTGCAGTGAGACAGACTTACTCAAGCTTCACTTGAACACAGAAATGAAAATCAATAAACAATTTGAACTTCTCAGAAGAGAATTTTTCTCCTCTAATGAATATACAAGCTTGGTTACAGCTTAATTTAAAGATTGAATTTAGTGTGTGTTTTTTCCCTGCACTAGGAGCATGACAAACACAAGCTTCAAGTGACATGTCCCAAAGGGAGACTTATTGTTTAAAAAAAAGTGGGGAAAAAGAAGAGAGAAAAAAAAAGTGAGCAGATACAAAACAAAAAAGATTCTCAGTCCCATGAAAGGGAGGTACTTTAAAAATAAGGAAAAAAAAATGCAGCTGCAAAACAGATCTCCTTTGTGACTGTAGATATAACTAAGCTTCTAGTGGGGCAAATTTCATAATGTATGTATTTTTATTTGCTTTTATAAATGACTGCAAATGGGGTCAGACCACAGTGCATAAATGTAGTTGTAAATTCTCCATTAGTTTGAGGGTGCTTGAATGCAGCATGTGTTTCATGGGTTAGTTTCTCACACACACAAATCAGACCTATTTATAACTTTTGCTTTCAGTATTGGAGTAGGCTAATATTGTAATTTCTGTAGAAATTAATAATGTTAATTAAAGAAGATTACTGTAGAATCAATTTTTCCAAAATAAGATATGCTTGCATGCAATATTAACTGTCAGAGGGGAGAGGGCTGGGATGAGCTGCTGTACTTTTGTTTTTCAGAATTTCTGCAGAGTTGTTAAACTAAACAGCTTTTGCCATCTGATAGTCTTGGCTAAGCAATTAGTTGAAAGCCACAGAAGTGATTGTGTACAGCATTTTATTCTTCAACTCAACAAGAAACAGATTTGACTTGGAAACTTAGATCTCATCTGTGCAAACTGGAAACCAGATAAATCAGGTCTTATATACAAGTTCATATCAAATAAGTGAGAAAATAAAACTAGAGCTCTTTTTCAAAACCAGTTCCAAAAATATAGTGTTTTCTGGGAAAAGAAAACCAAAAAAAAACAAACAACCCAAAACTGTGGGAATGAAGATTAACAGATTTACCTGATAGTATAAATTTCAATCATTTGCTTTCAGTTTCTATACAGTGTAGAGAATATATTCAGGACATTCACATAGATAACAGGTAGATTGACTTCCCAAACCAAACCAGTTAGAGCCACATTTTTGTTACTATATTAAAAAATCTGAAATTTCTTTAGCCCCTGAACTCTTTTTCATGTTGGTAATCTTAACACCCCACTCAAAGGGATCTCTAAAGCTTTTAATTTAAACTACAATTATTCTTTTGTCTACTGGGAACCCAGTGCAAAGATGATGTCCTGTGTGCAAGAAGCAAGCAAGCTGAATATTAATTAATGAACACTACTTAATATGCAGAAGAAGAGAAGCAACAATCAGTTGTGAGCCCTTACATATTAACTGGGAGATCATTGTTATTCTGGGAGGCATCATAAGGCCAAATGCAGGTTACAACTAGTTTAGAAAATCTCTTTAATTAAGAAACGTGGAAGTTTAAGTCTCTCATTTTAAATATCTTATTGTGGCCATAAAAGACATCATTAAATGGTGTGATGGTGTAGCACTTTTAATGCAGTCTGAGGTGGTGAACTGGACTTCAGCTGTTACTCCATTTGCAGTGTTATCAAATAAACAAGCGAAACACTGAGTTTTCGCTATTTTTCCCAAGATCATAAAATCATTACAGTTGAAAAAGACCACTAAGATCATTGACTCCAACCATTAACCCAGCAACTCCTTGTTCACCATCAAAGCATATCCCCAGGCTCCACATGGACTAATTTTTTGAACACTTCAGGGATGCTGATCCCACCACTCCCCTGGGCAGCCTGTTCCAATGGCTGAACTACCCTTTCAGTGAAGAAATTATTATATCCAATCCAATCCAATTATTATATCCAATCTAAACCTCTCTTATGCAACCTGAGGCCATTCCCTCCTGTCCCATCACTTGTTACCTGGCAGAAGAGACTGACCTTTCTCACAACACCCTCCTTTCAGGCAGCTGTAGAGGACAGTAAGATCCTCCCTGAGGCTCCTTTTCTCCAGACCAAACGACTCCAGCTCCCTCAGCAGCTCCTCACACGGCTGACTCTCCAGACCCTTCCCCAGCTCTGTTGTCCTTCTCTGGACTCTCTCCAGCCCCTCAGAGTCTTCCTTGCAGTGAAGAGCCCAGAACTAAACACAGGATTTCAGGTGTGGCCTCACCAGTGCCCAGTACAGGCCAGGGGGACAATCCCTCCCCTGGTCCTGCTGGCCACACCATTCCTGGTACAGGCCAGGGTGCCATTGGCCTTCTTGGCCACCTGGGCACAGCCTGGCCCATTCAGCTCAGCCAGCTGCCCACCAGCATGCCCAGGTCCTTTCCACTGGGCCATTTCCAGCCACTCTGCCCCAGCCTGAAGCTTTGCAAGGGGCTGGTGTGACCCAAGGCCAGGACCTGGCCCTTGACCTCATTGAACCTCATAAAACTGGCCTTGGTCCATTGATCCAGATCCCTCTGCAGAGCCTTTCTGCCCTTCAGCAGAACAACACTCCCATCCAGCCTGGTGTTATAAACCTGCTGAGAGTGCACTTGATCCTCTCACTCAGGTCATTGTTGCAGAGAAACAATTTTTTCTTTTCTTAAGGACATGTGAAGGCCATGAACAAACAAATTTCCATGAAATACCTCCAAATAGGTCGATCAGGAGTTTTACAAAGCAATAGTCTCAGAACCACTCTCTTTGACACTTTCTACAACTAATTGCAGCCTTTCAGAAGAGAGGAAAATATGAATGCTATGATCCAATGTTTTTTACTTTGCTAAATTAACAGATACAAAAAGAACACTCCCATCAGTAAATCTCTGGGCCCATTGCTGAAGGCGACTGGCCTCCTTGTTGCCATCTATCAGATGAAAAAAAGATTGTGAAAACATGAGGTGTGATCTAAAGCTACTCCTGAGGCCAGCATCAGAGGAAAATAGATATGTCTTTCCAGACATGGTCTCTACACTCATCAATATTGCTTCTCCTGTTAACAAATAACAGGAAAATTTATATTAATGAAAATTTCCCTATATTAATGAAACCTATGAATATTGAAATCATAAGAAGAATACATCTTCATAAGATTTCTATTTCAAATTTTGTATGTCTGATGACAGGGGTTCTGCAGGTTATTTTTACTGCATGGACTCACAACAAATAAAACTGAAGTCATCCATTGTAGTGCATCAGTTCACCACAAAGTGCATTGTAATGAAAGGAACATCATCTGTTTGCAGATCTATTTCTTGCAATATGCTTGACTGTGAGACAGGAAGAATCAAATTCAGTTCTCAACTGTATGCAAGGTTAAGTACTGATGACAACACTTCTTTTTAGGAAAGGACGCAGCAGTGCACAGTGATTCAGCTTTTTGTCCTGTTCAATGAGTTATATGAGACTTTCCTGCATTTGCTGTACACAAAACATTTTCCTGATACATTACACAAAAATACATTTCTGTTTGCTGATGGCAAAAGGCTTCTCTGCCAAATACAGTTTCTCTCTGAAGCAGTATTTAAACAGCTTCCACAGGAACAGTCTGGACAAGAAATGAGATGTAGCAACGTCTTACAAGGATTTAATGATAAGCCCTTTGCTTTATATTAAAGTATATGAACATGTTTTTATGCACTATATATGGAAAAAATATTTCTTGTTTTACACCATCTGGACAGGTCCAGCAACTTGAATTTAAATACATGGCCATTGATTTGGAAGAAATATACATTTGCTTCTTGGTCTGAAAAGGTGGTAATTCTTGTGGAATACTTACAGGTTTACTTCTTAACATGCATGAGCAGAGCAATGCCATGAAATCTGACTCAGTTAGAGATTTTACAGAGTTATTTATTCCTAGCAGTACCCAACATTATTTACACAGCATTTTCTCTTCCTGGAGATCTCCAAGGCATGATCTGGCCTTGCAGAATCTGAATCAGCTCCTTTCTCAGTTTGTTTGTTATCTACCCATCAAATACAGCCCAGCACACTGATACCACTTGCCAGACTGGAAGCTAAATGATGCAAAAAAGCAAGACTGGGTAAGAGTAGGAGGAGGGATAATGTTTACAAAGCATGGAAAACAAATGAGCCAGTATTTCCAAGAGTCTTCTGCAGCAGTGGAAATCCTTCCACTAAATGTAAATTCCCACCAACAGGGAGGGAGCTGAAACGGGTCAAGAACACTGAAAGTGTCATTGGTGATAGAAAAATCACCAGGTGGCACTGTTATATACCACCATTAACACCTGCACAGATTTCTGTTGAGCAGGGGAACCTCTGGGGAGGAAATGTTGGCCTGGAGAAGGGTCCTGTTTGCTGCCTGCCTGTGCTGCCCCAGACTGGAGCTGGCCAGAGGTGCCAGTATTGCTTTGTGCTGCTGTGGACAACTCCTGGCATATTCCACCCATCCCATGCTGGTTCTCATCTTGCATATCATCTATAAAAGGATAACCCTATAAACCAGGAAAGAATGTATGTTTTTATGAAAACAACCCCAAAAGTGGAAAACCTGGATATGGCAGGAAACTTTGGGTGGATGGGGGAGCAAGAGAAAAGGGAGAAAGTCAGAAGTCATTCTCAGGATTAGAGACACTGTCAGAGCAGTGTATGAACAAGAAAAGGAAAGGAATGGAAACATGAAAATCACAATTCATTGTAGCTCACAGCTCCCTTTGCAAAGTAGCAGCACTCAGAGTATTGTCTCTCTTTTTTGGGGCTAGTTGGTAAGTTCTGCTACACTCATTTAATTAAAAGATAGGAAAAAAAGAAAAAGAAACAAAAAGAAAGAAATCCAAACCTTATAATGTTTTAAGATTTTCTGGTTTTTTCAAGATGGACCTTTGTGGGTGCACGATTGTCTTTAAGAATTATTTAAAATTCCACTCTTTCCATCTACAATAGCTCTTAAATGGGAAAAACATTCTCAGACAATTGTGGTCATATGGTTTGAAAACTTGCTAATAAGAGACAAGTACTAAGTCAAATTTAAATGTCCTTTTCTTAAATTAACTTGGTAACAACTTCTGATTTGCTTAATGTCTTGTTCAGAGAGAACACCCTTCCATGCAGGGTGGCTTGTTTGGTTTTCTTTAATGTATTCTTTTTGTAAGAAAATAGCAGGCCACAAATAAGTAAATCCTTTTTGTCCACAGATCAGGGAGTTTTTCTAAAGATCTGGTGTGACAAAATACACCCCATTTAGTCTCATGATTATCTTCCCCTAAACTCAGTATTGTGCTTGTATTCTGTGCACTCAGATGTTTGCAGACTGTGCAGGTTGTCAGGATGCAGCATATGTTTAACCTGAAATAGCTTCTCTGAACTTAAAGGCAGCACAAGCCATGGGCCACACCAATCACATTAGACTGCCCCTTCCTAATGGGAAAATCTCTTCCTCTCCAGCTTTCCAGGTTAATTAACGTCTGACTGGTCTAAATGATGTCAGGAGCAGAAGAATGAAGGCAGCTTGTTTACCCTGAGACACCACGTGAAATCCAGCATGAGGTAAGGCTACACATTGCAAAGGAAATGTCACCTCCCTCACCCTCAGTGAGATGGCTGTGATGGGAACATTGACTAATATCTCCTGGCTGGAAATAGCCTCCCAAATCCAAAAAGAGAGCATGCCAAGGAGTCACTGCAGGTCTGCATTATGAGAATATATATTGCCATGCATTATAATTACCTATGAAACCACTATGCCAGTAAAACTTACCACTCCTGAAAGCCAAATATGTGGTACTTTAAAAAAAAGTACTAATTTATAATGCTGGAAAGTAATTTTAAAGTAACTTCCTGCCTGTACTGCCTTAGATTCATCATCTTCAGTAGCAGTCAGTCTTTGCCTGCTTTTTCCACATTTCCCTTTTCCCCTCTTTAGGTGCTTGAACTCCAGAGTGAGAATCCACACTTGATTAAAAGCTCATTGCCAAGAATTGCACTTTAGGCACTTGGTGAAAGAATCATAATGTAGCCAATAACCTGGGTGGCACAGACAGCAGAGGAGCCCAAGAGTCACTCCTCTAAGAGAAATAGTTACATTCTGTTTACTAGGGAGCCTTAATTTGCCTTAATAGTTAAATCAGTGTGTAGCACCATTTGTTTTCTTTAAGTAACATCACTGAAATTTAAATGAGAGGATCCTGTACACAGTTCATAAGATGAGAAAGTAAGGGTCCCACGAAAGGAGGGATACGGACTTTGCTACACACTAAAGGGGAGGAAAAAATACTCAGACCTTTCTCAGCAGCTGTGTTTTCCAGCCATGTTTGTGAGGTCTTCTTTTGCCTCACTCTAGCTGCACTCATCTTCCTAAACATACCTCAGAGGTCTGTCAGAACCTCAGCTATAAATAACAGAGGAAGAATCAAAATAAGAAAAGGAAATAAAGAAAATGGAAGAGCAATGTTTTTAATGTTTATATTCCTAAATTGTATGCGTAAAACAATGAAAACATTTGTGAAGGAATAATTTACTTCAAGAAAACTCTTTTCAGATTAATTTTAAATCAAATATATGCTTATATCCCATATTTACTTAGCAAGTAATCACTGAAATCCCTACATATTCATGCCAGTTATTACAGAAATTAGACAGAATGCATAGAGAAATTTTCTGAGATACACTTAGGTTTTTCTTGTCTAATAAAATGCACCACAAAGGGAATAAAGAAATTCTTTGCCCAAATTAATGGTGAATTATTTTGTCATGAGAATAGAAGTTTATATTCATTTAAATGAAAGCACATAAATTGTTCTTGACAAGAAAAACAAAGCTAGCCTTAGGCAGTATTTTCATTATAGAAAAAGGCACATGTCCATGAATATCTAGTGTAATATTAACAAAAACTGTTCAATTAGCTATGCATGTGCCATTGTTATGAATATTTATTTGCATCGCAGCTGGGTAACATTGATACCTTTTTCCCAGCCTGTTTAGAGATACAAAATGAAGGGAACATTACTGCTCAGTGGAGAGCAGCAGAACTTCTCCAGAGAGCGGTCCAGACGTAACACTTATTAGCAGAACCTTCTTAACTACCAATTGTTTTAATCTTTTTCACACTGGAAATCTACTCAAGAAATTTCAATCTATTTTTGAGTAATTTTGATCCAATTGACAGCCTAATCTCATATTGTCTTTAAAGAAAAGTTATTTATGGAAAGAAAACATAGTGATTGAGCTTTTTTTTTGCCAGAAATTGATTCACATGAATTGCATTCTAATTATATAGAGCTTGCTTTTTCAAAATGGTTCACTTTCTGATAAAAAGAACTGAGACATAGCAATATTAAAGCAAAGCAAGTTCTACCAGTGTATGTGTATAAAAATTACTAAACCTAGTCATCACAGGCTTAAGAATCAGTTGGAGTGATTGTATGAGTAGGAATGTTTATGGTTAACAATTCAGTATTAACCATCATGTGCTTTACATCCTCCATTACAAAGAAGTGTTGAATATTAAGCATTTGTAATGAACTACCTGTAAAAAAACTGCAGACAAAAGCTTTACTTTGACAAAAACAGATTAAGGTGATTAAAAATGTTGTTATGTATATGAAAAAAGGTATTGGCTGAAGAACTTGCTCTAGAAGGAATTTCAAATAATGAATCATTAGAATATTACTCACTATTAGAAACTGAAAAAGACAAATTAATTGAATAAATTTGTCCAATTTATGATTGCCAGAAAAGAAACCTTCTAGAAAATGGTTAAGAAACAATTACACATGGTTTCTTGAAGTTTTATTGATCATGGATCTCATTCTTGTTTCTCTTCTGCAGAGAATCTTTTCTGGAAATCCACAGCAGGAATAATTTTATATAGTGGACAAGCAAAGATCACAGAAATATTCCAAATCACTGTTTCTTCATGAAAATATTTCTGAATGATTAAGGCAAGATCAGGTTCTGTAAACTGTTTTAGAATTTGCCTCTGCTCTTCTCTAGGCTTTATACAGATATTAACAATATTTGTTTCTCAGCAGCAAAATGCTAGGCACTACAAGAACACAAGTATAAAGTAGGAAATTCTTACAATTTTGAAAAGGAGAGAAATAGTAAAAAGCAAAATGTGACATTAATATATTATGTATTTGTAGCCCCATTAGTAAAGATGAAAGAATCCATTTTACTTTAAAATGGCTTAAAGGAAAGCAAACAGGCTAATATAGAATAATGCAATAGGTAACCATATGGAAGATGCTTTGTGTTGATTTCTAGACAGGTTCACTTGATTTCCTTCCAGAGAAAGGCCCAAGTCAACAGTAAGATATATTTTCTGCAGCTGATCTTGCAAGTATATATAATGCACCCTCCCTGATAAAATATGACACTTAGCATAGCAACACATTGAGAAAGAAAGAATAATAAAATTGTGATAAAGTATTCCTCTCAAAAAGATTTTGTTTGATTTTAACATGTCCAGAATGAAGAGATCAAAAAAAGAACATCTTGCAGCTGATGTGCTGAGCAGGAAAGAAAATAAATTTAAGTGACATGATCTGGATAGCCCTCAAAATTAAAATCTCAACAGATCACAGATTTGGAGACCACTGCCAAGAAGGATGCATGTCCAAAGTTTTGTTATCTGTTAGAACACGAGCTGCTTGCCTCTTGCACTGCTCTCTCTTCGCATGTGTCACACCAAATGCATAGCTCTGCCATCACACCAGTGATAGGAGTTGTTATTGTAAATGGTACACGTTGCGTGCTAGTGATGAAATAGGAAGCGACAAGCACCAGAGAAATTTTGCTGGTAATTTCTTTTGATGAGATACTTGCAAGTATAAAGGCAAGAAAAAGACAAGATAATAAATGATAGGTTCTGGGAGAGTTAAAAGGAAGAGACTCCTGGTTAAGCTGGACTGGATGCTCTGTCTTGGCAGCCAAGCAATGGCATGGTAACGAAGCGGTAATAAACAAAACAGCAGCTGCAAGGCTGTGGCAGCACAGACATGAACGGCCGAGCCCTCTGGGGACCTGGCATAGAGCTGCAGTTGCTGGCCCCCAAAGCACCTGTGTCCTTCTTGCCATTACCTGTGCAAACTGAAGTACAGAGAGCCTGTACACACCTGATCATGTCACAGTCACACTCGTTCGGCCGTGCAGGCAGAGCAGTGGGGTTGGTGCGTAGCACTTGGATGATGCGCCTTGTAGCATTGTGTGTTTTAAGATATTTATACAGGTTTCGTTGTAAAGCTGGTTTTTTTTTCTAAGTTGAGATTATGGTTTGATCCTTGGTTCCTCCCAGGTTCCTCCCTCGCAAAGGTTTGTCCCTGAGTTGTTTGTCCCTCGCTTTCCTGCCACTGGCCTGTCCATCAAGGTGACCGATCCCCTAGTCCTTCCCTTTATGTCCTTATAAGTTTATCTCCTCCCTCCTGGTGCTGCCCAGTTCCCCTGTCCATCATTGTAACCACCCTCCCCAATTATTTCGAGAAATTTCTATGTCAGTTATCCCTTACATAAGATATGATTTGCCTCCTGAGCCTTTTCCCTCCCCTATGCAATCCTTATTGGTTCAGTGTGTCCCTCGCTCCTCCCCTGGGCTTCATTTATTTGTTCCCTCAGGTCTCCTCCCATCATGCCCATCCCCTTTATCAGTGCCTCCGCGAACGGTCCTGTCTTTGACACCGTCACTGGTCCCGCCTGGGACAGTAAGGCGCCTTGGCATTCCATACCAGTGTCAGCTCTCTCCTTCCTTCGCCTCAGAACTTCGTAGCCACACTCTCCCCTGTGCCACCCAGGCGGCAGATGGCACCACTACCCGGGGTTCATGTGAAGAACCTGGGAGTGGCAGGACTCGCGGTCTCCTCCGGCCACTCCAGGAGCGGCTAGCCGGCGTTCGTCCAGCTCCTGTGGCCACGGGGTGGGCTACGGTGCCTCATGGCCTAGGATCAATAAGTGTATTCCAAGTGATGAAAACCACATCCAGGACAGGAATTCCAAAACAGATTAGATCTGGAGCTCCGGTGCAGGCCCAGCGGGCCCAGGCAACCACCAGCGTGAGCCGTGGTCCTCAGGGGCAGAGGGAGTGGTAGCAATGAAGGAGCATTTAGTTTGAATCAGCAACTAGACTTATTCATATAAAGTTACAAAACTTGATATTTGTAGGGAAAAAAAGCCTATAAAAGGGTGTTTATTTAGTGTGGGAAAGGTTTAAGACTCAATAAAAAAAAAAGGGAAAAAGGAGCTGAGCAGGCAAACCTCAAGCTTAACCTCAACCCTTTGCAGCTTGGAGCTCAGGGGATCTCTCAAGCCACTCGAGTTTTATCTCATCTTGTCACTGCAGAACAGCAACTGTGCAACCCTTTGAAGGGAAAATGAGGAAAGGAAGGTTGGAGTAGCTATTTGTTTATCTTTCCAGGTCTCAAACTATAAAAATCCCTTATAAGTTTATTTTTACAACGTCTTAGATGGAAAGGCAGATTCTTGATTTGCCTGTAGTCTGCTGACAGACCCAGGCCCTGAGAAAAAAATATCAGCTGCAAGATCCACACCCTGCACCTTTCTTTTCCTCAGCTGTCTACCACAACTTCAAGAACCTGCCTGGGAATATTTTTCAAGAAGAGAACTATACCTTGACACACTACAATTGAGTAGGAAGAGATGTTCCTACAGTAACCGAATTTAGTGGTACAGAACTTTGAAGAGGCCACAGGTTTTCTACCCAAAATGTGTCAATTAAGTATTTTGTGTCTAAGAAGGCGTTGGTCTTGTTTAAGTATGCTGAAAATAAGTTTTCTTAAATTCTTACATTTGGTGGTTGAGAGACTCTGAGTCACCTTTAAAATTTGTCTTATTGAGCCCTCTGAACCTAGACATTCATTAGGTACAACGAGGTGGCAAAAGCAGCCTGTGAGCCCTCAAACTGAGTTTAAAAAGTGCCATGAGGTACAGCAGAACCCAGGCTGAAGGGCTTCAACTACAGCTTTCTGGAAGCTCCAAGTGTTCTTCAGCATCTCCAAATTTAGTGCCCAGCTCCAGTGATGATCTCTGCAGTCACAGCCAACAAACAGCCATAGAGAAAGCTGGGTAGGGAAGTTAAGAGGCATTTACTATGCATGCTAAAAAAATCAAACAGGACACGAGAGAAATCTAACACACCAATCTGGTTTTTGGTATTCAGCTCTCATACAGGGAACCTTTAATCTGATTGAACCGGTGTGGTGACTGTTTGTTTTTCCTGACTGGGAGAGCACATGTGTATGTGATAGTAGCATGGCAGCAGGCCAGGCCATTAAATTGAGCAACTACATTCAATAAGAAGCAAACAATGGCATTAAGCTTTCTATCATTTTTGCTATTAGACTGAGTCTAAAGTTTTCAAAAGAATAAAAGTTGGGTGCTTGAACAGGGAAATCCAATATAACTTGAACTTCTAAATAACAGAGTCCTCTTCTTGGGTAGCTTATGAATTTGAGCTACTTCAGGAGTTCAGGAAAAACTCCCTTTCACTTTCTGCCTTTGATTGTAGCCTGTATCTGATATGTTGAGATAGAAGGGCAGGTTTGAACAACAGCTTCCCTAGAACCCAAAACACTTAAAAATGTCAGCACTTAATGTGAAAGAGGGAATTGCACCAGCATAATCCACCATGTTTTATCACAGGCCAGCAGCATCCATCTCAGCTGCTGCTGCTGTATTTTCCAGCAGACTTCTGAGTGGCCTCAATCCTGCTCACTCCTCTTGGAAAACAGAAGACTTCCCAAACTCTGCAGTACTAAAATTATAGCATGTATTTAAATACTGTACTCAAGTACATGAAAACATATTATATATATACACATATAATATATAACATTGCTGGGAGGTGTGTAACCTTCACTTCAGGCTTAAGCAGGAAGTAATCTGTTCCACACTGCTCTGTCCCACCTTTTTTTTACAAAGGAAAAGGAGAACAAACAAATATTTGGACTGCCACAATAGCATTAATAAACATGAGAATGCAACAGCTAGTGTTATTCTACAGAAATGAATGAATAAATAAATAGACTATAAGCACTTTATTCTTCTCACATAATTTCTTCTCAGTGACATTATTGAACAGACTGTTGAAAACAAACATCGTTAAATGAGAAAAGAAGAGCAGGAGCCTGTCTAATTCCCCACTGCAACATTTTCCAATGACGAATGCTCCCTAAATGGATTTAGCTTTTTGAAAAGAAGTCAGAGAGAAATTTGATGTGGCCCCCTGACCCCTGGTAAGCACATGTATCTTCACCTGTCACATAACACACTGGCACTTGCTTACTTTTCAGCAAAGACTATTGATTTTGCTTATTGGCTGCAGGCTAGTCCATAAAGAACAAATTACAAAGTCAGAGGTCTACAGTTAGCAATTGCTTGCATGATAACAGGGAACTCAGCACTATTCCCACAATGCAGTATTAACATTCTCACAAATGTGTGCAAACCGAAAACACTCATTCCTGCTGTGAAGTCCTCTGGATTTTCTGTGATGTACAGCAAGCAGAACACAGAGTACATCCCATCCCATCCCATCCCAAATGATCTAAAAGCTACAGAGATTTTGCCCCAGTACATAAGCTAGACTGTACATAAGACCTCCTTTATGTGGTTTAAACAATATCTTTGTAAAGAACAAAGAGAGAGAGGATTAAGCAATGGTTAAATGCTACTACTAAAAAAAGAAAAATGTTAGACACAACCTACTGTTGTTATGAATGCCTTCACAACTAAATCTTACACAGAAAAAGACAACGTGGTGATTTTTACGAAATGTTTCATTGTGCTACTTCTCTGGAGTTGTAAAGTTTATCTTTACCCCTGCCTTGATAGATGACCTTGGGGACATATATTTTGATTTGCTGCACCTTGCTTTCATCTTATAGAAAATAGGACACAATACTGTTGTCTGCTGTTCAAGTGCAGTTGAAACCCACTGCTAAAAAGTCCCTGCAAAAGACTCTGTAGCCTGGCTTTTATTACTGAAATGGGACAGGCATAGGAGAAGGAGAGCCTGAGTGAGTTTCCAAAATGTCATTTTAGTTTTTGGAATTTAAATTGTACTTGCCTGATATAATAATTGCAATTGTATTTTAATATCCAATCATATAAAAATAGAAATATGTACTGCTCATCTGGCATATATTTTTCAGTAAGAGCCCTGAGAATGACACAGAAGGGTCTCATTTCAACACTATTTCAAGCTAAAGAAATTTATAATAATTTCAGATATGAGATTATTAATGACAAAAAAAAATTAAGCTATTGTATTAACTCACTTCCCTAGAAAGGAGAGTTTTTTTAAATTTTAAAAGATGCCTTCCATAATAAAATGTGATGATTCAGCAGGTCTGACTCAACAGCTTTCAGGAAAAATTTCCTTTTCTAGAATATTCGAATGGGAGAAAGAGGCTGAAAATTTCAAAGGGGAGTTAGAGCTGAGCATATATGAAAATCATAACTCAATTCCCCACTGAAGTCAAAGTGTCCAGGAAGAAAGAGCAACAAAAAGCACTTAGGGAATTCATAGTAAGCACTGGCTTAGTGTGTTTCTGTAACAGACTGTTTTGCTTCAGGTTAACTGGTTACCAATTAACTAGAACTAGTGAGTGTATTAGTAAATTCTACTGCTGACACTTCCTAAATGTTTCTGGCTTATGCTAAGACTGAACATAGCAACCTAGAATAATAAGCTATAGAGAAAGCTGGATAGGACAAAGAAATCTTGTGGAGTAATTTATAGGGCAAACGGAGATCAATGATTTCTCAAGACATGGCCCTGCCGCTGAGAAGGCAGACACCTGAGTGGTCAAATAACACGCGGGAACAAGCAGCCACAATGCCCCATCAAGCAATGACAGTCACAACAAAAAGAAAGGCTCAGGACAATAGATGTCCCAAGGTGCATTTGACTTCAGAGGTGGTGGCAAATAACTTCTAATTGTCAAGAGGAAGTATGTGGGTGGTGACACAACCACTTCCTTGGGCAGCCTGCTCCAGTATTTGAAAATCCTTTCAGTAAAGAATTTTTCCTAAAGTCCAATCTAAATTTTACAAGCTTTATTGATAATCCCCAAGGTGGAAATTCAACTTCTCACATTACAAGATTATTGAGTCTCCTCTCTGTTCCAGAGTGAGGTCAATCTAAAAGTCTTGTGGTGCCTGAACACTTGTACTGTGCCTAGTCCATAGTACTAATGGTGACCATGGTTCTTTGGAATTACAGGTTCTGAGTCTTCCCATAAAAAAAAAACAACAGAAAAAGCCTGGGCAAGAAATGCTTCACAGTTTTGGATGCCTTCACCAAGATCTACAGCCAAAATTCAGCATTGCTGTGGATGCACAATAGTAAAACAGGTTAGGCAACAGCTAACCATTCCGAAAACTTACAGGTGGAGTCTTCAACTAGCATCATGGGTTTACATTTGGCAAAATATAACCTTTCCATTACAAAAAGCTAGGCTTTACTTTCATTTACTATTTCTCATCTCACTCACTTTCTACTTTGATACCCCAACAGACACAAATTTCAATCTCATAATAGGAAACCAGTATGACACAGTGGATTGCATGTCTGTCTCTATTCTGTAAAAAAAATTAAAAATTGAACATGATAGAGAAACAAGCCTCCCTACTGAAAAGTAATGCAGAAACCAAGTAAGAAAGAGCATGCAGATTCCTATGTGAAATTGTTATGGTATTGCCAGTTACAGGGAGCAAAGAAACCCAGTGAGTTTCCCAAAACCTGGATTTTAAAAGATTTTGGGTTTTCTGTTGCAGAAGGATTTTATGATTTATGTCTTCAAGGGTTTTTTAAATTAAAATAAAAAAAAAAAAGAAAAGAGAGAAAAAAATTACTTTACAAATATTGAAGATAAGATTATTATTTTCTCAGATGAATACAGATTCTGGGGCTGGATGAAGACCTCCTTTATCAGCAGATGTGTAAAGAAACAGCAACGTGATGGCCTTTGATGCAGTCAAAGAAGGGAATATAGCCCAAGAGAGAGATCACTTGATGTTTAAACCTTCTGACCTTCCTGGCAAGGCTCTATAAGGATCTCTAGCTGCAGAGAAGAGCTCATTGTGCCCAGCTAGGGATGCTTGCAATTTGATTAAAGAGAGTTACCATCATGCAGGGTGTATATAACAAAGCAGAGAACAACTTCTCCAGTTAAGACTATAAAAGAGGTAAATTTACAGACATTTAGAAATCATTTTTGATCTTTTGAATTACTTTACTTACTTTGAATACCTTCCAGTTGTTTTTAATGTTAGCATTTCATTGAAAAATTCTTACTAATAGTGCTAATTAGAGAAGAACACCCCAACCACAAAAGGAGAAATAATAAAAGGTGAAACATCTGGAAATTAGACCTTTCCTCTAATCTTGTCCAAGACAAAGTCCTTGTGAATGGACACAGAGAGAAAAGCTGAAGAATCTCCATGGATCACAATTAACAAACCCACTGGTCACATGTGTCAACCCCAAGAATGTGGGCTGGAATCTGGGCTGAAAAGCAGATCATCTGTGTTCAGCTCAATGTCAATAAGCACATAATTACTTGTTAAGACTGAGATGGACTCCTCCAATTCCTCCTTCTAATTTGTGCCATCAGTACCAAAAACCACTCTAAATTTGACATTTTAAAAACTACTACTATTTGGGTGGGAAGGGGAAGATTCTTACCTGCAAAGAAAAGCTGACACTATCATTCAAGCAAGGCATCATTGTTTCACTAGTAAAACTGAATTACTTTACTGTCAAATAGCCAAATCTTGATTTCAGTATTCGAGTTCCTTTTCATTTCTCACACACATTGTCTTTGGAATGAATTAAACTTGCATTGTGCCGTTTGTCACCCTCAATGTGGCAGAAAAAAAAGAAAGAGATACAGGAAGTCAAGGTTTCTGAACCAAGAGCTAACTCATCCATACACAAATGCATTCACTTCCCCTGTCTTCACTGGGTTATGCCAAAACAGAGTGCACTCTCTTTTGCCTCTGTGCCACTGCCTTCTACGGAATTTGAGCTTTGGCCATTGAGTGACAACCTGCATCCAATAAGGTCATGATTCAATGAATAAAATTTTGAAATATTTAATACTTCTAATGTTGTAGAATTTCTAAATCCATTTCATACTGGTTTCCATAAATCAAGGAAGCAAAATCGATATAAGCAACAGTAAGACACACATTGTTTTTTAAAGCCAAGTCATAAAAAGAATGTCATCGAAAATACATAATTGTTTAGAACTTATGCTAAAGCCCTCATTGTCACACTGGAGAAGAAAAAAATTACTTTCTGAACACTACTCTTTAGACAGTGCAAACCTTTTAAAGACCCCATTTTTGTAAATGAATACTGGTTTGAGTTGAACATATGAAGAGCAATTCACAGACACTTTTGGATTTGAAGTTAGGTTTGATGAGACAGTGGTGCACTAAAAATCAACAATTCAGTTTAGCTATATCCTCTAAAAGAAACTTTGAAAATACCTATTGTTACTATAAAATATATAAAATCCCTTCCCCTAGCTGAGGCTGAGAAATTTTAAGTGGAATTGTTATGTGCAAGACATCTAACTTCATAAAAGCTGTCCTTTTAAGGACACTACTAGGAGTTGCAAACAGTGATTGAGCCATTTTTTTCAGGTAGAACAAAACATTTCAAATTTATTTCAAACAGTACAATTCAGCACTGCTGTTTAAAATTCACCAGAGAACACTTCAGAAAAGACTGCTTATCTATTCAAGCCACACATTTTAAGTGAACTCGTACTAAATTCTCTATGTACAGATCAGGATTACATGTACTCTGAATACGGGAACTTCATCTGACAAATTAAAGAGCGGGAGTGGGGCATTCAGCAGAGCCCAAATGCAGAGATCTGCTGTGCCTTGTAAAGGCTGACAGTGTAATATGTCAGGCAAGGGGAGCCTGGGGTAGCAGGGCCAGGCCGTGCTTGTTCCCAGGATGTGATTTAGTGTCTGGGAGCCGTTGGCTTTGCGGCGCGTGGACACCTCGCGGTGCCGAGTGAAGGGGACACATTTGTCACCGCCCGCTGCCAGGAGCGCTCCCGAGCGGGGACATCTTCGGCCTTGGATAAGGATTGCTGTTACAGATTCTACTGTGAAACACACAGAGCATCTGCGCGGGGACTGCAGGAAGGTGCTGCCAAAACAGCTCTGGCTTTGTGCTGTTGCTCCTGGGGTCTGGTTGAGGCAGCGATGAGACAGATCATATGACTTCAGCCCTTGCAAGACCTCATCACTTTTCATGGGAGAATGGAAAAGTGCTGATCCCAAGGCTTTTATGCTGAGGGAAAGCAGATAAAAATCTGCAGGTGTAACTTAAAAAAATTGGTATGAGAGCACAAAATAGTGTAAATAAGGCTGAATTTCTAAGGAAAACAAATAAAGATCAAGCATGTGATGGCAAATAAATGAAAAGAAGAATTTAATGATATAAGCACAGAGGTGTGCATTGTTAACCTGAGTGGATAACATTTTGATTTCCAGAGTATCTGTTAGTTTTAAGCTACAAACAGTATTGATACAAAAAAGCACAAAGATGAATGGATGTAACAATTTCTATTTTATTTTTCCAATGAAAAGGAACTAGTTATAATTGACTGTAACTCTGCCTGGCCCCATCTCTGGAGAGCCATAATCATTCTGGATATATGAAAATAGATTGCTCATTCTAATCCACTATTGTTTTATACTCTTTGGGGCCCACTTCTCAGCTGGTGATAATCAATGGTATTAGTCATTGCAATACAGGGAGCTGATTTACTCTATAAAGGGTTCTGGCCTTGAGCAAAACTCACATTACCCATTTAATTCTCTTCCTAGCAGCAGCAAATTTAACACGGCTTGAACAAGAAGTTGTCTCCTTTGATCCAGTGTGCCAGGAAAAGCAGAGAAATGCTGCCCATACACTGCTGAATCGTACCAAGAGCAGCCACCAGAACCTATGCAATGGATGTTATGATCCTAGGTCCTCCAAACACTGAAGTTTTCACTTTGAGAGCATTTCAGAAGTTCTGCAAAACTGTTGAGAAACTGGTGTTTTAGAGCCAAACAAGAACAGCTTGGTTTTGTGCATATCCTCAATCATTTCCAAGATGTTCAGCTTTTTCTATGCCTGTTATTTTCTTGGCCAGAATTATCACACCATTTAAGCATGTCGTAAAACGATGTGAAATTTACCTGGGCTTTTCTAACTTGGGCAACAAAACAACTCAAACACAGAGAGAAGCCTTCCCCACCCCCTGCCAGTGTTAACTGGTCACATCTTACCTGAATTATCAGTTTGAAAAAAACAGGAATTGGCTGCATTAACAGTTAAAATGCATTTTCAATCCAATTCCAAATGTCTAAAGCGAACATGATTTGGCTATGAATTCCATTATTCACTCACAATATTATTAGCATGGGAGGAGCAAGGTTTATCACTGTTGTCAGCACGATTATGCAGCTTTCCCACTTGCCTTATCTCAGAGAACATACACAGCATGGTCCTGATCAGGTTTGTCATCTTCCCAATGCCTTGGCCATGATGACAGTCAGAATGAATGAACAGATCGGCACTTTGAAGTGCTCATTGATATCTTGAGGTCAGATGTTCCTTGCATGTTTCTGGACCCTTTCCAGGCACACGGGAAGCGACAGGAGCAACAGTACCACAACTGGCTCTGCCAGTCTTCCCCAACTCTACCCTGCTCCTTCCCTGCATGGCCTGGCTGGCTAACACGTGCCCGAAGTCAGAGCAGAAGATTGCCACCTTTTCTTTTTGGTAATGAAGAACTGCTACATCAAAGCGGTTTGGGAGCACTGCTTAAACTGTCTCGCTGAATCTGAGCTAGCTATCAAGTTATCCCTCCCACACAGAGCAGAACAGCTTGGTCCTGCTGTTTAGGGGTCCTTGCCAGCTGCAGAGATGGGAAAGGATTTTTTTTTGGTTTTGTCTTCATTTCCACTTGTTCTGGTTTTCTCCTGTGCAAGTTTGTTAACATTTGCAGCTCAGAGAAAATGCAATTCAAGAGAACACCCAAACAAAGGATCAAAGATTGAAAAGATAGAAAAAGAGAAAAAGATAATCAATATGTATTAGTGTGGCAGAACTCTTGTCAATATGAATATTCAAGAAGAACAAGTTCTGAATTCCTTAATGTATTTCAATTTTTTTTTCCTAATTCCTGTTTTTATTCAAGTAAATATATTCCATAACAGGCAGAAGAGCTGCAATTGCAAAGGTGTCACAATTCTTGTTTGGAGTAACTCACATTGTTAAGAAGTCAATGAGAAACTGCCCAAGGGAAAACCTAAGGAATGTGCTGTGTTGAGATGAAAATAATTTATAAAATAGTAGCAGCTGTAGGACATACGAATTTAGCTGAAGGCTTTGTTTCCCTCTCTGCCTTAAAAGTAAATGACACTGGAACAAACCTTTTTCAACTTTAGAGTTGGCAGTTACCATTTTCTGGAATGTATTTTTTAAAAACATCCCTGTCATCACCAGCTCCTCAGAGCAATACATAAAACTTCCTTAAACAGCCAGTGAAATGAATGTTTGGCACACTCCGGAGCAGTCCCTGGGAAGCAGCATGGCTGCACCAAGACGCCAGACAGCAATTCCTCAAGAGAAGAAAGGTGTGCCACCAGCAAATAAACACACCCAAAGAATGCCACTGATCAGCAAATATTTTATGCTATTTCCATAATGAAACTCCACAGCTGTGGAGAACTTTTCATCCTCAAAGCCTAGGGTTAGAATTAGGTAAATTATAAATCAGCTCCTGGAGAAGCACTGCCTTATGCGCACCATGTGGGTGTTCTTGACATTGCTCCTCTTTGGAGACCTCCAGTCCCTGGACAGAGGAATCATGTTCTGTGACATGGATGAGTCTTTCAGCTTTTAGCCAACAGTAAATTGGCTCATTTCAGCAACTCAGGCAACTGAAAATATCTGTGCACCACCATCGTGTGTAATGCTGCTTGGTTTCATAGCACATTCCAACACCTACTGCTGGCAGTGCCCTGTTCCAATGGTGCGTGAGAAAAGGTCATATTTAAGTGTCCAGGTAAAGATTTCAGGTGACATTGCAAAGACAGTTCAAAACTGCAACAAACACTATGAGCCAGTGTACTGCTACCTACAACATGACTACTCCTATTTACTTGATTAGTCCATTTACTCCTATTTACTTAATGAGTCACATGGAATGTTTAAGAACGTGTTTACAATAAAATGCAAAAACCTAACCAAAGCAGCTGCCTGAATTCATCTAATGTGAAGGCAGTCTTCAGGTTAATCAAGGAAATAAAACACAACTCCACTGTTCATCTATTTTGCTTTACAGAAAAAATGAAAAGGTATCTAGAAGGGCAACAGAGACTGAGGAAGTTATTACACAGCCAATGTAACCTACCATCAGCATCTTATGGTGTAGGGCTTAAGGCATCCTAACTCAAAAATTTCTAGGTAATTTGAACTCTTGAAGCAAAATACAAAAGACAGGTAATTTCAGAGATATACAGGATCCAATCCAAAAAGAGCTTTGTACATCAAAACCAGCACTTTGAAGTAAACCCGTAAATAAAATGCAAGTCTAAAGCAGGTCAAGATACCACTAAGAAAGCAGGAAGTCACTAACCAATTCCAGGGGGGTCAAGGATACCTCCAAATTAAGTGCAGTAGCAGGTTCAAAATGTGGAAGCTGTGAGCTGCAATTTTCACATCCAATAGTTGCATTAAAAGAATGAAAGAAATTACATTTTCCTGCCCCTTCCCTAATGATGAGTGGCATCGGTACCAGGACAGAAACGTGACTGTAAAGATACATCATGCCCAACCAGTATTTTGTACACACTTATTGCATACTTGAATTATCAACAATACTGGTCTCCATGCAGCCTAATTGCGTCTTGTTCTATGCATGGCCCTGCCATGTCACTGTGTCAACTCCCTTCCTGACCCTATTTCCTGGATTAGAACAAATCAGGATCTTCCCAAAAGGTCACTTTGTCCATTCTCTCGTGCCAAAGCAGAATCAGCTGCTGCTGACAGAACATCCAAAAATCTTGGTAACAAGCACTCAGTGATGGAGATGTCACAGCCTGTTCATCCCACTGCCCAACTGCCTTAAACATGAGACAGCTTTTCTGAAGTCTTATTGCACTTTAACCACTGCCTCTCACCTGTTGCAGACCTGAAACAAAGCCCAGGTAATTTACAGACTCAGCCCTCTGCTGCAGGCTGTCAAAGATTTGAAGACTGCTACCACATCCTGCCCTTGCATCTCCATTTCCCATTTTCTTTGCCACCTTAACCCACACAACTCTTCCACTCCTCTCATTTAGTTAAAATCTAACATCTAAAATCACATATTTTGTTAAAATCATTTTGACAATCTTACTGTTCTCCTTTGGACTGTTTCCAGGTGGTCTCAGAGGGACAGAAGGAGGCAGAGGAAAGCCATGGGAAGGGAAGAAGTGGGCACAGCCTGGGTTTGCATCTCTTTGCAGGCTGACCAAAAGGCCCAGCATGACAGGAGCAGGGAATTTCACAGGAGATGAGAAAGGTCCTGCCCCAGAGCAAAGGAGGAGCAGAGAGGAAACGGAAGTCTGATGTATAATCCAATTTCTTGTCCACTCACGTGCACTGGCCATCATAATGCCATGACTAAGAGTGGTCTGTCTGGTTGCAAATTCACCCTATGTAGTGAAAGAAGATAGAAACGTTTCTAGCAGTTGTCTAAAAATGCTAATAACCGAAGTTATCTGCCTGGGCACTTAAGTATGGTCCTTTTAATATGTGGGGGGTGCCAGGGGGACATGGCAAAACAAACTTTCTGTTGTTTGCTCACTGTGGTTTGGAAGGCATATGAATTCTGGACAGCTGGTGAGGTGTTTTCATGGAGAAATAACAAATCAGGACAAATCCCTTTGAAACTTCAGCTCAGTCTAGAAGCTATCACAACCTTTGCACAAATCTAAGGGTCTATATTCTATCTAATCTACAGATGAATCAGTGGCTCAGCAGGTTGCTGCTCTCTACTTATTTTACCTGTATGTGGGTGTACAGGCAGGTGAGATTGTCACAGCTACTAGGTTGATGTACCCTGGGTTCCAGCAACAGGCTGGTTTGCACATACAATCCTCCCCCAACACACACTTTTTTCTTTTAGACAATGTCTCTCACGACATTTGAGCATCTGCTTTTGCAAATTGCGTCTGAATTCTTTTCTGCTGGAAGAAAAATCTTCACAACCATAGGAGGAACTTGGCAAAATAAAGTTTTTGACCTTTCATGAAAAGATACTTTCTTCTTCCATTTCATTTTCCCCACCAAGACGTAAATGAGGTTCTTCCACCAAAATATTTCTAGCATTTACAAGAACTTACAAAGTAGTAATTTCTTGATTTGATCAACAGTTTGAACACAGGGCCTGTTGCCCTGTTTTTTTCCCATAATATGAATGTTTCCTGCTCTCTGAGATCTTTATTTTAGGCAGTTTTTCAACTGTATTTTTTGTCTGTTTTACACTCCAGCATACAAATACTGAGCAGAACACAATAAATGTCCACAAAAGGGTAGCAAAGTAATCCAGGCTCAGAGTCCCAACTTGTATGGCACTGGATGCACTTGGAAAAGAGGTTATTATGCTCAGAAAGCTCTTCAGACACCACTTCTAAGCCTGACAGAGACTGTCAATCAGAGTCCTCAGCTGCAGCAGTTCACAGCCAGGGATGTCCATGTAAACTGAAATCAATAATGATTTAAACCATGGTACCAGGCCCTCAGCTCTGGCCATGCCACAGAGTCAGTTGCCAGGACAGAGGAGGGATGAATCACTGGCACAGGAACATCTGACCCCACCTCTCCATGAATCATCAGATCTCTGGAGCCTGCAGCCTTGGACAGCTGGTTCTTCCTGAGCTGCTCCAGTGTAAACATTTTAAAATAAAACCTGAAAGAACCTGCACCATACCCAAGTCACAGTTCTGCATCTTTTTAAAAGCAAAAGCTAAACAAACAAAAAAACCCCAACCCCAAATTTCTACATATGAAGCCATAGTTCTAAAGGGACTGCTTTTGTGTACCCAACACTTAGGATTAGGAAGTGTGACTCAAAGTTCTGAAAACACTATCCTGGAAATACATTAAAAATTCATTCCTCCAACCTATTTTTATGTTTGGAAAATTGTTTTAAATATTTTTTTTAAATGTTCACTCCTGCTAAAATGCATCATAATACTATAATTACTCCACATACAAAGTTTAGAGACAAAGATAGCAGGATGGAAATCTTAGTGTGTTCATACTTGTTTCCATTCTTATCTGTATTAGAAGGATACTTTGCACGTACATATGTGTAATACTTACTGCATCCTGCTGCTGAACTTGTCATTGTTAACAGTTACCTTTCTCATTTTGTAGTTGTGAAGGCAGTTGAAAAGCATGTTATTGTTCTAGAAACGTTTTTCTCAGAGTTGTAGACCCTCACCCCCGGGCGAAAATAAAGAAATGTATGATCTGATGAAACCAACCATGTGCAACAGCCCCTGAGCTAAGAAATCCAGAGCGAGATAAAGTGGAAGCTCCAACTTCTTTCTGTGGTTTTGGAAGATAAAATAATTATCTTAGACAAAATGTCAAATTAATCTTTTACTATTGTGTTTGTCAAAGCTCTAATCAGTAGCAACAAAATCAGATTTAACTTCTCTAAGTTTTATTACATTTACCTGGGTGTTACTTTCAACACAAATATTTCTGCACAACCCAAAGTACATAGTAACTATTCCAGACCTGATTCTGAGGTCAGATGGAGGCAATTAATCATTTATTCCACTGGACTTGTTGGAATTACAGCGAGACAAATGGGTTCATCAGAATTACAGCCCCTTAGCTGCAATAAATAAAAGATATATTCAAATCTGTGAGCAATTTTCTATTACTTAATCTTTCATTTTCATTTCCCCACAAACTTTACCCAAATAGAAATTAAAGCACTGTGGCTGAAACTGAGAGCTTCATGAGTCCATAAAAGGCACAAGACTAATGTTCTCTACGTGATGGCAAATTACACTTTTTTGTGTGCATTACAATACTTTTACAAGAGTTGCTACGTAAAAAGAAAATACTGATGATCATTTAACACAGTAAGAATTCACTTAAATGAACTGCCAAAAGAACAGAACTCTTAAAATAATTGATTTTTTCCCCACATCAGATGAAAAATGCATAACACTGTACAATGAAGTCCGTTTGAGGAAAAGTAATTTTCTGTCCATTAAAAGAAACATAAAATACATTGGGGTACTTAATTAAAAGTCTTAGAACCGATTTGCACATCATAAATTTACCAAACACACACAAATTTCAGAAAAATACCTTAATTAATGCTTTTACTAAATCTATGGGTCCTCCCAAATATTTTATAAGTGTAGGAAATTCACACTCACTACAGTTGGAAGAATAGCACCGTCGCTAAGAAATAAATTCAAACAGTTGCTGCCTCAGTGTTTCTGCCAGCATGCTGATGCCTTACATTTATGGAATGTATGGAGTGATTTGGAAATGACAGCTATCTCATGACAGGCAATACCAGCAGACAGCCTTTGAAAAAATCTATACTGACCTCACCTCCATCCAAAACCTATTGACAGTTGTCACTCAAACTGTGATATCACATAAACACTTTCCGATCTGAGGCTTAAGTTTCCATAGTAGGGCAAAATCCTGTTAACTTCTGACCCACCTCTCAGACACCCGTTCTGTTGTGTTCATGTTTGCAAACCGCTGACAGGTTTTTCAAGGCAGAGCATGTATGGCTGGTGCAACACTGCACTCCCTGCCCTCTAAGTTTCTTCCCTTAAAACCCAGTCAGAAGCTTGTTGCTAATCAAAGGCAAAGAAATCTGCACCTGAAAAAGACACAGACCAATCCAGAGAAAGAAATAGAATATTGTTTGAATGTATTCTCTGAAAGACCTGCAGCATTTTTTCTATGTAGTCCCTTCCACCTTCTGTTATAGGTGGATCAGTTTTCCCTGTTCCTTTTTATTTCAAAACTTTGGGTAGCTCCAAAATGATGTGATAAAATAATCGCTAACCACAAAACTACACTATAGATATCACTCAGATTATAAAGAGAGATCAGGAAACATAAAACCCTCTTCAATTAGAAAACTTAGGACCTCCATAAGAAGGTAGCAGGGAATGAACTGTTCTCAGTGTTATAAGAAGAATGATTTATAGCTGCAGCAAAGAAATTAATGTCCATCAATCACAGCTGTTGATACACTCTGGTAATGAGAGGTTTAGAAACATGGAGCATGGATGAGTGTTTATAACCACATCTATCTGCCCCTCTGCAAAACTTCTGGTCATTTATAACAAACTAAGGGATGCTCCAAACTCTGTCAAGCAATTAAAGAAAAGAGGATCAGTTTATCTCCTCCTTCAGCACTTCAGTAAAGTGCTAAAGCACTTCACAACTGCTAAAGGCTCGATATTCCAGTAAGTCTGGTAATAACACAGCAAGTGTATACTCAAATATTATAATGCCTCAATCTAGCCTTTCTTGTACATCTTCTCCACCCTAAAAAAGGACATCTTACTTGAACAAAAACCATGGATCTCTTGGGCTACTTACAAAACATATCTCTAGATGGGTATTTTCTTTGCCTTTTGCTCTCTGACAAAAATTATGGATATTTTTCCAAGTTACATTTTGTATTCTGAAATGAAATACAAAATACAGGGGAATGGCTAGGAACTTCAGCCAGGTTTTTGAAGTAAACAGAAACTTAGTTTTGTAACTGAACTTTTGAAATGCTTGTAATTCACAGGAACTGAGAAATAAGATCTAGTCTTTGTGAAACTGCACTAGATATGGATCTAGAATGAAAGGCTGTCCCAGAAAATTAGAGAGAGTTTGGAGATATGGATTTATTCTTAAGGATATATTCCTTCCTGGATGTCAGGTGCCATTTGTCACACCCTGGATTTTGCTGTCCATCAGGATATAGGTGAAAAAAAAAATAAACTGCTTCATAGCTCAAGGAATTTAGTCAAGAGACATTTTTATACAATAGAGAAAGAAGTCATTATCCATTAACAAAGAATAAAAGATCCAGGCAAATCTATATTAGTGTGCATATGTACAGTGGCAGGATGCACAACACCACATTTCTGAAGAAGTACTGTTGCAGAGTATGCTGCAGCCCCACTAAAAATATCATATTATTTTGGTCTGCCTAGTTTGATGCAAGGGTGCAGAAATGCTTTTTGATTGAGGGCTAGAGAGACACATTGCAACTTCTGAATCCCCAGGTACCTTTAGCTGATTAATTCATTTACTCTGCTTTACTTGCAGATTTGAAATTGCAATAAAGATGTAAAAAGAAAAAAAAATCTCTTTCCAGGCTCTGGTCCTGAAATTATATACTCCATGGCCAGGCTGCTTTGTCCACACTGAGCCCCATGGACTTCTCCATGGCTCCAGGCAGAGCATCATCAGTTTGCCTACACGCTGTTGGCTGCAAGAGCAGATCTCACAGTCACTGATACTTCCAAGAGGTGACATTAAATAACATGCACCTTAAAAAAAAAGGGGAAAAAAAGCACCTTTTCACTCTTTTTGTATAGATTAGAAGTTGGGAGAGCAGCTGCACAAGGAGGCTGTCATGACATCCACCAGCCCATCGCTGAGGATCACTCCTGACCTCGGGGTACCACCCATTGCTGGTCCCAGACAGAAATTTCTTTCTTCTCCCTCCAGCCTGTGGGCCTCCCACAGCTGGAAGTGAGGAGCTGGTGCCAGTGCACTGCTGTTTTATTGGATATGTTAATGTACAATGGGAGACCAAGGTCATCCAAACTCATGTCACCTGGGAGCTTTTGTGTCCATTGTGTCAGGCTGGTTTGCACCCCCTTGAATCCAGCTGGTCTGAGATACAATACCTGTGTGACTGGAAACACCAACCCATGGAAGTGCAGTGGCCCTTAAAGTTCAGCAAGACAGATAAACTTGACATTTATCACTTTTCAGGATACCCTGGAGCTCTGTGCTGGTTCATTGGTGAGACCTTCCTGAAATGTTGGCACCGAGCTGTTAAAAAAATGAAAATGCATGGCTCTAATGACAAATCTGCTCTGTATGATGTCTGTTGGTCCAACAGGGGCACTTGTGGATTCTCTGGGATGATGTCACTACCAGATGGCATGTCCCAAAAATGTACAGGGAGAACAGGGATAGAAGTGATGTTGTCTGGTGCTGTTCGGTCTCTGTGACAGAAAATCATCTAATTCTCATTCATCTACTATGAACTACATGTGGGGTAAGGTACTGATGCCAGTGAGAGAACTTCTAATTCCCTCTACACATATACAGACATCTATTTTATATATATAAAATAAGAAAAATATGCACACATATGTAAATAGATATAAAAACTACATAAAATATGGGATGGTCTCCAGAAGTGTCACCACAATCTGAGTGATTAATTACAAGAAAGTAGAAGCCAACTGAAAAGAGACATAGAACATATCCTATTCCTATTTTCCCTTCCCACACAGTCTGGTGCTGTTAATTTAATTTTCTTAATTTAGTGACAATTACAGATGCAAATCTGACAGTGTGTAAAAACCAAAATTAGGAAGCAAATAGTAATGGTTGGGTTGGTACCAACATCAAATGGTGCCTTTAGCATCACATCTGGTTTGTGATCTGAGAGGACTACCTCTGCAGGGAGAGGCATTCACAATCACCTTTGAAAGTAGGATGAAGTTTCTCATTATCAGGGAATTTATCTGCTAGCAATAAATTATGAGCTGAAGGAACACCTTCCTCAGTACTGCAGGAGCCAGACATGAAATTAGGAGGATGTGGTGATGTTAGGCCAGGTGCTGCATAACTCCACAAACTTCTTACTCAGTTTTATACAGCAGGGACACTTTGTGGGAATTAAAGGTCTTGGTACGTCTATTAGAAAAAGAGAGCAAGGGTGGGAATAAATGATGCTTCCCAACATGTCATTGTTAGTAGACACCAGGGAGACAAAAGAGTTGCTTAAGCTGGAGGACAGTGTTCATATATTAAGAAATGGGTGATGGGCCAAATAACTTGAGTCTGCAAACTGGAGCTAAGTTTTGGAGACTCCGAAATCGAGGAATCCTGAGCTGTCTGCCAGCAAGAGGGCAAGCAACCCAATTTTCGTTCCACCTTATAATGTGGTTTTATAATATTTTTAAACTGAACAATATGAAATAGGTACCTATGATAGTACAGACTGTTTCAGAAGTCAAGAGCTTCTTCTAGCCCTGTATCCCTACACAGGGAAAAGGAAGAAAGAGTGTAAAATAGTGCATGGGTACAATCTACCCTGAGAAAACATGATTCTTGTTAAACAGCCTGACAGGAATATTGTGGTGTGGGAGACAGAAGGGCAACAAGGGTCAGGGTTCTTGAGGGTCACATTGCTTTGCAGCCCAGGGCATGTGGTGGCCTCAAGCTTTATGAACACTCACTACCCCGGGGTCTATTATCTGCCAGGCGCCACTGATGCCTGAATTATTGTATTTCAATAAAAATTGCAGCTTTGGTACTTAACCCAATAACTAGATTGGTGCATTCCCTCCCCACACTGAATTGGCATCAGTAAAGAAGTGGAAAGCAGGCTAGCTGCCCCCGTGCTCCCCCCTCAGCAGCCACACACACACGTGGCAGCTCTGGGCTCACACAGGCCAGGGACAGAGGGAGTTCTCTTGGGGATGGACACTGAGAATGCTCTACCACAAAGCACAGACACATCCCTGCCAGGCACAAAGTATAAAATGCAGCCTGACTGGGGGCAGAGTGGAGACATTGTACTGGGGGAAAGCAGAGATAAGCTTATGAATGCCCAGAAATTAAAAAAACCCCTAAAAATATATTTTAAAAAATTATCTGTAACAGTGTGCTGTAAAAATCTAGAAGAAAAAAAAATTCCCACCAAATCATGCAGCTTACAAATGCCTCTATGGATGTAAACTCATTACTCATTTATATATGAAGTGAAAAGTATTAAGATAAATGATGCTATTTGCTGCCATGATGCACCTAGCATCAAAACAGATGTGTATTTTCAATGTTGGGTGCATTAAACACATTATCCAACTTTCAAAATACAATAAGTGATTTATGCTAGAGGTTTAATATGCCCAAGCAGCAACTAAAAATACAATAGAAAAAAAACCCCCAAACAACCCAGAGCAGATAAGCACAACTAAGATACAAAGTCAGCCAGAAAGCTCAGATTACCCACAAAATTGGAAGGTAAAAATTAAATAAATCCTTGCTTTAGGGTATCTTGGGCAAAATATTTTTTTTTTCTTCTAGTAGTTCACAATGTTTTGCAGGATTTAATCCATGGTCCTGCTTCTAAGCAACACAAACATATTTGCCAGCCAAGAAAAAACATTGTTTATATAGTTTACATTGTTTGTATTTTGTCAGATAGTCCAGCACAAAAGTATATTTTCTGATAAAAGCATAAGCCAAAACTTCTGGAGTCAAGCATAATGTTTTCCAACCTTGGATTTTCCATATTAGAACCACAGCAAAATATCCATCCCCTCACAACCTCTCCCAAAGGGGACACGCATTTCTCCCTTAACAGGGGAAGCAAAGAAAACAACCAAGATTTTTAAATAGGCTTCCCAAAATCTGACTACAAAATAAAGAAAAAAGAAAAATTTCCAGCCATTCTGCTTACCTTAATAGCCTTGTCAAAATACAAACTTGTCACAACGCAGTTAACCAGTCTGGGCACAAGGGGCTGTCTTTGGTGCGGTGGCTCGCTCTGAGGAGACTGGAAGAACACTTTGAGGAGAGACTTTACCTGCTGACAGCAGAGGGGTTCCACCCTGGATGGCTCAGCTTAATCAGAAAGGCTTTCCTTCCTCGTTAAACAGCACCTGATCGGGATGGAGAAAAGCAGGCTGAAGCTTACATACATTTACCTCCCAATCCGTGCTGAAACACCTGAAATCATTTTAGCCCTGATTTGCAGCCATTTCTCAGCCAGAGCAGTTAGCTGGTGCTGAGGCTGTATGTAAAAGGCAAAAATGGCCAGAGCAGGCATTTCACGTGTGGGCAGTGAGGTGAGCACCCTCCAGGCTGACCTCCCTCAGGAGGAGCAGCGGCTCTGCCATGGGCCCATGCTGCTTGGTGCAGGGACAATAGCTGCAGGGTGGGAGGTCTTCACACCTGCTTTCTGAAAACTGGCTAACAATTACCTTGGAAAGGTCTTGGCCACTGTTTAGATATTCTGTTAGGGCATTGAAACAAAAAGAAGGGGTTTTAAAGCAAACTAGTTTGTTGTGGGGATTTGAGAAAAACTCATTGTGTCATACAGTAGTAGCGTGACCACCTTTGACAAGCAAGAGTTGTCCTGAGTTCACCAACTGTGCTCAGTGATATTAAAAATCTGGGTTTGTTTTTAAGATGCAAAAGAACAAGGCTGCCAATATTCAGGAAATAGTTCCAAGAACAATTTGCTTCATTAGCCACGGGTCTGAGGCCCCCTCTGAGAACATGTCATCACCTCGGGGGTAAGGAGAGGCCGATGGGGTGAAGGCTGGGAATGCTCAGGGAAGGCCGGTCCCAGCTGGACCACCAAAACGGGCAGCAGGTGGCTGGGAAGCAGCTTGCTGAAGGTGCAGCTGCTTGGCTCTGCCTAGCAGGAAGAGCTGTCTTGGGAAGGCACGCTGGAAAAGGGCTTCTGCAGCAGGGAAGGGCTGTGGGAGAGAGTTTGTGGGGACTGGCCAGGCCTGGGCGGTGAAGACAGCTTGTCTGCGCCTTCCCAGAGCCACTGAGGGGCTGTGCACTCACCCAGCAGGGCACTGCCCACCGGGCAGATGTAGTCCCAGAAATGCTGCCTGGTCCTGCTTCCAGTAACAAATTACCTCAGAGGGGGCTCCCTATGCAGGAATGTCCTTCCTGCTGAGAGTCCAGGCACCCACTGGGAGGCAGGGTGTGAGCTTACTCCTCTCACACTCTGCTTTGCCTCGCTGGCTCCTAAAGTGTCACAGTCCCCCCGTGCTGCATTACATTGCTGCACTCTCTGGTGCCAGAGGCTGTAGGACATGTATGTTTGTTGGATAAGGCATGAGACATTTGTTTGCAGTACTGTTTCACTGTTGCTATCACTGGTCTGGTTTTGAAACTGCATTTATATTTTGCTGATACAGCATAAGAGCTATGATAAACTAGTGTTCAGAAATTCATATTATCCGGTAGGACCTATTAGCATACAAAGTCTTGCTTTGTAAAAGTTTTCAAAGTAAGGAAATCGATGAAAGAAGAACCTGAAGATCCAAGTGACCTCTCTCTGGCCTGGCTCAGATACTCACAAGCATTTGCTTCTTGGAAGCAGAAATTCCTCTTCTCCTCATGGTATGCCTAGTGCTGCAGCACACAGACCTTTGTTGTCTCGCAGAACAAGAAATGGATTCAGTTTTATTTGTTCTTCAGGGAACAAATAAAATCTACATGGAAGCAGCTGTAAGCTGGAGAGATCTGCAGCTCCTGAAACTGCTCTTGGCTTAAAGAAAGTGTCTCAGCTGCTGCTTTCATAAACCTGCTGACCAGTTTAGGACCCAGAATCAGAGCTGGACTGGTAAAAGACTGATCAGTAGTATGGGCACAACTTTTTTACAATTCAGAAAAAAATATTTCTGATCACTTCTTCAAGGCTGTGTTCATGCATGCTCCCAGCTGCCCCTTGCAGCTCATTTCTCACACAAAAGCATAACGAGAAAAAACAAACCAAAATTATTCTACCTACTCTCCCTTCAGATTTTTAAAGATGGATTTATGAGTGTCCTTTCTAACTGTAAACACCTGGAGTGCAATCAGATGGAGGAGTGCTGGAGACCATGTGAAATATTTTGCGGTTACACAGCACCAAGGAAGTCTGAGATAAACATGCAAGAGACAAGACTAGCTAAAGACTATCTGGTGTTATTTGTGGATGGAGTCAGTTGAACGGAACCATAGAATCATTTAGGTTGGACAAGACCTATAAGAGCGTTGTGCCCAACCATTAACCCAGCACTGCCAAGCCCAGCACTAAACCATGTCCCAAAGTGCCAGGTCTCCATATCTTTTAAATACCTCCAGGGCTGGTCATTCGACCACATCCCTGGACAGCTTTTCCAGTGCTTGACAGCCCTTTCAGTTGAGAAGCTTTTCCAGTAGGCACAGAGGAACATACTCCATCTCTGTGGCCAGCTCCTAATAGCAGCCATTCACTCTGCTGGGGTCAGTAGAGACAGTGTGCTATCAAAGTGTGTTAACATCCAGCTGAAACTTTTCTATCCAAATCTGTATAAAGCTAATTTTTCTCATAACATTTTAAACTCATTATTTCATCTCTAAGATTAGGCTGAGAGTTATACAGCTTTTGTCAGAACTTGGGGTCAGCCAAGGTGTTATTAGCAGGGTATTCTGAAATCCCATCAATGCAGGGAAGAAAAACCGAACAAATGCTTAAAATTAATTGATGGTGTTCAGAAAACAGTATGTGATGCATCTCTATAAGCACAGCTTTCAAAACCTGTCTATTATTCCTTGATATTTGGGCTGAGCCTTGCAGAGCAGCTGAAGCCTTGAAGAATTTACTTTCCATGGAGGACGATTTGTCAGACTTATGAGTCAGGGCCTTTGCATTGAGAAGCACAGTGATGCAGGTCATGCAGAAACCTGTAATGGATGATAGATATAATAGATGTAACATGTGGCCTATAAAATCTGGTGTACAACTGGCTTTTGACTTGTTCTGTGTTAAGTTTCATTCTCCTGCAATTTGGCAACAGTAATGAATGAAATTTTAAAATGGGTTCATTCTTTCGTTCTTCTCTATACTGTTCACAAATAAGTTTTTCTCTTTTCAGATTTCACCTCTTATTTTACCCTCAGTCCAACAAAAAGACTGTAGAGACAAGCGTAATGGAATAAATCCCAACCCTATCGTTACTAACATTTTAGCAGCATTATCTGGGTGTGCAAGTTCACACCTCAGTGAGGAATAGGGTGAAACATGGAGAATTGCCATCTTTGCAGCTGCTGCTGGCTGACATGGCAGCAAGGCAGATAGCTGTGAGGACAGTGCTACATCTGCTGCCCTGTTCATGGCAGTGAACCAGACTCTCCACAGCCAGCTTCCTTGTGCTGCTCACATAGTGCAAAGGGATGCTAATAAGGCCACAAATAGCTTATAAAGAATTAAGATATTGAGGGGAAAAAAGGAAATCACACTCACCTAAGCATGCCAGACTTGAGTTTGTTTCATGTGGGTCCTTCTCTTGTGTGATGAAGGGTAATTGTAGGAATGGTGGTGTACTGCTACTGCCATCCACTAATGGTCTATTCCAAAATTACAGTTCAGCACAACTTGGTAATTACTGCTATCCACGGGAGGGAGCAAAATGCCTTTAAAACAGCCCTTAAGAATATATTGAAGGGAGTCCTCACACAGGAAAGAGTTTAACCCCAGAGCTTTGAAAAGAAAAAAAAAAGGCAAAACCTTTGATCTTGATCATTTGCTACGGCCTGAATGCACAGCTCAGGGCAGAAGCATTGGCCTCTGCTATCTTCAGAGCCTGGCATGGCTGCTTGCCAAGCAAGTGCTCTGCAGTCCAAGCAGAAGGACAGCTCTAAATAACACCGGCTACCAACAGCCCAGAGGGCAGCAGTGCAAGAGCTGTGTGTGAACTGGGGCAGGCAGCTCCACTGCCATGCATCCTGTTCTGGCAGCAAAGTGAGGTGTTGATTTTGAGAATGCCATCTCTAAGTTGTCTCTCAAAATAATATAATCCTCTTATTTCCTGCTTCACCAGTTTTAAGGTCGCTTTGGTCTTCTGGGGCAGTGTAAAGCTGTTGTAGCTCCACAGGGGAAAATCTTGGCTATTCCTCTTAGAGCAAAGCTTGACTGTCTGAGATGTTGTAGAGAGGAACATGAATCTCAGTAACCCTCTGAAAGTGCGGTATACACAAATAATCTTTGTGCCTGCAATTCTCTCCTGGCCTGGATGCTAAGGCAGTTTTTAATGAGGATTTGGCTCTGAGTGCATGTTTCCATGAAATGCTTACAATCTTCTTTTCCAGCCTCCACAATAATACCTACGTGCACAAAAATAATAAAGTCTCATGTACAAATATGCAGAACCACATGCCAGTTCTCCAGCTTTCCAGCCCTTCCAAGGACTCCAACAGAGTGGCATTAGAGAGGGGGCAGGAGGACAGCTAAGATGCTGACACCCAGAACAAGAAGCAAAGAGCATATTACAATGCTTTGTCGGGTCAAATCTTTATTCTGGCACTGAAGACAGAGCTACAGACTGACAGAAAGTGTTTATGACCTGAGCAGAAAGAAGACAACAGTGAAAGGATCAAGGCCTGTTAAACCAGGATACAGCTGTCCCCAGAGAACTTGATCCTGGCCAACAGGCTTTGGCAAGGAACAGTTCACATGCAATAGCTGTGTTTTGCTGTGGATGATTGCCTAAATCCCAGCTTAAAGTGGTGAAGTATTCTACTCCCCCTCACAGATGATCTCTCAATATGATAAGTCGAGGAGAAAGGGATGCGAAAATAGTTAAAAATTAGGTTTTATATATTTTTTGAAACATCTATTTTCATTATGAAAAGAAATATAGAGAGAATAGATGTACAGCACCTTTTTGCTTCCGTGAGAGTAGACAAAATTATGAGAGATGGCAGGAAGACAAAAAAGCATGCTGGAAAGAGAAAAAGAGGAAAACTGCAAAATCTAGTTCATTCATCATAAAACTACGAAATCTAATGATGACAAGAGGACCAAGAGATGAAACACAGAGTCACAGAATATGCTGCAATGGAAGAGACCCATCAGAATCATTGAGTCCAACTCCGGGCCCTGCGCAGGACATCCCAGGAGTCACACCATGGCCTCACAGCACTGTCCAAATGCTTCTTGAACTTTGTCAGGCTGGCTGGTGCCGGGACCACTGCCCTGGGGAGGGGGTTCAGGTGCCCAACCACCTTTTGGGTGAAGAACATTTTCCTGATATGCAACCTAAACCTGCACTGATTCAGCTTCATGCCATTAATAAATAATTAAATTAACAAAAAAATGCTGTTCACTGATGTCTGAAAAATTGTCATTATCCTTAAGAAATGAGTAATAACAAACCATTAAAGTAATTCTACAAGGTTTTTCTATACTTTCAAGAAAAACAAAATGATTGAATGTTTCTATGCAGGAAAAGACAACCTTGAAAACTAGTATTTTTGTTTCAGGGATATGCAAAACACGAATCAAGAGGATCAGGAAGTAGAAATGTCCACATCAACAGAATGGACTGTCACAGGGGTAGAGCTACCTGGAAGGATCCAAAAGGTGGACTGTGCAGCTCAGTCACTTATTGCTGCAAAGTCTTTGTGACCAGAAAACCCTTTGACATTAGCGATTCTACTGGGCAGTGACAGTGACATCAAGTGGATACATTAGTGAATTAAACAACTGAGTTACTCTATACACGAGAAGCTGTATTTTAGTAATGATTCATCTGAAAAGTGCTTCTACCATATGACAGATTGAGAAGTGATTTGCCCTTTGAGGGACTCTTTGTGTTCATGTGTACATCATCCCCTCCCTGCATCTTCACATGAAGGGCAACTCCCACTTCATTTATTTGAACAGAAGAAATGGGGAAATTTTCCAAAGAGGCTGAGAAAAGGGTAAAAAATTGGAAGCTTCATCCTTCCAGATACAAATAGCAACAGTTCATGAATGCAGAATTAGTTTGGGAAAACTCAGATGCATAAAATAGGGCTGCCCCAGGCTGTTTTAGCTTCTTCACAACAATGCTGTAGTACCTATTTAGTTATCCAGTAATGCCAAGCAACTGCTGATGACTTCATTATCCGCAAAGTATGCATGCATGCACCCCAAGTGAGTCCACTGCAAATGTACTTGCATCATTAAATTTAGAGTAAGGTACCAAAGAACTTTTCAAATACATGGGGACGCTTAATGAAAAGACTTATTTTCTTCTACCTGGGTGAAAATATTCAAATGCAAAACCTTCATAGTAGCCTTATTCTGAGATGAAAACACACCATTTTCACCGTGAGAGTGATGGCAGTGTCTCTTTTATCTTCATCTGCCAACACCCTTGTTTCCACCGTATACTCCCATGTGACTAATACTCCCATTTCAGCCTAAGTGCCTGCCACTCACTGGAACTTTTCTTTATTAGGACATTTTATTAGAGGGTTTGTATTGCTTGCTCAGCACTGCTGGAGCAGTGCCTTGCAAGTGAAATCAACAATGATGCTCAAGTGTGTAGTGGACTTGGTAGAATACCCACGCTCTCATTTGGTAGTTAAAAACAGGCTTGCATTTTGTCTTGATTTCTGCTAGCATCTGCCTGCTCACTAAAAAGGAAAACTAAGTGTTTTAAACCTAGATTGGCTGGTGACACAACCTTTGGTGGTGATACAACCTTTGGTGCTGTGGCCCAACAAAACGTAGTCCAGATGTCAGCAAAAGTGTTTTGACCATCTTCGTTGCCTCCAGCTTGCACCACACAGGCAGTGTGTGAATATCTCTTTGATTTATGTGGATGGAAATCTACAGAAATGCAAAATCTTGCATTAGAGCTAAGCATCCTCATGTTTCCCTCATGGAAGGTGTGGCTCCACTGACAGCCACCAGCATCCTCCAGGTTTTAAGCAAACATCTCCAGACACTCTTGCCTTGCCCAGGTTGTACAGAGGTGCCAGGGTGATTTCCCACTATCTCCTAGGAGAAGGTTAATTCTTTTGCCCATGAGAAGTTTAGGTCTTTTCCATTATGACGAATCTTTGCTCCTTGGTCTTCTCCAAGGTACCAGTCGAAGTCCCCTGGAAGAAGAGATTTTCTTCACTTCAGGTTGCCCTGTGCAGCTAGGGTGGCTCCCAACCTTGCTCCCTTTTGGGATGAGTTCACACAAAAGCAGATGAGAATGCCAACAAAGGAAGGATTTCATGTTTTGGCTGGTGCCATGATGGCTCCTTTATTCAGTTTTTATCCTTAGAAACAGCATTGCCTTAGACTGCACATCTGCTGCAGAAGAACAAATATCTGTCTTTGCCCACTTCTGTACATACATCCTCTGTCTCCTCAGAGGCTTGTGCTCGCCACCACAGAGGTACCCAACCTTTGCTGAAGCAAAGTAACTACACTGAAAATCAATAGTAGAGCTAAGCACACTAATACCCTCTGTGTGCTTCAGCTTCCAAGACCAATCATCTGCTCTTGAGGAAATGCTGAGAGGAAATTAGAAATATTTTTAAAAATCCCACACCTTTATAAATTATTGTGACTATATCGCTGCTGCAGATGCATAAGTGAAAGTAGGAGTTAATATTCTTTGTCACTTCAGAAAAAGCTTTAGACAGGTGCACAGTATGTCTTACCTCAGTGTTGGCGAGCACCTTGTAAAGGATTTCTTTAGGAAAGGGTAGGCAGAAAAGCAGAATGCAAATCCTGCAGTAAGTAAACCTGAGATTACTTCCTTTATGAACAATTTAGATTTTTGGGGGAAACAAAAATTAAAGAGGAGAAACAATTTTCTATTGTAGAACTGCAAAGCTTTTTCTTGAATGCTTTCAGGACCAGTGCTAGGATTCCCTATTCAAACCTGGATGAACAGACTTTCTTCCCTACACAACCATTGTAATGTGCCTAGGCCAGGAAAACACTGAGAACCAAAACATTTGTGTAAGTTCGGTGTAACTGAAGAATAATTAGCATGTAGGTAAATAATAGAGTGTGCTAATGCAATGTAAACCTGCATGAGATCTGTGTTCTGTAGTACAGATTTCACGTCAATGTCAAAGAAAGAATAATGCCTAACAATTAGAGTTTGTGATGCTGTCACTGGAGGAAAGGATTTCATTGCATGTCTACAGGGATTGTCTTATCAGGCCATTTCGATGCAAGATCGTGATGGCAAAACTATTCCACTGTATGCCTAGCCCCTCTGACTATTGCATTACAATGCTGTCAGGGTGCTGGGGCATAAAGATTTTACTGCAATCATTCTGAAGCTAATACGTCCAGATACTATGATCTCGGTGTCGCTTGTTTTCCCAATAAATTTAAAAGAAAAAACAGATAAAAAACCTGAAAAATGCAAAAACAATACTGAAGGTTGTTAAGGTTTGGGAAAGGCGCTCTAATTTAGTGAGGCACATAAGCTCAGAATCTTCCACATTATTACAGCACCAGTTGGATCATGAGACTCTG